>NC_086320.1:115996760-116596760 GCF_036172605.1 Pelobates fuscus | reverse complement strand
AAGGTTGAAAGAGTCAATGAAATATTATTTCATTGAATCTTCAATAAAATTGTTAACTTTATAAAAATAAATAGTTAAAGCAATATTCTGAGCACCATATGTTCAGATGTTTATTGTACTTATTATAGTGCAAGAATGCAGTTAGTGCAGTACCTGCACATCAAATAATGTTTTAACAGCTTAACAAAAAACTGCTATAGTGCAGAAATCTAATTCCACACCTCAACCTGAATTATATAACATGGAATTTATTTCTTCATTACATATTTGGATGGTGTACAGTGATAGTAGGTTCTAGCAAAAATCACCAAATTGCTACAGCCTTTTTCTGTGCTAATGAATCATTGTTAATCCTTCACCATTAACCATGTGTTCTCACACTATCATTACGTGCTCATACAGTTAAAATATGTCTACAAAGGGGGGTGGGGCCTGAGCTTCATGGTGGCAGGTTGCACCTTGGCAGAGCTCCTGACTAAGCATGTACTTTAAGCCTTTAATGGTGACAACCGGCACTAATAACTGACCTTATCAGTGTCCCACCAGCTGTGTCAAAACTGAAAAGAGTGATTGGGTCCAGCTCACAACAGTGCAGAGGCTTGAATCGTTGACAGAGCTGACAAGGCCTAGGGAGAGTAACGGGCGGGAAAAGCAGCCATATTCCTGTCCCATGAAGCATCATCAACTTGCAGAGGCCTCTCGTGGCCAGTTTCCCCCCTGCTCTGGGCTGGCGGGGGTTATCCCGGTCCCCACTGCATCACCTCGTATATGACTAGAATCATGGTGGCTTCATGGCAGTGCCTCAGGGCCCAAGATGGTGGATGAAATCCTACCTCAAGGGCATGCTCTAACACCGATTCAGCTTTATGGAACAGGCCTGGTAGATCACTTTATAAAATGGCTAGAAACTATTTTTGTGACTTCTGGGCTAAACTGGCAGCCTGAGTGGCACCACCTCAGCTGAGAGTCCCCGTCGGAACCCAAAAACCTATGACACGAAATGGCAGCGAGCACGTCGTGGGCACCACTAGACAGCAAGCACCTGTCCTTTGAATGTGGTCATCACCTTGGATATATATATATATATATATATATATATATATATATATTTACACAAAATAGTTTGCTGATCTTGCTCATTGTAATTAACTATTAAATGTGTTTATTCTTGATACAGAGCGAAATATTTTAGATTTTTTACCTCACTATTAGTGATGTACCGAACTGTCCGCCGGCGAACAGTTCCCGGTGAAATTAGCGTGTTCGCGTTCGCCACGGCGGGCAGACACATGCGCAGTTCAATCCGCCCCCTATTCGTCATCATTGGGCAAACTTTGACCCTGTGCCTCTCGGTCAGCAGACACATTACAGCCAATCAGCAGCACTCCCTCCCTTCCACACCCTCCAACCTCCCTCCCAGCATCCATTTTCGATTCATTCGGAAGATGCATGCTTAGTGAGAGGAGGGAAAGTTTAGCTGCTGCTGATTACATAGGGAAATTGATAGCTAGGCTAGGGTATTCAGTGTCCACTACAATCCTGAAGGACTCATCTGATCTCTGCTGTAAGGACAGCACCCCAAAAAGCCCTTTTTAGGGCTATAACATCAGGCTGCTTTTTTTTTTTCCTGTGTAATGTAATTGCAGGTGCCTGCCTGCCAGCTTCTGTGTGAGGTTCACATTGGATACTGTGCCTATTTGGCCAGTGCCACCACTCATATCTGTTTTAACAATAGGTTAAGCTTTACATTTAAAATAAATTTTTTTTTTCACTGTAATAGAAGAGCAGTTGCCTGCCTGCCAGCTTCTGTGTGAGGTTCACATTGGATACTGTGCCTATTTGCCCAGTGCCACCACTCATATCTGTTTTAACAATAGGTTAAGCTTTACATTTAAAATAAATATTTTTTTTTCACTGTAATAGAAGAGCAGTTGCCTGCCTGCCAGCTTCTGTGTGAGGTTCACATTGGATACTGTGCCTATTTGCCCAGTGCCACCACTCATATCTGTTTTAACAATAGGTTAAGCTTTACATTTAAAATAAATATTTTTTTTTCACTGTAATAGAAGAGCAGTTGCCTGCCTGCCAGCTTCTGTGTGAGGTTCACATTGGATACTGTGCCTATTTGCCCAGTGCCACCACTCATATCTGTTTTAACAATAGGTTAAGCTTTACATTTAAAATAAATATTTTTTTTTCACTGTAATAGAAGAGCAATTGCCTGCCTGCCAGCTTCTGTGTGAGGTTCACATTGGATACTGTGCCTATTTGCCCAGTGACACCACTCATATCTGTTTTAACAATAGGTTAAGCTTTACATTTAAAATAAATAATTTTTTTTTCACTGTAATAGAAGAGCAGTTGCCTGCCTGCCAGCTTCTGTGTGAGGTTCACATTGGATACTGTGCCTATTTGCCCAGTGCCACCACTCATATCTGTTTTAACAATAGGTTAAGCTTTACATTTAAAATAAATATTTTTTTTTCACTGTAATAGAAGAGCAGTTAGTTGTCTGCAAGCGTCTGTGTTTCAGGCCTACTTCAGCGTGTGCTCTGCAGACCTGTGCCAGCGTGCTTTGACAGTTGCCAATCATATCTGGTGTCTCTTTAGCGTGCTTTTACAACCAAAATTTTGTTTCCACTGTAATAGAAGAGCAGTTGCCTGCCTGCCAGCTTCTGTGTGAGGTTCACATTGGATACTGTGCCTATTTGCCCAGTGCCACCACTCATATCTGTTTTAACAATAGGTTAAGCTTTACATTTAAAATAAATATTTTTTTTTCACTGTAATAGAAGAGCAGTTGCCTGCCTGCCAGCTTCTGTGTGAGGTTCACATTGGATACTGTGCCTATTTGCCCAGTGCCACCACTCATATCTGTTTTAACAATAGGTTAAGCTTTACATTTAAAATAAATATATTTTTTTCACTGTAATAGAAGAGCAGTTAGTTGTCTGCAAGCGGCTGTGTTTCAGGCCTACTTCAGCGTGTGCTCTGCAGACCTGTGCCAGCGTGCTTTGACAGTTGCCAATCATATCTGGTGTCTCTTTAGCATGCTTTTACAACCAGAATTTTGTTTCCACTGTAATAGAAGAGCAGTTGCCTGCCTGCCAGCTTCTGTGTGAGGTTCACATTGGATACTGTGCCTATTTGCCCAGTGCCACCACTCATATCTGTTTTAACAATTGGTTAAGCTTTCGATTTAAAAGAAATAAATTTTTTTCACTGTAATAGAAGAGCAGTTAGTTGTCTGCAAGCGTCTGTGTTTCAGGCCTACTTCAGCGTGTGCTCTGCAGACCTGTGCCAGCGTGCTTTGACAGTTGCCAATCATATCTGGTGTCTCTTTAGCGTGCTTTTACAACCAAAATTTTGTTTCCACTGTAATAGAAGAGCAGTTGCCTGCCTGCCAGCTTCTGTGTGAGGTTCACATTGGATACTGTGCCTATTTGCCCAGTGCCACCACTCATATCTGTTTTAACAATTGGTTAAGCTTTAGATTTAAAATAAATATTTTTTTTTCACTGTAATAGAAGAGCAGTTAGTTGTCTGCAAGCGTCTGTGTTTCAGGCCTACTTCAGCGTGTGCTCTGCAGACCTGTGCCAGCGTGCTTTGACAGTTGCCAATCATATCTGGTGTCTCTTTAGCGTGCTTTTACAACCAAAATTTTGTTTCCACTGTAATAGAAGAGCAGTTGCCTGCCTGCCAGCTTCTGTGTGAGGTTCACATTGGATACTGTGCCTATTTGCCCAGTGCCACCACTCATATCTGTTTTAACAATTGGTTAAGCTTTAGATTTAAAAGAAATAATTTTTTTTCACTGTAATAGAAGATCAGTTAGTTGTCTGCAAGCATCTTGGTGTCAGGCCTACTTCAGCGTGTGCTCTGCAGACCTGTGCCAGCGTGCTTTGACAGTTGCCACTCATATCTTGTGTCTCTATAGCGTGCTTTTACAACCAAAATTTGTTTTTCACTGTTATAGATTGAATAGCAGTTACTTGTCTTCAAGCGGGTGTCTCAGGCCTACAGTGTGTGCTCTGCAGAACTGTTCCAGTGCACATTGCCAATCATATCTGGTCTCACAGTAGCTTGCACGCATAGTACCACAAATCCCCCAAAAAATGACAGGCAGAGGCAGGCCACCTCGCAGGGGCCGTCGTGGTCGTAGTGCTGTGATTCCCTTTTGCCCTAGAATAATGCCCAGTTTTCAGAAGCCGCGTACCCTGAACTTGAAAAGTTCTGAGGACTTAGTTGACTGGCTAACACAGGACACCCAATCTTGTACAGCCTCCGCTCGGAACCTTGACGCACCATCCTCCTCCAGCTTAGCTTCAGGCACCTCTCAAGATAGCACTCACCCGCCTGCCGCCACCACCAAAACTAGCACCGCAGCCGCTTTACTTGGTATGTCAGAGGAGTTATTCACACACCCGTTTGAAGAAATGAGTGATGCGCAACCATTATTGCTAGAGGATGTAGATAACAGGGATATGTCTCAGGCAGGCAGCATTAAACACATGGAGGTACGGTGTGATGATGATGATGTTGTACCCACTGCTGCTTCCTTTTCTGAGTTGTCAGATACAAGCGAAGTGGTTGATGATGACGATGCGTCCATGGATGTCACGTGGGTGCCCGCTAGAAGAGAAGAAGAACAGGGCGAAAGTTCAGATGGGGAGACAGAGAGGAGGAGGAGGAGACCAGTTGGAAGCAGGGGGGGGTCGTCGCAAGGAGCTAGTGGCACAGTCAGACAGCATGCATCGGCACCCGGGGTCAGCCCGACAGCACGCCAATCAACGCATGCTGTGTCCACCACCAGAATGCCGTCATTGCAGAGCTCAGCAGTGTGGCATTTTTTTTGTGTGTCTGCCTCTGACAACAGCGATGCCATTTGCAACCTGTGCCAAAGGAAACTGAGTCGTGGGAAGTCCAACACCCACCTAGGTACAACTGCTTTGCGTAGGCACATGATCTCACATCACAAACGCCTATGGGATCAACACATGAGTACAAGCAGCACGCCTACTCTAAGCCGCCATCCTCCTCCTGGTCCAGCATCTTCAGCCACATCAACCACTGCTGTCCTTCTTGCCCCCTCTCAACCATCCGCCACTCCGTCTCCCGCCTTGAGCAGTTCCCGCTCATCTGCCCACAGTCATGTGTCTGTCAAGGACATGTTTGAGCGTAAGAAGCCAATGTCACCAAGTCACCCCCTTGCCCAGCGTCTGACAGCTGGCTTGTCCGAACTATTAGCCCGCCCGCTTTTACCATACAATCTGGTTGAGTCTGAGGCGTTCAAAAAATTTGTAGCTATTGGGACACCGCAGTGGAAGGTACCCGGACGGAATTTCTTTTCACAAAAGGCAATCCCCAACTTGTACTCGATTGTGCAAAAGGAAGTCATGGCATGTCTGGCACACAGTGTTGGGGCAAGGGTCCATCTGACCACTGATACCTGGTCTGCAAAGCATGGTCAGGGCAGGTATATCACCTACACTGCGCATTGGGTAAACCTGCTGACGGCTGACAAGCAAGGAATGCGTGGCATTGCAGAGGAGTTGGTGACACCGCCACGAATTGCAGGCAGTCCTGCTGCCACCTCCTCTACTCCTCCTACTCCATCCTCTTCCATAACCTCCTCGGCTGAGTCCTCTTGTGCCGCTGCTTCTTGCTCCACATCAACGGCACCCCCCCAGCTCCCCAGGTACTATTCCACATCCCGGATACGGCAGTGTCACGCCGTCTTGGGTTTGACTTGCTTGAAAGCAGAGAGTCACACCGGACAAGCACTCCTGTCCGTCCTGAACGCACAGGTGGAAAAGTGGCTGACTCCGCAGCAACTGGATATCGGCAAAGTGGTGTGTGATAACGGAAAAATTTTGATAGCGGCATTGAAGTTGGGCAAGTTGACACATGTGCCGTGCATGGCACATGTGTGTAATCTGATCGTGCAACGCTTTGTGCATAAGTACACAGGCTTACAGGACGTCCTGAAGCAGGCCAAGAAGGTGTGTGGCCATTTCCGGCGTTCCTACACGGCCATGGCTCACTTTGCCGATATCCAGCGGCGTAACAACATGCCAGTGAGGCGCTTGATTTGCGACAGCCCTACACGTTGGAATTCAACACTCCTAATGTTCGACCGCCTGCTCCAACAAGAAAAAGCTGTTAATGAATATTTGTATGACCGGGGTGCTAGGACAGCCTCTGGGGAGCTGGGAATTTTTTTGCCACGTTACTGGACGCTCATGCCTGTAGGCTCATGCGTCCTTTTGAGGAGGTGACAAACCTAGTCAGTCGCAACGAAGGCACCATCAGCGACATCATACCATTTGTTTTCTTCATGGAGCGTGCCCTGCGAAGAGTGCTGGATCAGGCTGTAGATGAGCGTGAAGAGGAAGAGGAAGAGTTGTGGTCACCATCACCACCAGAAACAGCCTTATCAGCATCGCTTGCTGGACCTGCGGCAACGCTGGAAGAGGATTGTGAGGAAGAGGAGTCAGAGGAGGATTGTAGCTTTGAGGAGGAGGAGGAGCAAGACCAAACACAACAGGCATCCCAGGGTGCTCGTTGTCACCTATCTGGTACCCGTGGTGTTGTACGTGGCTGGGGGGAAGAACATACCTTCAATGACATCAGTGAGGAGGAGGAACGGGAAATGAGTAGCTCGGCATCCAACCTTGTGCAAATGGGGTCTTTCATGCTGTCCTGCCTGTTGAGGGACCCTCGTATAAAAAGGCTGAAGGAGAACGACCTGTACTGGGTGTCCACGCTACTAGACCCCCGGTATAAGCAGAAAGTGGCGGAAATGTTACCGAATTACAACAAGTCGGAAAGGATGCAGCATTTGCAAAATAAATTAAAAAGTATGCTTTACACAGCGTATAAGGGTGATGTCACAGCACAACGGGAATCTAACAGGGGGAGAGGTGGAAGTCATCCTCCTCCTCCTCCTCCCACGACCACGCCGGCAAGGACAGGACGCTTTAAAGACGTGTTGTTGATGGAGGACATGCGGACCTTTTTAAGTCCTATGCATCGCCACAGCCCTTCGGGATCCACCCTCAGAGAGCGACTCGACCGACAGGTAGCAGACTACCTCGCCTTAACTACAGATATCGACACTCTGAGGAGCGATGAACCCCTTGACTACTGGGTGTGCAGGCTTGACCTGTGGCCTGAGCTATCCCAATTTGCGATAGAACTTCTGGCCTGCCCCGCTTCAAGTGTCCTGTCAGAAAGGACCTTCAGTGCAGCAGGAGGTATTGTCACTGAGAAGAGAAGTCGCCTAGGTCAAAAAAGTCTAGATTACCTCACCTTTATTAAGATGAATGAGGGATGGATCCCAAAGGGACTGACACTGGGCGATACATTCGCTTAAAAAAGGCCGGATGAGATGAGCTGCCTTGGGCTAAAAATGGTCCACTGCTGTATTTTAGCTCTGAATGACGTTTGACTTGCGTGACTTATCCGCCACCAACTAGGGTTCAAGCCGCCATGTTTTAGGGCACTTTCTGCCTGTGAAACAAACATCAATTTTTCTGGCCGCTGCTACAGCAGCGGCTGCAACAATACCAAATTTTCAGGCATGTGTACATGCCTAATTTTTAGCCCCACTGGTGCAAGTGGACTGATTACAATTACAGGGCCTCTAAAGAGTCCTGTATTGTTATTTGTCGTCACTACCTTCCCGCGTCGGGAAGATTTCTTGCACAGGGCGCCCAAAGGCCTAAGGCTGGCCCTGCGCATGGGTCAGTGGCTCTGCACCAGACTTCCCTCCAATTGATCAAAGTTAAAGGATTTCAAGTGGACTGATTACAATTACAGGGCCTCTAAAGAGTCCTGTATTGTTATTTGTCGTCACTACCTTCCCGCGTCGGGAAGATTTCTTGCACAGGGCGCCCAAAGGCCTAAGGCTGGCCCTGCGCATGGGTCAGTGGCTCTGCACCAGACTTCCCTCCAATTGATCAAAGTTAAAGGATTTCAAGTGGACTGATTACAATTACAGGGCCTCTAAAGAGTCCTGTATTGTTATTTGTCGTCACTACCTTCCCGCGTCGGGAAGATTTCTTGCACAGGGCGCCCAAAGGCCTAAGGCTGGCTCTGCGCATGGGTCAGTGGCTCTGCACCAGACTTCCCTCCAATTGATCAAAGTTAAAGGATTTCAAGTGTACTGATTACAATTACAGGGCCTCTAAAGAGTCCTGTATTGTTATTTGTCGTCACTACCTTCCCGCGTCGGGAGTGGGTCATTTGCGCCCCTGCTGCCTTCCTTGCATGTGGTAGCTGTTTGTCAGGGATTTGTCAATCCATATCTGCCAAGTGACCCTATGTAGGGGGAACAGTCTCTATTCTGCTCTGTGTCAGTGTGTATCAGGGATCATTAGGATAGGTGTCAATCCATATCTGCCAAGTGACCCTATGTAGGGGGAACAGTCTCTATTCTGCTCTGTGTCAGTGTGTATCATGGTCTCTGTGGACGGTGAACAGTCTCTATTCTGCTCTGTGTCAGTGTGTATCATGGTCTCTGTGGACAGGGAACAGTCTCTATTCTGCTCTGTGTCAGTGTGTATCAGGGGTTTTGAGGACAGGTGTCAATCCATATCTGCCAAGTGACCCTATGTAGGGGGAACAGTCTCTATTCTGCTCTGTGTCAGTGTGTATCAGGGATCATTAGGATAGGTGTCAATCCATATCTGCCAAGTGACCCTATGTAGGGGGAACAGTCCCTATTCTGCTCTGTGTCAGTGTGTATCAGGGGTTTTGAGGACAGGTGTCAATCCATATCTGCCAATTGACCCTATGTAGGGGGAACAGTCTCTATTCTGCTCTGTGTCAGTGTGTATCAGGGGTTTTGAGGACAGGTGTCAATCCATATCTGCCAAGTGACCCTATGTAGGGGGAACAGTCCCTATTCTGCTCTGTGTCAGTGTGTATCAGGGGTTTTGAAGACAGGTGTCAATCCATATCTGCCAAGTGACCCTATGTAGGGGGAAAAGTCTCTATTCTGCTCTGTGTCAGTGTGTATCAGGGCTGGGCTTTGAGGACAGGTGTCAATGTTAGGTGATTTCTGCCCTTTATGGATTAAAAGCAGACTCTGCATCAACTGTGCAATTTTCCATGGGAGTTTTGCCATGGATCCCCCTCTGGCATGCCACAGTCCAGGTGTTAGTCCCCTTGAAACAACTTTTCCATCACTATTGTGGCCAGAAAGAGTCCCTGTTGTTTTTAAAATTCGCCTGCCCATTGAAGTCAATGGCGGTTCGCGCGGTTCGCCGGTTCGCGAACATTTGCGGAAGTTCGCGTTCGCCGTTCGCGAACCGAAAATTCCGGGTTCGCGACAACACTACTCACTATATTTTGTTATATGCCATGCTATATTTACAACATGTCAACTACTTTGTAACTGTTACTGCATAGCATAGCAGAAATTGATAGCACTACAAAATGAAATACTTTTTTTGTTTTATGTCACTCAATAAAAAATATTTTGTTCTTGGAAATAAATTGCAACTATCATGAATTCTTTTTTTTATATCTGTAAATAACCCATTCCCTCCCTACACCATGGGTGAACTAAAGTTAATGCTAGCACTGAATTTGAAAGCAATGCAGTAACATTTTGCTCTTATGGATATATTCTTGGAGGTATTTTGTATACATTTTAGAGGACCATTAAAGGCATCCAGACTACATAATCTTAATTAAGTGGTCTGGGCGCAGTGGCCCTTTAGTTTTAAAGGATCACTATAGTGTCAGGAAAACAAACCCGTTTTCCTTACACTATGTCATCCTTGGGGGACCCTCACCCTCAGGGTCCCCCTCTCGTGGTGTTGAAGGGGTTAAAACCCCTTCAGCAGCTTACCTTAATCCAGCGCTGGGCTCCCTCTGCGCTGGTGACCTCTCTTTCCCCGCCGACGTCAGCTTCCATGTGGAGCACACATTCTAACAGTCCATAGGAAAGCATTTCTCAATGCTTTCATATGGACGTTCTGCACGCTGGATGCGAATTTCGCATCCAGCGTCGCAGAAGCACCTCTAGCGGCTGTCAGGAAGAGAACCACTAGAGGTTGGATTAACCCTGCTATGTAAACATAGCAGTTTCTATGAAACTATGTTTACATGTGAAGAGTTAAAACCTGAAGGACCTGGCAACCAGACCACGTCATTGAGCTGAAGTGGTCTGGGTGACTATAGTGTCCCTTTAATTGTGGCATTTAGTGATACAGCAATGTTTCCATTGCAGGGCTAAACACACCTTCACTGACTGCATTCCCTACAGCCACTAGAGGATGCTTCTGCTGTGAGAACCGAGTCAGACTGGGTTCACAAACTGGGTTCACACACCTCACCTCCTCTGAGTGTTTCACATAGAGAGCACTTGATTAGGAGAGCATGGTACTCACGTTCCTACACATCTCATCTCCATAATAATAATTAATACTAGTATAAAGCACCCACATAGTGTTGACAGGCATTGCTTTTTTTAAGTGCTTTTAAGTGCTCTCACAATTGCACCTTCATGTTGCCCCACTGTTCCCTCATGGCTCACTACAACTCCCTTTCGACAAACACACATTGCTCCTTGTAGCCTCCATTTGGTGTTCACCCCCTCACACACAATTTTCAAACATGACCCATCAGTTTAGACATTTCCCCCTCTTTTTTACATTGCCCCATAGCCACCATTTAGTTTTCATTTGGATCATTTGCAGAGTGAGTGCAACAACTTCTAGTTTATGTTGTGGGGGGGGGAGGGGGGGGGGGGGGGAGGGAGGGGGAGCATTGAGAGAGAAAAAAAATACTTTTTTCTATTTTATAGGGAAACATCACAAATAGAATACATCAATAATGAAGCATGAACAATTTTAATCAAAGAAACATAGAAAATGCTGAATACTATAAGCCATTGGCTAATTCCTAAACCCCTTCCTGTCTTGTTTTCAATTAGAAAGACATGTTTTGTAAAGTCTATTAATGCACCTAGATTGAAAAATAAAATTTGCAGAAACAATACAATGAAAACAGAATCAACATCAATTAGTATGATTTGAAATAATTCATGGTCTGGCTATATTTCATACTGTATATTTTTATAGAATATGTATAAATGACTATGTGATGTATAAAGATTTGCCCGAATCCAAAATGAAGATTATGCAGGATATTTAAAGATAAAAGCTAAGTAATAAAAACTTGTACTGAAACTTGAAATATATGAATAACATTGATTAAAAATAAAGAACATTTACACAGCTAAAAAACAACAACATTATAGCTTCTATTACCCTCTAGGCATAATGATATTGAATCCTGATGATTTGAAAAGGGCAGCTTAGTCATTGAAAAAAAGACAATATCTATTATTTTTTGCAGAAGTCTTCAATCATTGTTTCATTATAGTTGCACTATACAGGAAAAGCATATTTAGAAAATCTCAATCCTTCACCAATGTAACCTGGAATTGTAGGTTTGTTTTAAAATTTCTAATAGAAATGGTAAAAAAAATCCTTCAAATAGTGTAGATTACATTACAAGATGAATATTAGTAAATTAAACCTAAACAGGAGTAAAATTTATAGTTGGCATAACTGCTATCATAAATCTATATATAAGCTAAACTATGAAGTTCTAAAAAAAAGTTTTGGATTATGGGGCACCTGTCTTTAAAATGCCATGGACTTTAAATCCTATATCTCGCAGTCAGATTTTGACCCTAACCTTACATATCCACAGACCACAACTTAATACTAACCTCCTCTATAGACCTGTCCTTACCTTAAAATCCACATTTACGGAAGTCACTCTAAATATCACTGCTTTTGTGGTGGTACTATGTATTGCATGGATATTACTCAATCGCTTTATTTTGATCACAGCATTTTGATTGCGTATTTTAATTGTGTATGTTTTATATATTATTTAAAAGGCAAAGTACATTTTTGGCGTGTGCCACTTTGAAAAAGACAACACACTTCAGACAACACATTTCAGACTTATTCTCAGTCTACGTTATACAAAAAAACATAGAAATATGGAAATATAGAATGTGACGGCAGACAAGAACCCTTCGGCCCATCGAGGCTGCCCAGTTTTCTAAATACTTTCATTAGTCCCTGGCCTTATCTCATATCTAGGATAGCATTAGCCCTTATCCATGCATGCTTAACCCCTTAAGGACCCATGACATGTGTGAAATGTCATGATTCCCTTTTATTCCAGACGTTTGGTCCTTAAGGGGTTAAACTCTACCACTTCAGTGGGAAGGCTATTCCATGCATCCACTACCCTCTCAGTAAAGTAATGCTTCCTGATATTATTTTTAAACCTTTGTCCCTCTAATTTAAGACTATGTTTTCTTGTTGTGACAGTTTTTCTTCTTTTAAATATAGTCTCCTCCTTTACTGTGTTGATTTATGTATGTAAATGTTTCTATCATATCCTCCCTGTCTCGGCCTTACTCCAAGCTATACATGTTAAGATCCTTTAACCTTTCCTGGTAAGTTTTATCCTGCAATCCATGAACCAGTCAAGTAGCCCTTCTCTGAACTCTCTCTAAAGTATCAATATCCTTCTGGAGATACGGTCTCCAGTACTGCGTACAATACTCCAAATGAGGTCTCATCAGTGTTCTGTACAATGGCATGAGCACTTCCCTCTTTCTACTGCTAATACCTCTCCCTATACAACCAAGCATTCTGCTAGCATTTCCTGGTGCTCTATTACATTGTCTGCCTACCTTTAAATCATCTGAAATAATTACAAACTCTTTTCGGAAATGTGTCATTCCAGTTTTCTTTTCTCACACAAGCATATCCAAACATTTTGATTTTCACTACTACATATGTATTTATTTATCTTGCAGAATGTTAATATATATAAAATGTGCATATATTTTATTTAAATCACAGTCCAGCTCCATAGCAAAATCTGGCAATCTCTTTTTCACAAATTCAAATATACGAACATGACATTTTTGGATACATTATTAGTTCTAATTTCAATAGTAAAGGAAATTACAAATAACATTATAACAGCTAGTAGTAGAATGCACAAGCAGTTTGATATAAAACAGCCACTTTGACCACAGACCTTTAACAAACCTGTGGGTTGAGCAAACAGTATATGGCAAGATACTATGGGCTGGACTGATCAGTAAAATGATGACGTAAAGCATGACTTAAAGCATCCAGTACTGTACAGATCGTCATAAAGGAAGATTGAAAAACATCACATATATAATGAAAATAAAATATTAAGCAATCGTATATAACATTTACATCCTATAGTATGAATATCACCCCCACTAGAACCCATTGGTATTAAAATATACATGGGGGACTGTGGGAAAGAGAATGTAAAATAATACATTATCATTGCTTGAAACCTTGGGTTTTCTGATATTGCTTATGAAAAATAAAAAAAAACAAGTTAATACCGACTAAGAAAAAGACTAGTCTAAATTCTCTTGACAGTTTTTTTTTTTTATTATTTTTTGCCATTTCACTATCCAAAAAAATTAAAGCAGGATAAAAAAAAGATTTAAAAGTAAATTAAAAAAAAACCAAAAAGGAACAAAGTTAAGATATAACTAAAGTCTGTGTGGACAAACATGGTGGTTCCAGGGAAAATAAAAAAAATAATACTCTTCCTTTCCTTATATAATTGGCAAAAACATCACAATATTACTATCAAAAGCAAATACATTAAAAGAAAAGATGGGGAAATTAAAAAGTGAAAATATTCCATTTACAAAAAAGTAACAAGCAAGATACTGGTATTTTTCAGTCAACTAGGACTTGCTCAGTCTGCATTACCTCCGATATTCAACAACTACATTGTTTCCACTATGTACATTTGCAACAATGTGATAGAAAAGTGTGTGCTCTGTAAAACATTATTTTAGTAGCATCCAGGACTATGCCTTTTAATTCACCATCAGCATTAATTAGTGTAAAGTGTATTAACAAAATTCTTTGGTGAATAATAAGAAATTCACACCTGAGAGAATACCTCTTCATAACATGATTGCGTCTGTACCCAGTTCATAAGAGCAGAATGTAGCAGAACCACTTCTTATTCATATGTTTCCCCTTGTATTGTGTGTTTTCCCCTGTATTTTGTGCGCTGTGCCTTGTTCTCCCATTTGAGAGCATCCATAAGAATCCATTCGTCTCCCGAACAGGGCCCACCCCAGTGCGCCATTAGAATGTTTAAATCCAATTAATTAGAATGTTCACACCCGTAACATAAGCAGGGCAGGTGACAGGATTTTTGACACCCTACGCAAAACTGTACTTTGTTGCCCCCTTTTACAATTAAAAGGACACATCAAGCAGCATCATAATAAACTTATAATATTTGCACAGGTTAGGGCACAAGTAGGTCCCATCATGGTCTACATAAGCTTAGATGCTGAAGCAATATGCATAAAATCACCTTAATATTCACCTTCCCTGTTTCAATATTTTCTTGCAATGAACATAAAACAAACCCTCACCTCCTTTGGTAGCCTTTGTCAAAGGTTTCAATTTGTGCAAATTGTGTAGCTGCCAGGTTTGGCCAGATTCATTACCAAAAAAAAAAAAATAACAAAAAAACCTTAAATGGGGCTATTGAGTATATAAAGTAATAGATGCTGCACTACTAGAGACTACTTTGCCACATATCCTACAAACCCAGAATCTCCATGGATATGGAAAATGCATAGCCTTTCAAAACACATTTTACAGGCAAAGGGATTAACATAGATGCACCTGTCTTGCAAAGACTTCTTCTTCTTCTTATTATTATTATTATTACTATTATTATATTTATATAGCGTCAACAAATTCCGTTGCACTTTAGAATGAGTGGACTAACAAACATGTAATTGTAATCAGATGCAGTTTGACACACAGATTTTTTTGCAGATTTGAACACAATATCCATTTTATTTTAAGTAATAAGGTTGTATTTACTTTTATGTGATATTTTACCTTTGGATCTTTTTTGTACAGGTATATCCATTTGTTTTTGGTTTCTACTGTATAAAATGAAGCACCTAACCATGTGATCTGCATTTACATTTATGTTTGTGAACAAAATAGATCGTTCTGAAGAGTTCAATGATTTCAAGCGTGGTACTGTGATAGGATGCCACCTTTGCAATAAGTCAGTTTGTGAAATCTCATCCCTGCTAGATATTCCATGGTCAACTGTATGTGGTATTATTGGAAAGTTGAAGTGTTTAGGAACAGCAGCAACCCAGCCACAAAGCAGAAGACCATGTATAGTCACAAGCAGGTTCACTAAAAAAGACACCAACGCTCTGCTGATTCCATAGCCGAAGAGTTCCAAACTTCCACTGGTATTAATATCAGCACAGAAACTGTGCAATGTGATCTTCATGGGTTTCCATGGCCGAGCAGCATGCATTCAAGCCTCACATCACCAAGTACAATGCCAAGAGTCAGATTGAGTGGTGTAAGCACAAAAACAACAACATTATAGCTTCTATTACCCTCTAGGCATAATGATATTGAATCCTGATGATTTGAAAAGGGCAGCTTAGTCATTGAAAAAAGACAATATCTATTATTTTTTGCAGAAGTCTTCAATCATTGTTTCATTATAGTTGCACTATACAGGAAAAGCATATTTAGAAAATCTCAATCCTTCACCAATGTAACCTGGAATTGTAGGTTTGTTTTAAAATTTCTAATAGAAATGGTAAAAAAAATCCTTCAAATAGTGTAGATTACATTACAAGATGAATATTAGTAAATTAAACCTAAACAGGAGTAAAATTTATAGTTGGCATAACTGCTATCATAAATCTATATATAAGCTAAACTATGAAGTTCTAAAAAAAAGTTTTGGATTATGGGGCACCTGTCTTTAAAATGCCATGGACTTTAAATCCTATATCTCGCAGTCAGATTTTGACCCTAACCTTACATATCCACAGACCACAACTTAATACTAACCTCCTCTATAGACCTGTCCTTACCTTAAAATCCACATTTACGGAAGTCACTCTAAATATCACTGCTTTTGTGGTGGTACTATGTATTGCATGGATATTACTCAATCGCTTTATTTTGATCACAGCATTTTGATTGCGTATTTTAATTGTGTATGTTTTATATATTATTTAAAAGGCAAAGTACATTTTTGGCGTGTGCCACTTTGAAAAAGACAACACACTTCAGACAACACATTTCAGACTTATTCTCAGTCTACGTTATACAAAAAAACATAGAAATATGGAAATATAGAATGTGACGGCAGACAAGAACCCTTCGGCCCATCGAGGCTGCCCAGTTTTCTAAATACTTTCATTAGTCCCTGGCCTTATCTCATATCTAGGATAGCATTAGCCCTTATCCATGCATGCTTAACCCCTTAAGGACCCATGACATGTGTGAAATGTCATGATTCCCTTTTATTCCAGACGTTTGGTCCTTAAGGGGTTAAACTCTACCACTTCAGTGGGAAGGCTATTCCATGCATCCACTACCCTCTCAGTAAAGTAATGCTTCCTGATATTATTTTTAAACCTTTGTCCCTCTAATTTAAGACTATGTTTTCTTGTTGTGACAGTTTTTCTTCTTTTAAATATAGTCTCCTCCTTTACTGTGTTGATTTATGTATGTAAATGTTTCTATCATATCCTCCCTGTCTCGGCCTTACTCCAAGCTATACATGTTAAGATCCTTTAACCTTTCCTGGTAAGTTTTATCCTGCAATCCATGAACCAGTCAAGTAGCCCTTCTCTGAACTCTCTCTAAAGTATCAATATCCTTCTGGAGATACGGTCTCCAGTACTGCGTACAATACTCCAAATGAGGTCTCATCAGTGTTCTGTACAATGGCATGAGCACTTCCCTCTTTCTACTGCTAATACCTCTCCCTATACAACCAAGCATTCTGCTAGCATTTCCTGGTGCTCTATTACATTGTCTGCCTACCTTTAAATCATCTGAAATAATTACAAACTCTTTTCGGAAATGTGTCATTCCAGTTTTCTTTTCTCACACAAGCATATCCAAACATTTTGATTTTCACTACTACATATGTATTTATTTATCTTGCAGAATGTTAATATATATAAAATGTGCATATATTTTATTTAAATCACAGTCCAGCTCCATAGCAAAATCTGGCAATCTCTTTTTCACAAATTCAAATATACGAACATGACATTTTTGGATACATTATTAGTTCTAATTTCAATAGTAAAGGAAATTACAAATAACATTATAACAGCTAGTAGTAGAATGCACAAGCAGTTTGATATAAAACAGCCACTTTGACCACAGACCTTTAACAAACCTGTGGGTTGAGCAAACAGTATATGGCAAGATACTATGGGCTGGACTGATCAGTAAAATGATGACGTAAAGCATGACTTAAAGCATCCAGTACTGTACAGATCGTCATAAAGGAAGATTGAAAAACATCACATATATAATGAAAATAAAATATTAAGCAATCGTATATAACATTTACATCCTATAGTATGAATATCACCCCCACTAGAACCCATTGGTATTAAAATATACATGGGGGACTGTGGGAAAGAGAATGTAAAATAATACATTATCATTGCTTGAAACCTTGGGTTTTCTGATATTGCTTATGAAAAATAAAAAAAAACAAGTTAATACCGACTAAGAAAAAGACTAGTCTAAATTCTCTTGACAGTTTTTTTTTTTTTATTATTTTTTGCCATTTCACTATCCAAAAAAATTAAAGCAGGATAAAAAAAAGATTTAAAAGTAAATTAAAAAAACCCAAAAAGGAACAAAGTTAAGATATAACTAAAGTCTGTGTGGACAAACATGGTGGTTCCAGGGAAAATAAAAAAAATAATACTCTTCCTTTCCTTATATAATTGGCAAAAACATCACAATATTACTATCAAAAGCAAATACATTAAAAGAAAAGATGGGGAAATTAAAAAGTGAAAATATTCCATTTACAAAAAAGTAACAAGCAAGATACTGGTATTTTTCAGTCAACTAGGACTTGCTCAGTCTGCATTACCTCCGATATTCAACAACTACATTGTTTCCACTATGTACATTTGCAACAATGTGATAGAAAAGTGTGTGCTCTGTAAAACATGATTTTAGTAGCATCCAGGACTATGCCTTTTAATTCACCATCAGCATTAATTAGTGTAAAGTGTATTAACAAAATTCTTTGGTGAATAATAAGAAATTCACACCTGAGAGAATACCTCTTCATAACATGATTGCGTCTGTACCCAGTTCATAAGAGCAGAATGTAGCAGAACCACTTCTTATTCGTATGTTTCCCCTTGTATTGTGTGTTTTCCCCTGTATTTTGTGCGCTGTGCCTTGTTCTCCCATTTGAGAGCATCCATAAGAATCCATTTGTCTCCCGAACAGGGCCCACCCCAGTGCGCCATTAGAATGTTTAAATCCAATTAATTAGAATGTTCACACCCGTAACATAAGCAGGGCAGGTGACAGGATTTTTGACACCCTACGCAAAACTGTACTTTGTTGCCCCCTTTTACAATTAAAAGGACACATCAAGCAGCATCATAATAAACTTATAATATTTGCACAGGTTAGGGCACAAGTAGGTCCCATCATGGTCTACATAAGCTTAGATGCTGAAGCAATATGCATAAAATCACCTTAATATTCACCTTCCCTGTTTCAATATTTTCTTGCAATGAACATAAAACAAACCCTCACCTCCTTTGGTAGCCTTTGTCAAAGGTTTCAATTTGTGCAAATTGTGTAGCTGCCAGGTTTGGCCAGATTCATTACCAAAAAAAAAAAAAATAACAAAAAAACCTTAAATGGGGCTATTGAGTATATAAAGTAATAGATGCTGCACTACTAGAGACTACTTTGCCACATATCCTACAAACCCAGAATCTCCATGGATATGGAAAATGCATAGCCTTTCAAAACACATTTTACAGGCAAAGGGATTAACATATATGCACCTGTCTTGCAAAGACTTCTTCTTCTTCTTATTATTATTATTATTACTATTATTATATTTATATAGCGTCAACAAATTCCGTAGCACTTTAGAATGAGTGGACTAACAAACATGTAATTGTAATCAGATGCAGTTTGACACACAGATTTTTTTTGCAGATTTGAACACAATATCCATTTTATTTTAAGTAATAAGGTTGTATTTACTTTTATGTGATATTTTACCTTTGGATCTTTTTTGTACAGGTATATCCATTTGTTTTTGGTTTCTACTGTATAAAATGAAGCACCTAACCATGTGATCTGCATTTACATTTATGTTTGTGAACAAAATAGATCGTTCTGAAGAGTTCAATGAATTCAAGCGTGGTACTGTGATAGGATGCCACCTTTGCAATAAGTCAGTTTGTGAAATCTCATCCCTGCTAGATATTCCATGGTCAACTGTATGTGGTATTATTGGAAAGTGGAAGTGTTTAGGAACAGCTGCAACCCAGCCACAAAGCAGAAGACCATGTATAGTCACAAGCAGGTTCACTAAAAAAGACACCAACGCTCTGCTGATTCCATAGCCGAAGAGTTCCAAACTTCCACTGGTATTAATATCAGCACAAAAACTGTGCAATGTGATCTTCATGGGTTTCCATGACCGAGCAGCCTGCATTCAAGCCTCACATCACCAAGTACAATGCCAAGAGTCAGATTGAGTGGTGTAAGCACACCACCACTGGACTCTGAAGCAGTGGAAACATGAGGAGGTTGTAACCAGACCCCCCAAAAATATTAGAAAAATAATTCTGGGATTTTCTGATGGTATCATTTGTGGATGCATTTTATTTCTGAGGGGGAGGGGATATCCTGTCAATCTGATGGTGTTTGTTTAGGATGCATGGAAAGCAAAACTCAGAACATTTACCACTGGGTCAGGCTCTTCAAATTAAAGTAGCAATATCCTCTTTGCCTTTGTGACAGTTACCAGCTGTCTGCATGAGTTTGCAGATCTTGATAGTGGGGGTATAGTGCTCAAGGTAAACAGTATTTGTCTGCCTTATGATGAGCCTGTGCGTATAAGTGCGTCTGTCATCTGAAGTGTTTTGTGTGTGTTCAACTTGCCATGTCTTTGTGTGTACGTGTGTGTAACTTCTGATTTATCACTGTATTTTCAGAAGTTATTTTTTGTTATTAACCCCTTAAGGACAGAGCTTTGGAAGCTTGTCTTTCACTTTATGACAACGGCATTTTTTGCATTTTTTGCTGTTTGCGTTCAACTGCAATTTGCATTTGACTAATTTATTGCACCGACGCATATTATATACCGTTTTTTAAAGGACAGAACGGGCTTTAATTTGATGTAACACACACACATATATATATATATATATATATATATATATATATATATACATGCTTATTTATTATAAAAAAATACAGAAAAATGCAAAAAAAATCCAATTTTTTTTGTTTTGTTTTTACAGTTTTTGCAATAATAATGTGTGCACAATTAGTGCAGGTTAACCCCTTAAGACCGGAGGGCGTACTATTACGTCCTTTTAAAAGCGGCTCTAAACGCCGCCGGACGTAATAGTACGCCCTCCGGTTTTTAGTAACTTACCCGGTCGCTGGCGGTCCCACGCCGGCGATCGCGGTTCGGGGGACTCCCAGGGAGCCCCCCGCGGCACGTCCGCCCTCCAGGAGCCCTCCCGGCCATGTGAGAGTGAGGTCCTTGCGAGGACCTCACAATCACATGGCCGGTATAGCTGCCTGCTGCATTGCCAGCAGGGGGACCAACTGTAATGACAGTTGGTCCCCCTGCTGGCTGAAAATCAAATAATAAAATGTTAAAACAGTGTAAAAAAAAAAAAATTATATACTTAGATCATATATATATATTATATATATATGATCTAAGTATATATATACACATATACACACATACACATACACCGTCTAGGTGTATTTTAATATTAATATATATATAATTATATATATATATTTATATCAAATTACACGTAGACTGATACTGATTAAATATATATATAATTATTGTTATATATATATTTATAAATAATATAAAAAAAATTAATATGTAAATACGTAAAAAAATTAAATAAAAAAAATAATTAAAAATAAAATATTAAAAAATATATAGATGTGTTTTATTTCGTTCTAACTGTATTCTGATATTAATATATATATATTTATATCAAAATACACTTATAACGAAATAATATATATATCTATATACATAAATATATACGTATATATCACTATATATATACCTATATATAAATAAAAATATTAAAAAAAAAAAATATATATATATACGTATATATACACATATGTATATATATACATATATTAATTCTACACATATATTTATGTAATAATTTTACATAATTAGGTATCCTAATTAATTACAATTAGCGGGACCTGCCTGACCACCCATGCCGAAAGTATAGGGAATTTAATTTGCTAGCACTATATTTAACCCTATAACTTTCCAAGACACCATAAAACCTGTACATGGGGGGTACTGTTTTACTCGGGAGACTTCGCTGAACACAAATATTAGTGTTTCAAAACAGTAAAATGTATTACAACCATGATATCGCCAGTAAAAGTGACGTTTTTTGCATTTTTCACGCACAAACAGCACTTACAGGGACGATATTATTGCTGCAATACTTTTTACTGTTTTGAAACACAAATATTTGTGTTCAGCGAAGTCTCCCGAGTACAACAGTACCCCTCATGTACAGGTTTTATGGTGTTTTCAAAAATTACAGCGTCAAATATAAGGCTTGTGTTTAATTTTTTTCACATTAAAATTCGCCAGATTGCTTACGTTGCCTTTATGACCCTATGGTAGCCCAAGAATGAAAATTACCCCTATGATGGCATACCATTTGCAATAGTAGACAACCAAAGGTATTGCAAATGGGGTATGTCCAGTCTTTTTTAGTAGCCACTTAGTCACAAACACTGGCCAAAATTGGCGTTTTTTGCATTTTTCACACACAAACAAATACAAACGCTAACTTTGGCCAGTGTTTGTGACCAAATGGCTACTAAAAAAGACTGGACATCGCTTATTTGCAATACCTTGGGTCGTCTACTATTGCAAATGGTATGCCATTATGGGTGTAAATTTATTTCCTGGGCTACTATACAGTCTCAAAGGCAACGTAACCAATCTGGCGAATTTCAATTTCAAATGTAACACGCTATATTTGACCCTGTAACTTCCCAAAACACCATAAAACCTGTACATAGGGGGTACTGTTTTACACGTGAGACTTTGCTGAATACAAATATGTGTATTTTATTGCAGTAAAAGCAAACAGTATTATGACATTGACAGTTAAAATGTCATGAAGAACAAAAAAAATCAAAAAAAATCTTATTTTCTCCCATTTTTTTCATATTAAATTATGTTTCATAGCTAAATATTTGATATTAAATGAAAGCCCTGTTTCCCCTGAATAAAATGATATATAATAAGGGGGGGTGCATTTAATATGAAAGAGGTGAATTACGGTTGGACAGACATATAGCGCAAATGCCAGGTTTTGTTTACGTTTTGTTTCGTTCACAACTTGTACATTTGGCTGCGGTGTTAAGGGGTTAAGGAAAGTAATTACAAATAAATTCATTTAGTTGTTCTTATTTACAGAATATATAATGTGTCTGGGATTTTAAGTTGTTTTTGGTAGTTACAGGTCACAAAGCACAAGGAGTAAAATAAACTTTTAATGTGGAGCGATTTTAGAATTTTGTATGTTTGTCTTGTAAGCTTAATAGCCATAAAAGAAAACAAAATTGCCACACAAAAGTATATATTTATATAAAGTAGACACCACAGGCTATTTACCTAAGGTTGTTTTGACACTTGCTACGTAGCCATTTTACCGCCAACCTCTGCTAAATATTGGAGTAAAATTGTGTTTTGGGGGGGTTTTCGCACACAAACTTATAACAAAGAACTTCTCATGTGTATTTTGTAAAGTTGGTGTGTGCTATTCCTGTACAAAGTTTTATTATGTGTTCAGTTACTTCTGCTGAGTACAACGGTACCCCCATTATTGTATGTCTTTGGCACTATTTACAGTGCCATATAGGAGACCTGTCCTTTTCAGTATTCACAGTAGAATTTTGAAAGACGGATTTAATGAGCCTATGCTTCCATTTGGGGTATTATAACAGTTTTACTGTTCAAAAAAACCCCACAAAGGCCTACCATTTGTAAAAGTAGACACTCCAGGGTATATCATAAGGTGCATATTGTGCCTTAGCATGCCCCCATTTTTTCACCAATATATGCCAAAGTATGTGGTAAAAAATTATTTGGGGCATTTTTTTTACATACGGATTGCATTTTTGCTGGGCATTTTGTAAATTTCATATGTGCCACTAAGTTCAAACCCCCCAAATTATGCTCAGCTAAGTCTTCTGAGTAAAAAGACATCCCCAATGAATGTCTTTGGCACTATTTTGTGAAGCTACAGTGCCATATAGGAGACCAAGCCATATCAGTTTTTACAGAACTTTGAATTTTCACGCTGAGCCTATGTGCAATTTCCAAGCATCTTCGCAGGTTTTAAATTCAAACTACTCCACAAAGGCCTACCATTTCTTAAAGTAGACACCCCAGGGTATTTCAAAAGGCATATTTTGAACCTTAGCGTGGGATCATTTTTCCGCTAGCTTGTACCAGGTGTAGTAGTAATAAGCGTTTTTTCTGCCTTTTTTACTACCACTGTATAATACTTCATATGTTGCTCAGCTATGTCTGCTGAGTACAAAAATACCCCCGTATGTACCTTTGCCAGGTATATGTGGACATCGGACGGGCACATTTGGGACACAGCCATTCCATTTTTTTCAAACTTTAAATTTTTACACTGTGCCCATGTCCCATTTGAAAGTATTTTACCAGGCTATATAATCCAAATACCCCATAAAGCCATACCATTTCTTAAAGAAGACATCCCAGGGTATTTCAAAAGGCATATTTTGAACCTTAGCGTGGGATCATTTTTCCGCTAGCTTGTACCAGGTGTAGTGGTAATGAGCGTTATTAAATGTATTTTTTAACTTTTTAAAACTTTTTTTACTTTTTAAAACTATTTTTTTAACTTTTGTTTTGCTTATTAATTTTTTTAAAGTTTACTAAACTTTCGTAAAACTTTTTTTTACAGATTTAACATTTTTCTAAGCTTTTTTTTTTTACCGTTAACCCCTAACTAGCAGTAAGCAGCACTAACAGTAAATTACCCATTTTCCCATAACTCCCACCCACCCCAGCTAGCAAAATATTTAATTATACAATATTTAAATTAGTTAATTAAATACATGTAACCCCTGAGGGTTAAAAAATAAATAAAAGTTAATCGTCAGGGGTTAAAAAAAAATTAGATCACAGTATAATACTGTGATCTGTATTTTGATCACTATAGGCAGTGATCGACTGGCAGGGAAGGGGTTAATTTTTATTTGGACTGGGTAAAGGGTTTATTTTTTAAAAATTTTTACTTAAACATTATTAAAACTTTTTTTTAACTTAATTTTGTAACTTTTTAAAGCTTATTTTAAAACTTTTTTTAACGTTAACCCCTAGTTAGCCTAACACTAAATCCCCCAATTCCCCACTAACTTCCACCCTCCCTAGCTAGCTAAATTTATAATTTTAAAATATTTAAATTAATTAATAAAATAAATGTAACCCCTGAGGGTAAAAAAAAATCAGATCATAGTAAAATGTAATCCCTGCCAATTGATTACTGTAGTCAGTGATCAATTGGCAGGGAAGGGGTTAATATTTTATTAAAATGGGTAAAGGGGGTGGGATTTTAATTTAACTTTTTTTTTTACACTAGGGGGCAGGATCAGCACTGATCCGTCTCCCTGCACTTCACACTGAACCAGGAAGTGCAGGGAGGCGGAGGTGAGTATACTGAGCACATGTGCCCGCTCTGACATGCTGTCAGAGCGGGCACATGTGCTGGGGCTGCCGGATCCGGTGCTCCCTGTCTGCCTCTAATACAGAGGCAGACCGGAGCACCATTAACCCCACGATTGCCACGATTGCAGCGATCTGCGGTTAATTTTAGCGCGTGACGGACGAGGTCCGTCACTCGTCATTAAGGCAATCCCTTGAGTGACGGACCTCGTCCGTCACTCGTCCTTAAGGGGTTAAAAAAAGTTGTAATGTATGTTTGATAAAATAATAAAATGTTATAGTGTTTCAGTTGTTTACTACACACCTTTCCGGACATATGGTATCGAACTGCTAGCAACTTTGTTAGATACGGTACATGTCACAGGAGCCATAGGGCCCCATAATATTTGTAGGTGCTTATCATCCCTAACCAGCCGAGTGTTCTATATGCAGACGACAAGATGATACGCTGACCATATTTATAATTGTATAATTTTCAATGTTCATGCCTTATCTGGATGCACCCACCCAAAACCATTCTCAATGGCACCCTCTACATTCACATTCAAATATACGTGTTATTTGTGTCATGATTGTATGTACCTTACTTACATATGTTTTCCTTGTATATCTCTTGAACAACATGCACTGATTGGATTGTATGCCATTACTTGATTATCTATTGACTGTGATTCCAAATGTCTGATTTTTGTTAATAATAATAAAAAAATAATAATAGTAAAATGTTGACATTTAAGAGCTACTCACAGAAAAGTTTTACTCACCTGGACATGCACATGTTATTAGTATTGGCTTCAGGTGTTGTTCTTTATAGTATTGAAGTATTTTAACATTACAGATATTTCTGGCATTATTCCTATTTAATGCAATAGTTATATGAGTTTTTGCACACAGCTGGCACCGATTGCTAAATCAGCTAAAGAGTTACTTTTCATGCAATTAATCAAATCTTGAGCCAAAAAAACTTGTAAAATGTAACTTTTATGTTAGTCTATAATGCAAAATGGTTAAAAGACCCAGTTGATCTTACTTTGTCTGTGTGAACTAAATATCTACGATCTATAGTCAATCATATTTTGACATTTGCTTTAGCATCTAACCAGTTTTATTAAAGTTTTGTGTTTTCCAAGCTAAAACAGAAATCTCTATACCCAACAGGTTTTTAATCATCATAAGACAATAGCAACAAGTTATAAATACATATAAATATATATATATATATATATATATATATATATATATATATATATATATATATATATATATATATTATTATTATTATTATTTTTTAAAACAACAGTGAGAAAAGCCACAGGCCTATGTCAATAATAACAACATTTTCACTTTTAAAACATATATTGATAACACAAGCTTTATAAGCACATTGCCTACAGGCAACTACAATATTGGATCTTTCGTCATTTTCAAGTGGCAAGTGAGAGAGACAGATTTTAATGACAAATGATATATGCAATGAGACCAATATGTATCGTGGAAATTAGATTGCCATTTTTATACAATGTAAATCATATTTTATTCTACAGATTAGTCACAATAGTAATTTAATAAAATAAAAATGTTACCTTTAAATCTCATTACAAGTAAGGCAGTTTTATTTCCTTTTTCAATTAGACTAAACTAATCATAAATATCAGTGCTATAAGTCAAACCACAAGATGTGTTTAATGGTTGCTTTTGTCTGTAATTTTATTGCATTTAAAATGATCATAAACTATAAAAGAAACTATTTATAACTTGTTTTATTTTTATAAGACACCATATGTAATAAAAAGTACGCAGAGCAAGTGATTCAAAACAGACTAATGTAAAAATTGATATTAATCTTTGATACAATGTAATTATTTGTCCTTGTTAGATAGATAGATATTTAAGTAAAATGCATTTAATTTTATGTCTTGATAGTAGTATAATGGTCACATTTTTTCTAACTTGTAAAAAACTATGCAGCATTATGGCGGTAAGAGCATTATGGGAGATGTAGTTCACAACATCTGGAGAGCCAAAATTTGCCGACCTCTGCAATAGGTCATTGCAATTGGCCGGTAATAAAATCTGGAAAATTCCAATTCTTGAGTAGGTGGGACTGATTGCAAAGCATTTTAAAAATACATATATATATTTATTTCTTGCTTTTATTTTGTATTACCGTGTTTCTCCGAAAATAAGACCGGGTCTTATATTAATTTTAATCACAAAAAACACACTAGGGCTTATTTTCAGGGTAGGGCTTAGAGCCAGTCTGTTAACCGGTGTCCGCGCTGTGTAACCCCCCCAGAGACCCTCACCTCCCCCTCCCTGTAATATTCTCCCCTCCCTCCCTCCCTGTAATACGCCCCCTCCTTGTAATACTCCCCCCTCCCTCCCTGTAATACTCCCCCCTCCCTCCCTGTAATACTCCCCTCTCCCTCCCTGTAATACTCCCCACCCCCCTCCCTGTAATACTCCCCACCCCCCTCCCTGTAATACTCCCCCCTCCCTCCCTGTAATACTCCCCCCCCCCCCCTTCCATCTTCTCCTCACCTCCCCGTAGCGTCGCCGAGCTCCTCTCCGGTCTGCGACCCAGCCGGACTGACCTGGAAGTGCACACTCAGTGTGCACTTCCTGTCAGTCCGGGCAGGTCGCGGACCGGAGAGGAGCTCGGCGACGCTACAGGGAAGGGGAGGTGAGGCAGTGCGGCAGCCGTCTGAGCGCTCTCTATAGAGCGCTCAGGCGGCTGAGGCATTTAAAGGGCCGGCCCTGCCTAGGTCTTATTTTCGGGGTAGGGCTTATATTGCAGCCCACCCCGAAAATTCGGCTAGGGCTTATTTTCAGGGTAGGTCCTATTTTCGGGGAAACACGGTATACAAAGGCACGATAGATAGATAGATAGATAGATAGATAGATATTCGACTTGTCTGAATCTCTTCGTCTACAAAGTTCACGTAGCATTCTAGTTCAGATGAATTGAACTATGCAATCTATGCAATCGTTTCAGGAAAAATCATTGGATGAACCAAAATGGAGTAAAAATTGAGGAATTAGTGTACTGCAAAATATATACATAACATATATATGAAACATGGGGGATGGTTGCACTCACCTGAACATGCTTAAATGGGGTGCTTAAAATCTGTCAACATTGAAGTTGCTGTTTAGTAGATAGGAGAGTGCGCTGGATCTTGTGTATTGTTTATTGTGTGTATATATATATATATATATATATATTAAATATGAATTATTTTGAAACAAAGATTATCCCGGTGCCTCCAGCGCATGTATAAATAAGAAATAAATGGAGCACTTCTCAGGGATTTTTTCAAGGTGTATTGAAATAAACAATCAACGTTTCGACCCTCCTTTCAACGTTTCAGTATTATTATTAGTATTTATCAAGCCAACACAGTCTGCACTGCTTTACACTTATAGCATGGATCTATTTGATAACAAGTAATTAGCATACATAATATTAACAGACAGTACACTGACATTTTCACATCACTTGGTTCACAGTAGACATGTGCAATTCGTTTCAATGGGCAATTTAGCTTTTCGGAAGCATTCAAATTTCTGAATCAAATGAAATGAAATTTCAGAGAGTCTAACAGCTGGGACAGAGGGGGCAGTTAAGCCTGAGACCCTGAGACCCTAAGACTCTAAAGGAAAAGGTACTGTGTAGAAGCCTGCTTAAAGTGCTGTGTTTAAATTGTTTAAAACTGGGAACTGGATTAGCTGGCCAGTTGGATAGTTAGGAATACTGCTGTTTAGTAAGTCTCCAAGTTGGAGTAGGATTTTTTTTTTGTTTTATCTATTTATGTGAAGCACAGCATTGTATAACTTGGGGAAAGTACAAATAAACTGCAGTACTATTTTATCCTAAAGCTTGCATTTTAACCCCTTAAGGACCAAACTTCTGGAATAAAAGGGAATCATGACGTGTCACACACGTCATGTGTCCTTAAGGGGTTAAGTTTATTGTCAAGAGCCTGGCCATCCTGCCACACTATTAAACAACAGAAAGAGCACAATTAAGAAAAGGACTTCTCTTATTTTGTATCTTTCAGCTGTGTAGTAGATAACCCTAGAATTTTCTATTCTTACATGGCATTGCCACATTTAAGGATAGCTAATTAAAAATCTATCTACTAAACAACTGAACCCCCCAAATTAAGAAAAGTCCCTGTCTTCTGTCTTAAAGGGACACTGTAATGTTAAGAATACATATTTGTATTCTTTAGTCTATAGTCTTAACATTCCTACTTGGTTTGAAGCCCCCGCCCCCCTCCCACCCTCCCCACATTGAGCATTATGAAAATAAAATGGTGCTGCCATTTTATTTTCATAAATAAAATCCTGGAGGTGTGTTCTGAGCCAGCAAATGTGGGGGTGGACAAATGGAGAAAGGAAGGGAGAGATTGAAACATTTTTTTTGCAAAATTAAGATGATGGGGATGGCAGGAGGGCTGAAACATAGAAGGGAGGGGAAATAGATGATTCCATTGCAGGCATGCTCCCAGCACGGTCTGCATGGGGAGAAGCTGAGAATGTCTGTCGTCAGCATGCAGTGCACGCTGATGACAGACATATTTTTTGCACACCTGTTACATGTGCCTGGGGTGCAAATAGCCCTCCCCAAATCACAAAAGTGAAAATATCTATAGATGTGCACTATTTCAAGCTGAAATGCTGCATGTACAGATTATGCCACCACAACCACTTCTAAAAGCAGTAATTAACTTTGAATTCTCACTTCAGTAAAACACCCTATTAGACATGTGCGATTTGTTTCGTTCAGAATGTACATTCATACAAATTTCGTGCCATTTGTACATTTGGATGCTTACGAATGTCCAAAGTTCCAAAGTAATTTGGATTTCTAAAAAAGTGGCAAAACAAGAGAGAGGTACAAGAGAAAAGTATGTGAATGATGACAGGAATCTTGGCCAATAAGCTAATTGCTTTTGTGCAATGTAATGCTTGCTTGTCCAATCCAGCTTCACTATTCCCTGTCCAATGAAATTAGCACATTTTTGTGATTGATGTTAGAGGTCAGCCAATTAATGGTGATTTTGTCACTGACACTTGGCCAATGAAAGCACACAGGGTCATTGAGGTGGGATAGCATATAAATAGATGCTTCTGAATGTCCGAAGTGCCAAGGTTCTGAAGCGCCAAAGTGACGAAGTTTGGAAGTGCCAAACCGTATGCCATTGGTCCAAATTGCCCAAGCAGACAAATTTTTTCTACTTACCCGAATTTCCAAACAAACCAAATTTGTTGCCCATGCACATCCCTACACCCTATATACATAAAATCCTTAATTTACTAGTGTAAAAGATAAATAATGGCCAAGCATGTATTAGAGGAAAATAATTTATCTATATATTTTAAAAGTAATTATATATTTAAGAACTGTAAGTATTTTATGTCTACGATGGGCTATTCTTAAATACGGTAGCTTTTTCTAAGGTGATCTAAAAAGAGACCTTTTCTCAATACATCAACTTTCTAATCTAGGTAAAATAAAGCACACATACATTACTCTCATGTGTCAAATCAGCTCAGTTTGTATATTTTAAGAATAGAATCCACGTGTGTAGTGCTTGGCTGGGCTTAAATGATACATAAATAGAAACATTTTACATTGACATTTCATCATAAGAAAGAGCTACTGATTGTCACATTCATCACTATGATATAATCACGCAGTGTTAAAGCATTTTCTATCATCTCCACAAGGTGCTGTTACATTATATTAAAATGACAAATGACAATGTTGCTGTGTGACATTTAGGGAATGCAATCATTTACAAAAACAAATCTTCATCCATAAGCAATGGACTCTGATTAACTTTTTTTTAGAATATGAGAGTAACTATACAGGTACTCATTAACTGTACATTTACATACATACCTTGTGTTGATACATTGGTGCCAATCTTTTCATTTTCTCTTCAGGCACAGGATCAATAACCTTAAGCATGGAAAGACAGCCTTCTGCACTCCAGATGTGTGGAATACATCTCCTATAATGCTTTTACTGCCATAATACCTGCAAAGCTTCAGAAAACGCAACATTTGCATTGGCCTTCCTCTGGCCTAAAACCTCAGTCAGGAGGCAATTTTCAATATCCATGTTCTGAAAAATGCTTAATAACTTTATATGAAACATTATATCAATAAACCATGCTGACTGCTTAGGTGTCAGTTCCCTTGATATTACACATGATCCAAAACAGAAATAATATATCCAGATTATCTAGAAGCAAACCTCTGCAAACTCTTTATTAAACACACTCTGCATCCAATGCATACATACATTACACAAAACATGCAATCTGCATCCACTATGCACACTGCATTCATGACATACACACCGCATCCACTACACACATTCTACAACCACTATACACACACCACGTTCAGTGCACACGCACACTTCATCCTTGTAGACGGACTCGGGGCAGGCCCTGTGGGTAGACTCAGTTGCGAGCCCCTGGGGGCCAAGACCTTGAGCTGTGTTAGGGATCCCTACATTTCTGATGGCAGCCCTGCTCAACACTACAATGCCTCAAGCCCAAGATGCAATCAAACACATTGATCTCCCAGAATGAATGTGGGCTGTACTGTATATCGAAGCTAGTACATCTGCCCAACCCCTTCATAATAGGAAATGCATTTTGTTGTTCTCTAGCTGTTGGAAATGTTGCTTTCTGTTGTTAAGCAAAATACAGGAGGAAGGTTGAAAGCTGGCTCATCATAATTTCCATACTCTGGAATGATGTATTCACAATTAAACCAATTGCAAACAAACTTAGTTGTTTTGCAATTTTGCAATTTTATTTACAATTGTTGCCCATAGTATGTTGCCAGTCTCCCCTATGGCAAACATGGCCAACGGTACTATTAGAGCTCCAGGTCTGTGGGGCATGCTGCTACTGCACAGGCCGATGAGGGGATCTAAAGATCTCTCCCACAATTGTGAGGGAGCTGCAAGTCTGCATCTCTGCCAGGTGGGGATCACTGCCAATGTTCCCTCACAGTCATAGACAGGAGGACGAATTCACAGGACCATTGTCCATCCATTAAATATAGATTTTTTTTTCACAGCTCTAGTGACAACTGACCAATAGAGAAAAAAAGGAGCTGTAAAACAATCTACACTTCCAATCAGAATTCCAGACACTTTGACTGCAGCTACTGAGGGAGACAAGCCAGCTGTGATATTGTATTTGACCCTTGCTGAGTCTGTGTGGGAGTGTGGTATAGCATGTGTCATTGGTTCTAATGTAAGACAATGCAAGCTTGTTGCTGTATCTAGATATTAGTTACTGCCAGATGTACTTGAAAAAAACTTTGAGAAGTAATTGTTATTTTTGTCATTGCTCTTAGTGTAAGACTAGTTTACCAATATACAGTTGTTAAAGTTTTATTTTTTATTTTTTTGTTGACTGTTTGGAGAAAGAAAATCCTTATTTTGGGGGAGTGTGGTGTTCAGTAACAAAGAAAAAAATTACTCCTGCTTGACCTTAGTTATTGATTATAGTCTGAGACTAGTTGTATTTTGCATCTATATTTAGCAATTAGCTTCTGCTGGGGCACTTGAAACAACTTTGAGTGGGAAATATGAGATTGCCATTTTATCGTTGTTCCTATTGTGAGACTAGGCTACCAGTATACGGTTCACACACATTCAATTTTTTTTAATGAAAACTAATTGTAGAAAGATAATTATGTTTTAATTTTGTTCCTGATTGTGCTCGGTCCAGCGTGTGCTGTGGAAATGTGCAAGCACAGTGCACTGTTTCTTAATGTCAAACACAATAATGTTAGAGTGGTAAATACTCTGAGCACTATACCACTTTGCAAAACCCACTTTTGCTGTATAAAGATGTCAGTGTTTTCACAATACACAATAATTCAAATACCTAATTTCTAAATAAAACAAATGCAGATGTTTCTATTCATTCTTCATAACTAATGTTTTCCATTCCATTATGAATTTTGTAGCTCATCTCTGCACTTCTAGTTCTAGTTCTGCAATATGCTTTTTTGAAAACCAAAACTGAGCAAAACTGCACTGCAAATTCAAAGTGGGGTCTTATCTAATTACTGATTCATAAAGAGGCAAAATTACATTTTGAGCATGTGAATCAGTACAGCACCTTAATATTTGTAATGACAGTCCAGCATGGCATGCTGTTGTCTAGTCTGTTATCTATAATTTTTTCCCAAGTCCTTTTAATTTGAGTTATTCCTAATTCAACCTCATTTAATGTATAAGTGACTTGTGGGCTCCTTATTCCAAACTGCATACCATTGTGTTGTTGTCTAGGTTGAAAAAAGATTTAAAAAAAACCTGAAAAAAGTTCATAAAGTTCAAACTTTAAACTCTTATTTTTTTTCCTGTTGATATAAAAGAAGGCAAAAAAACCTACTTGCAGCCATTTCAATTATGAAAAAACTCTACTTCACTCCATAATTGCAATTCGATGGATCAACAACCGGTTCAAATACATATCAATTATATCCTTGAATATTGATTCCCGCTGAGCCTTTCAGGGGCAAATTATGATTTCTCCTGTGGAAAAAAGCAGCATGTCCACAGTCTGTTCGGGTGATCTTTTAAATCCCCGGTGCCTGCTGGAGATAGCCCACCCATTAGCTTGATGCGTCCATGTCACTTTTTCCAGCGTGCGCTTCAAGCCTAATTCTGATAGAGGTTTCCAGATCTGATGTGCATTCAACCTATACCGGCAATGAAAATGCAATGCCTCAAGAAATTGGGATTCTGGACACCAGTACCCACCTCATGAGGCAACAGGGGTTTGTTTAACCCCTTAAGGACCAAACTTCTGGAATAAAAGGGAATCATGACATGTCATACATGTCATGTGTCCTTAAGGGGTTAAAAAAGTGGGCGGGGGAAATATATATAAATGGCATTGAAAATGTATAAATGTATAAAAATATGAAAATGAAAAAATAAACAACTGAAATAAAAAAATTATTTAAAAAAATGAAAAACGAATATTGAGCTAAATGGAAAAAAGTGATATAAATACAAAAATATACTATATGAAACACTCAATCTAATACAAAAATGAATATATAAACATATAAGGAATAATAAGGAAAATAATAATTTACATATGCAAATCCTAAAAATTTATTAAAGAAAGGAAATAAAATGGTAAGAAGTGATATTTATTGTATATAAGTACTCAGAAGGTATGGAAAAAAATGGAAAAAAAAAATATTATAAAAAAAAAAAACTGAAAAAATCACAATCCACATTTAAAGCCCTAGGCTGCACAGTTTGGAGCCTGTGTTTCCAGAACCCATCTCTCTTTCTTCATTCCATCAAAATATTTCCTCATCTGTCCTCCCTGCAAACATTCTCTTTAATAATGAAAGAAAAATGGGGGGGGGCGTGACGAGAGAGATGTGAGCGTGCACGCACCGTAAGGAGGAGCTTGTGGGGGGACGCGAGGCTGGAAGAGAGGATGCCACGAGGAAATGGCGTCCGGGCATAACAAATGGATTTGGACCGACTTATTCCGACATGCAAGCTGAATTTGTACGCTGAACTTACTCAGAGCTGCAAGGCGTTATTTGGGACTGTTCTCTGTGCTGGCAGGGTCGAACTACAAATACGCAAGTATTCTAAAGTCTGTTCGAATTATATGGGGGCACATAAGTAAAGTGTGACCTCTTAACAGTGACTCAGATGGCGATTGGTATTTATTTTTTCTTCCTCCTGAATACAACCTGCTTGAGCTAGGGAATTGCTCACTCAGCAGTGACTCAGATGCTGTTAAATATTTATTTTTCTTTTTTTTTCTGGAACCGGTTTGATTTTGCGAATTGCTAGCTTTCATAAAAGGTTGCAATAATATTATTCCGACATAATATTCAGATAAATACGCAAAACTGAATAACGAATCATATGGGGGCTCATAAGGAAAGTGTGACCACTTAACAGTGACTTAGATGGCGATTGGTATTTATATTTTCTTCCTCCTGAATACAACCTGCTTGAGCTAGGGAACTGCTCGCTCAGCAGTGACTCAGATGTTGTCAAATACTTCTTTTTCTTTTTTTTTTTTTTTGGAATCGGTTTGATTTTGCGAACTGCTAGCTTTCATAAAAGGTTGCAATAATATTATTCCGACATAATATTCAGACAAACACGCAAAACTGAATAACAAGCTGAATAACAAGGCTTGAGAAGCAAAGTCTCATAATATCCGGACGTCCCACGATATATAAGTGATAACTTAATATATGCCTGTCTGAATGGAGGCACAAATGGGGTTTGTTTAGCAGTGTATAAATATCTAAATTATATTGGTGGGCTGAAAAGGTCCATCACAGAAACTGCAAAAGTAACAAGCTATAAATCCAGACTGGGCTAAAAAAAAAAAAAATAATAGAGAGAGACCATTTGAAGTCGGTGAATTGAAGGAGATAAGAGATCTTTCCTCTCTACGGATTATCAGGACCATTTGTATGAGGACATCTTATGGTTCTTAACAGAATAATAATTTTAAAATAACTACAATCTTCAGCGGAAGGAAGAGAGGGGAAGAGAGGAAGGAAAATAAGAAAGGGAAGGAAGAGACACAATAAAAAGTCAACAAAAATAAGAGTTATAAGAAATATAAGTGGCTCTATCTCTTGGGGTCTAATATCTGTAGAAAAAGAAATAAAGGGAAAGGATAAAGAAAGAGAAAAGGAAAGAAGAAGAAAGGGAAAAAGAAAAGAAAAAGGGAAGGAAAAACATAAGAGATAAGGAAATAGTAAAGAAGAAAATGGCTATGCCAAGGATACAAAAAAAAACCAAGGAGACCAAAAAAGAAAAAGTAAATGAAAAATTCCCAACAAACTTTTTTTCTCCTCAAAACAAACAAGGAGGAGAAATGTCCTTTTCAGACGAATCCATACCTGAAGATAAAAGAAGCTCCATGACTAACTTTCAAGATTTTATAAAAATGAGTCTAGACAGTCAAACTGAAATCTTTAAAAAGGAGCTGGAGAATAGCACGACCCAAATGACAAAGAGTATGGAAGAAATTAATAAAAGGATAACTAAAGTAGAAGAAATGCAAGAACAAGTAACCAACTATTGTAAAACAATTAAAGAGGAACAAAACAAGATGAAATTGGAATTGGAGATAATGGAAGATCGATTAAATATGCTGGAAGAAAAAGCGAGAGCTAAAAACATCAGGATAAAGAATATTCCAGAAATAATTACCCAGGATAAAATAAAAGCCTATCTAAATGACCTGTTCCTAACTCTGAATTTGCAAGATAAAGACCTGGTTACAAGTACGGAAAATATATACAGAATTAAAAAACCGCAAGAAATTCAAAACATTGTCCCTAGAGACTTGATAGTCTCTTTCCATTCAATGACCTTCAAGCAACAACTAATTCAAGCTTTGCGAAATAAAAACTTCCCAGAAGACGACAAATTTAAGGACATTCAAATTTATCAAGATCTCTCTAAAGCTGTAAGATTGGAGAGAAAGAAATACTTTGACGCGCTGAAGCCACTCAAAGAAAGAAAAATAGCTTACAGATGGGGCCCAGGCAAAGCCATCACAATAAATTGGAATGATAAGAAGAAAGTTTTTTTAAACCCAAAAGAATTACAAGAATGGACAAATTATTCCTTGAGATAAGAGTCTAAAGAGGGGGGAGAGAGGGGGTGGAAGAAAAGGGTTTATTATTAATATTTTTATATATATATATATGTATAATTTTATTTTTTTTTCTCTTTTCTCTCTCTCTCTGCTTAGCAGAGAGGAGTAGAAAATTTAATATGATGGGCAATCTGAAGATGAATATTTAATACAATTGGTTGGTGGGCATACGACAAAACAATTTAGGAAATGGTAAAGTTATTATTTTGGTGATAAATACTCGTCACGAATATGGTAATTTATGAACAGGGGGTGGTAGGAAAGTAATATTAATAAATAGGATGTAACCTAATGTTAAAATTGAGTAAAAGTAGGAAACCCACTTAGAACAAATAGAAGGGAGATAAGATTTCCGAGTGGATCGACATAAATGGTATATATGTTCACTGATTTAGAATGGTGGGTATAATCAAGCACTTAGAAGTAGTAGGATTAAAAGGTTAATTAAAGAAATTGATTAGAAAATAGGTGAATATTAATATTGGAAATTGGTTGATATTTTTGGAAAGGAAGGTAAAGTGGCTATTATATGGTTAAACACAGCACGACACATTTAAGCTTGAACAAAGGGAGTCAAATAATAGATAATGAGGGCTAAGAGGAGGAAAATTTAATTCATCACAATAATAATGAGACACTGAACATGGTTAAACCCAAATGAAAATAATATATGGAGATAAGATATTACTGATTTATTATATGTTGTTTAATTAAGCACCAAGGGGTAAATAGATTAAAAGGTTAATAATAGAACGTGTTTAGAACACTGAGGAATATTTATTTTTGGCAAAGTTTCTTTTTAAAAGCAGGTGATGTTTGGAATTTATAATGTTATCATTGCACAATAGACTTAAGAAAGAACATTACGATGGGTTGATCCATAAGATAAATTAATTAAAATAAGTAAAGTTTTTTTTTTTTCTTTTTTTTTTTTTTTTCTACGTTCCCTCCCTCCTTCCGGTTTTCCTTCTCCCGGGCTTCCTTTTCCCCCTTAGGTTAAAATTTACTATGGAGAGACGAGGGGATAGGGGGGAAGACGGGGGGAGGACGGAAGGGAGCAGGGAACAGATAATAATAACCTCAGCCTCGTAGGTCCCCCTTACGGGCACCACTTTAGGGTCTGACTTAGACCTTAGCCCTAGACATCTCATGAGAGATTTTCTAGGCTTACAGACTGAAGAGACGGTTGTATTTATACTGTCATATCAGCTTGTAAGAATGAGTGTGTATGGGTTTCTCTGTATTATGAGAACTCAGATGTGTGTGAATGAAGTGGGTAGGATGACAGCTCAGAAAGGAGTTACTTGATAAAGGAAAACAATCTGAAGTGTATTTCACTTAATGTACAGGGGCTTAATACCCCTTATAAAAGAATTATGATGAAGGAACTACTCAAGAAAAAACAAATAGACCTGGCGATGTTGCAAGAGACACATTGGAACACAGAAGATAGGAGATGGGCATATGAAGGATATGAGATAATTTCACAAGCATCCTTAAAAAAAAAAAAGAAAAGAGGAGTGGCTATAATCTTATCGAAAAAAATTAATAAAGAAATAATATATGAGGAAATAGATATAGAAGGAAGATTTCAAATATTAATATGTAAGCTAGATGAGAAAATATACACTCTGGTTAATGTATACCTCCCGAATATACTCCCAACTAAATACTTTAAAATGATAATGGGAAAAGTTGATAAGATCAAAGTGGGACTTTTGGTAGTCTTGGGAGATTTTAATTGTATAATGGATCCTGTCCTAGATAAAAAAATCAGAGATAGTAAACCAATATCCAAGCATCTGAACAATCAAGCCAGAATACTTAGAAATATATTATTAGAACATAACCTATTAGATATATGGAGAGTATATAATCCAGAAGAAAGGGAATATACACATACATCAAAAGTTCATTCTTCTCTTGCAAGAATAGATTTAATCCTGGGAGAAGCAAATCTAGTAGAACAAATAATAAACATAAGGATAGAAGAAAACATATGGTCAGATCATAGCTACATGGTCTTCAATATAAAAACAGAAATTAAAAAAAGATCTAACACGACATGGCGGCTAGATGACTACATTTTGAATAACAAAAATGATCAAGAACAAATAAGACAACTAATCACACTGTATTTTAGAGATAATTGTTCAGAAGAACTCTCAGCAGCCACAATATGGTGTGCTTTCAAAGCGGTCGTTCGGGGGTACTTGATTAAGCTAAAAAATAAGATCCAGAGAGAAAAAGGTCTGAGTAGGGAAAGACTTTATATTGAATATTATCAATTAGCAAGGAAAAATACAACTGTATTAAACACAGAGTCATCTAAACAACTATCAGAGCTTAGAATGAAGATAGAAAAAATAGAAAGGGAAAGAATAGAAAAAAAATTAGATCGGATGAAAGCAAACTTCTATTATGAAAATAATAAGATCAATAAATGGCTTACTAGAAAATTGAAAAAAACAGAAGGAAAAAACAGGATACATAGTATTAGGAAGGAAAAAATTCTATTAAAGAAACCAGAAGATATAGCAAAGGCTTTTCAAACATATTACGAAGAATTGTATAATATTCCAAATCAACCAAAAGATCAAATAATAAATGATTATCTGAAGGAAATATGTTTCCCCAAGATTGCAGAAGACCAAAAAGGAAAGCTCAACGCTCCCTTGCAAGAAATAGAATTTCGTACAGCTATAAAAAAATTACTGAGCTATAAAACTCCTGGTCCGGATGGTCTGACTAATAGATTTTATAAAATCTATGGAGATATTTTGGTGGAACATTTGGCCAAAACATATAATGAAATAACAATGAATGGCAGGGGCCCAAAATAACTTTTACAAGCCAATATAATTCCTATTTTTAAAAAGGACAAAGATCCCCTAGAATTAAAAAACTATCGTCCCATTTCTCTTATCAATGTGGATTCTAAATTATTCTCTTCTATATTGGCAGAAAGGCTGAAAGGGATAGTAGGAAATCTAGTACACAGTGATCAGATAGGATTTGTCCCCACAAGACAGGCGAGCACTAACATAAGGAGAATGATCGATGTCCTGGATTGGAGTGATGGCTCAGGGATTCCCCTCCTGACCCTGTCATTGGATGCAGAAAAGGCCTTTGACAGGGTCGGGTGGGGATTTATGATGGGGGTGTTGAAGGCAATGGGAATAGATGGCTGGATGCTGTCAGCAATTGGTTCTATTTATCAAAACCCGATGGCAAGAGTGGTAGGAATGGATTTGTGTTCAGAGTGGTTTCATTTAAAAAATGGTATTCGTCAAGGGTGCCCATTATCACCCATTTTATATATATTGTCTATGGAAGCATCGGCGATTAGAATAAGAAATAACCCCAATATTCGCGGTGTTCCTTCTCTAGTTAGAGAATTGAAAATCAGTATGTACGCCGATGGTACCATTTTGACCCTTACAGACCCAGCCGAGTCAATTGAGAACCTGATGAAAGAGATAGAACAGTATAGTATAGTCTCGAATTATAAGATAAATATAGAGAAAACGTTAGTGATGTTCAAAAATTACAATAAAAACTGGAAAGATGAATTTCTTAAGATCTATGGCTTTTCAGATGCTATCGGCAGCTTTGAATATCTAGGCATACATATATCAGATGATATTGACAAAATAGTGGAGATTAATTATAAGAAGCTACTGAAGTCCACTGGAATAACATTAAAAAAATGGAATTGTCTATTCTTTAGTTGGTTGGGAAGGATAAATATAATCAATTCGTATATAATCCCTAGATGGACCTACTTTTTTAGAATGGTTCCTTTAAAAATTCCCTTACCCTGGATTGAGATTGTACAAAGGTTAATTAAAAACTTTATTTGGAAGGGGAAAAGACCACGGATTAGCCTAGATCAATTAACTAACACTATAGGACAGGGAGGGGTAAATTTCCCAGACATGATAAATCATTACGAAGCCACTATTGTATATCATACCCAGTTATTGACAAAAATAGATTCTCGAAAATTGGCTTGGTATTGTTTAGAGACCCAAACATTGAATGGGATAAAACTAACAAGGGCTATTTGGCAACCAAAAAAGCATGGAGAAGTAATTGGTAATAAAATCCTTTCCCATCTATTAAATGAATGGTTTTTGATTAAAAAAAAACTAAAAATTTTGGGAAATCTATATGGGTTTATGGAGATAGGTTTATTAGAGGTTTTCATAAATGACTTAAAAATTGACTCTTGGAGGGGAAGGAACATCCTAATACTAGAAGACATATTATTGAGAGATAAAATGAAAGATTTCCTAACCTTGTCAGAAGTATTTGGTCTCCCCCAAACGGAGATTTTTCGATATCTAAGGATAAAATCATGTCTGGGGAAGAACCTCGCAAGTAGTAATAATAATAGGAATAGTCTTATAATACAGATTTTTGGAAATGAAAATCCAAACAAAAATATGGCTAAATGCTATGCCTTGATAAGATCATCCCCTAAAATTAATTCATCTAAACAGATAAAGAGCTGGGAACAAGAATGCAATCTAAAAATAGACTTACTAGAATGGGGCAATATGTTGACACAAGTCAAAAAAAATATTCATAATACGATTCTATTTGAGACACACTATAAAATCTGCTATCGGTGGTATTTGGTACCAAGCAGATTAAACAGAATCGATCAAAGGGAGTCCAGCCAATGCTGGAGATGTGGATCAGCAGTTGGTAGCTTTATACATATATGGTGGAACTGCAAAATAATAAAAAAAATTTGGGTGCAAGTCTTTAGAAAATTATATATTTGGGATACAATTTGGATAGAACAATCCCCAATCACTGCTCTACTTCACTTACATTGGCCGGACCTTTGTTTATACCAACAATATTTAGTGAACCATGCTTTTGTAGCAGTTAAAATACTAATAGCCAGAAAATGGAAAAATCCCACTACAATTGAGTATAAAAACTGGGAAAACCAATTGGTTTTACAGCTTAAAAACGAGAAAACACTATTTAGAACTAAGGAGAATGTACGAAAATATGAAATGAGTAAAAAATGTCTACAGCTGTTAGAAAGGAATCAGTAGCTCCCAAAGACCCTAATCTAGGGCTTCATCATATTGAATTGATATATATATAATCATATTCAAAGCAACTCAAATGGGCTGCTACCTTATCCCACTATGTCCTGTGTGTGTATATGTGTGAGGTTCTAGTATGTACAAATGAGAATCTGTAAAATGGAAGAATTATATATGTGTATATTTTTTATATATATATTAATACTTTTTATATGAGATATTTGTATGTTATATGTTAAAAATCAAATAAAGAAATTTTAAGAATAATAAAAAAAAAATAATGAAAGAAAAATATTAAAATCAAAATAAGGACATTTATTACAATGCAAATTATATTTTAATCATGTGAATCAATACCCTTTCATATACACAAAAGCACCTTAATAGCTTTTGCAACAGCTGACTGGCATTGCATACTGCATGCAGCATTGCATACTGTTGCCTAGTCTGTGATCTATAAGTGTTCCCAAGTCCTTTTTATTTAATATAACTCAACCCCAATGTAGAAGTGGGGTTGAGTTAGATTAAATAAAAAGTACTTGCATGACTTTACAGTTATCTGTATTGAATCTCCAAAATGCATGACTTTAAATTTATCCTTATTGAATTTCATCTACCAGTTGCCTGCCCAGTCCCCCAATTTACCGAAATCCCTGTTTAGTAAAGTTATATAATGTTCAGACTAGTGTTGTCGCGAACCCAAAATTTTCGGTTCGCGAATGGCGAACGTGAACTTCCGCAAATGTTGGCGAACCGGCGAACCGCGCGAACCGCCATTGACTTCAATGGGCAGGCGAATTTTAAAACCAACAGGGACTCTTTCTGGCCACAAAAGTGATGGAAAAGTTGTTTCAAGGGGACTAACACCTGGACTGTGGCATGCCGGAGGGGGATCCATGGCAAAACTCCCATGGAAAATTGCACAGTTGATGCAGAGTCTGCTTTTAATCCATAAAGGGCAGAAATCACCTAACATTGACACCTGTCCTCAAAGCCCTGCCCTGATACACACTGACACAGAGCAGAATAGAGACTGTTCCCCGTCCTCAGAGACCATGATACACACTGACACAGAGCAGAATAGAGTGCATATAGAAAGAATCCCAGGCACTCACTGTGATTGTTCTTCAAGCAGATTTATTGCAACGTTTCGACCTCAATGAGGTCTTTTTCAAGCTTGAAAAAGACCTCATTGAGGTCGAAACGTTGCAATAAATCTAAATACAAAAAGAGAAGTCCTGCGCTTAGTCCGATTACCACTGGGCCAGCAGCAACGACTACAATACACATCAGCCCCAATATGTAGTAAAAACCAACGTCAAGGCAGACCCCCCTAAGCGGGTCCTAACACTGACCCTTCAGCCTGCTTCCTTGAGCTTCTGGCAAAGATATCTCTAATGAGACAGAAAGGGGTATTTTTTTATATACACCCCTATACTTATTAACCCTTAATAGGGAACACATGGGATGGGCAGCAGCATTGTAACCAGGCTGTGTGATGCAAAGTAAATACAAATACAAAAAGAGAAGTCCTGCGCTTAGTCCCATTACCACTGGGCCAGCAGCAACGACTACAATACACATCAGCCCCAATATGTAGTAAAAACCAAAGATAAGAAAATGTTACTTGCGCTTTCTCCTTAATCCCTATGTATATTTAGACAAATGGAGGTCATTTAGTTGCTCCAATGGCCATTGGAGGGAATGCCCGCCTGCCAACGTCAAGGCAGACCCCCCTAAGCGGGTCCTAACACTGACCCTTCAGCCTGCTTCCTTGAGCTTCTGGCAAAGATATCTCTAATGAGACAGAAAGGGGTATTTTTTTATATACACCCCTATACTTATTAACCCTTAATAGGGAACACATGGGATGGGCAGCAGCATTGTAACCAGGCTGTGTGATGCAAAGTAAATACAAATACAAAAAGAGAAGTCCTGCGCTTAGTCCCATTACCACTGGGCCAGCAGCAACGACTACAATACACATCAGCCCCAATATGTAGTAAAAACCAAAGATAAGAAAATGTTACTTGCGCTTTCTCCTTAATCCCTATGTATATTTAGACAAATGGAGGTCATTTAGTTGCTCCAATGGCCATTGGAGGGAATGCCCGCCTGCCAACGTCAAGGCAGACCCCCCTAAGCGGGTCCTAACACTGACCCTTCAGCCTGCTTCCTTGAGCTTCTGGCAAAGATATCTCTAATGAGACAGAAAGGGGTATTTTTTATATACACCCCTATACTTATTAACCCTTAATAGGGAACACATGGGATGGGCAGCAGCATTGTAACCAGGCTGTGTTAGGACCCGCTTAGGGGGGTCTGCCTTGACGTTGGCAGGCGGGCATTCCCTCCAATGGCCATTGGAGCAACTAAATGACCTCCATTTGTCTAAATATACATAGGGATTAAGGAGAAAGCGCAAGTAACATTTTCTTATCTTTGGTTTTTACTACATATTGGGGCTGATGTGTATTGTAGTCATTGCTGCTGGCCCAGTGGTAATGGGACTAAGCGCAGGACTTCTCTTTTTGTATTTGTATTTACTTTGCATCACACAGCCTGGTTACAATGCTGCTGTCCATCCCATGTGTTCCCTATTAAGGGTTAATAAGTATAGGGGTGTATATAAAAAAATACCCCTTTCTGTCTCATTAGAGATATCTTTGCCAGAAGCTCAAGGAAGCAGGCTGAAGGGTCAGTGTTAGGACCCGCTTAGGGGGGTCTGCCTTGACGTTGGCAGGCGGGCATTCCCTCCAATGGCCATTGGAGCAACTAAATTACCTCCATTTGTCTAAATATACATAGGGATTAAGGAGAAAGCGCAAGTAACATTTTCTTATCTTTGGTTTTTACTACATATTGGGGCTGATGTGTATTGTAGTCGTTGCTGCTGGCCCAGTGGTAATGGGACTAAGCGCAGGACTTCTCTTTTTGTATTTGTATTTACTTTGCATCACACAGCCTGGTTACAATGCTGCTGCCCATCCCATGTGTTCCCTATTAAGGGTTAATAAGTATAGGGGTGTATATAAAAAAATACCCCTTTCTGTCTCATTAGAGATATCTTTGCCAGAAGCTCAAGGAAGCAGGCTGAAGGGTCAGTGTTAGGACCCGCTTAGGGGGGTCTGCCTTGACGTTGGCAGGCGGGCATTCCCTCCAATGGCCATTGGAGCAACTAAATGACCTCCATTTGTCTAAATATACATAGGGATTAAGGAGAAAGCGCAAGTAACATTTTCTTATCTTTGGTTGCAATAAATCTGCTTGAAGAACAATCACAGTGAGTGCCTGGGATTCTTTCTATATGCACACATTTCTTGTTTTTTTTTTGCTGACCCTTGCCCAGTAGCACCCTGTGTTTAAATTGATGTGATTGAGTGCGACCCTATCTCCTTTTTTCAGTACAGAGCAGAATAGAGACTGTTACCCCTACATAGGGTCACTTGGCAGATATGGCGGGGTCGTGGGAGGGGGAGGATGACTTTCACCTCTTCCCCTGTTACATTCCCGTTGTGCTGTGACATCACCCTTATACGCTGTGTAAAGCATACTATTTAATTTGATCAGTATGGCCACTTGAGTTTTTATAGTTTTCACGCTGCTTGTAGTTTATGTATGGTTCACAAAAATCAAACAAACGATAAAGTAAACATGTAAGGATTCAGAATATTCTTTCAAACCCTTACACATTGTGTGTACGTATTTTTTGTCTTAAGTTTGTGGCTTTAAAGAGGTTTACGTTGTTTCTATGATGTGCATAACATGTTCTTGTAAATGTTTGTTACATTTTTCCTGGAATTGTCATTTTTGAATCTGAATAAAGATAGTCAAATCCCTGATACACACTGACACAAGGCAGAATAGGGACTGTTCCCCCTACATAGGGTCACTTGGCAGATATGGATTGACACCTATCCTAATGATCCCTGATACACACTGACACAGAGCAGAATAGAGACTGTTCCCCCTACATAGGGTCACTTGGCAGATATGGATTGACACCTGTCCTCAAAACCCCTGATACACACTGACACAGAGCAGAATAGGGACTGTTCCTCCTACATAGGGTCACTTGGCAGATATGGATTGACACCTATCCTAATGATCCCTGATACACACTGACACAGAGCAGAATAGAGACTGTTCCCAATACATAGGGTCACTTGGCAGATATGGATTGACACCTGTCCTCAAAACCCCTGATACACACTGACACAGAGCAGAATAGAGACTGTTCCCTATCCACAGAGACCATGATACACACTGACACAGAGCAGAATAGAGACTGTTCCCTGTCCACAGAGTACATGATACACACTGACACAGAGCAGAATAGAGACTGTTCCCCGTCCACAGAGACCATGATACACACTGACACAGAGCAGAATAGAGACTGTTCCCCGTCCACAGAGACCATGATACACACTGACACAGAGCAGAATAGAGACTGTTCCCTGTCCACAGAGTCCATGATACACACTGACACAGAGCAGAATAGAGACTGTTCCCCGTCCACAGAGACCATGATACACACTGACACAGAGCAGAATAGAGACTGTTCCCCGTCCACAGAGACCATGATACACACTGACACAGAGCAGAATAGGGACTGTTACCCCTACATAGGGTCACTTGGCAGGTATGGATTGACACCTGTCCTCAAAGCCCATGATACACACTGGGGGGAGCTACTGTCCTCCCCAACCCCTGCGCGGTGGGTGGGGGCCATAAATCACAATGGGGGGACCTACTGTCCTCCCCCCCTCGGCCCCCACCCCTGCGCAGTGGGTGGGGGCCATAAATCACAATGGGGGGGCCTACTTTCCTCCCCCCCGGCCCCCATCCCTGCGCGGTGGGTGGGGGGCATAAATCACAATGGGACGGACCTACTGATAGGAGTGGAGTATTGTTCATATCAGTTTAATACCTTCCGCGTCTCCTATCAGTGGACGTGTATATGGCAGACATTTTAGGAACCGCACACCTGGGACCCGAGCAAGGTCACCTCGTTCAAGCTGCTCTGGTTCCTTGATGAGCCAGCTGCCCGTGAGTTAACATGTCCCGTGGAGAAGCACTCTGTCCTGTAAAGCCTCACCACAAAGAAATTAAATAAATAACAGCACTCGGAGTGGTGAGTTTAGTAAATGTTCATATCAGTTTAATACCTTCCCCGTCTCCTATCAGTGGACGTGTATATGGCAGCCATTTTAGGAACCGCACACCTGGGACCCGAGCAAGGTCACCTCTTTCAACAGGCGACATGATTTGGCCCTGTAAAACTATCCTTGATATTCTCTACAATTTCTATGGATATGGCATTGATTTATGTAACAGGGAGATGGAAGAAGATGCTTGGTCGGTCCTCTTACTTGAAATTTGGGGCACTGCGCGGGCAAGCTAATGTGCCACCAGATAGGAGTGGTGAGTTTAGTATTGTTCATATCAGTTTAATACCTTCCGCGTCTCCTATCAGAGGACATGTATATGGCAGCCATTTTAGGAACCGCATACCTGGGACCCGAGCAAGGTCACCTCTTTCAACAGGCGACATGATTTGGCCCTGTAAAACTATCCTGGATATTCTCTACAATTTCTATGGATATGGCATTGATTTATGTAACAGGGAGATTGAAGAAGCTGCTTGGTCGGTCCTCTTACTTGAAATTTGGGGCACTGCGCGGGCAAGCTAATGTGCCACCAGATAGGAGTGCTGAGTTTAGTATTGTTCATATCAGTTTAATACCTTCCGCGTCTCCTATCAGAGGACATGTATATGGCAGCCATTTTAGGAACCGCACACCTGGGACCCGAGCAAGGTCACCTCTTTCAACAGGCGACATGATTTGGCCCTGTAAAACTATCCTGGATATTCTCTACAATTTCTATGGATATGGCATTGATTTATGTAACAGGGAGATGGAAGAAGATGCTTGGTCGGTCCTCTTACTTGAAATTTGGGGCACTGCGCGGGCAAGCTAATGTGCCACCAGATAGGAGTGGTGAGTTTAGTAAATGTTCATATCAGTTTAATAGGAACCGCACACCTGGGACCCGAGCAAGGTCACCTTGTTCAGGCTGCTCTGGTTCCTTGATGAGCCAGCTGCCCGTGAGTTAACATGTCCCGTGGAGAAGCACTCTGTCCTGTAAAGCCTCACCACAAAAAAATTAAATAAATAACAGCACTCGGAGTGGTGAGTTTAGTAAATGTTCATATCAGTTTAATACCTTCCGCGTCTCCTATCAGTGGACGTGTATATGGCAGCCATTTTAGGAACCGCACACCTGGGACCCGAGCAAGGTCACCTCTTTCAACAGGCGACATGATTTGGCCCTGTAAAACTATCCTGGATATTCTCTACAATTTCTATGGATGTGGCATTGATTTATGTAACAGGGAGATGGAAGAAGATGCTTGGTCGGTCCTCTTACTTGAAATTTGGGGCACTGCGCGGGCAAGCTAATGTGCCACCAGATAGGAGTGGTGAGTTTAGTATTGTTCATATCAGTTTAATACCTTCCGCGTCTCCTATCAGAGGACATGTATATGGCAGCCATTTTAGGAACTGCACACCTGGGACCCGAGCAAGGTCACCTCTTTCAACAGGCAACATGATTTGGCCCTGTAAAACTATCATGGATATTCTCTACAATTTCTATGGATATGGCATTGATTTATGTAACAGGGAGATGGAAGAAGATGCTTGGTCGGTCCTCTTACTTGAAATTTGGGGCACTGCGCGGGCAAGCTAATGTGCCACCAGATAGGAGTGGTGAGTTTAGTATTGTTCATATCAGTTTAATACCTTCCGCGTCTCCTATCAGTGGACGTGTAAATGGCAGAGATTTTTAATTGTTGAATCACCTCCCCTTTTTAGGCCAAGGTGGGAAGATGCTTAGACCACTGGTATATTGGTGCCATCTTGGAGGATTTTTTTTTGGTTTGGTTTTTGAAGCCACAGTGCTGCACCAGTGGGCCTAAAAATTAGGCATGTACACATGCCTGAAAAATTTGGTATTGTTGCAGCCGCTGCTGTAGCAGCGGCCAGAAAAATTGATGTTTGTTTCACAGGCAGAAAGTGCCCTAAAACATGGCGGCTTGAACCCTAGTTGGTGGCGGATAAGTCACGCAAGTCAAACGTCATTCAGAGCTAAAATACAGCAGCGTGTGGACCATTTTTAGCCCAAGGCAGCTCATCTCATCAGGCCTTTTTTAATCGAATGTATCGCCCAGTGTCAGTCCCTTCGGGATCCATCCCTCATTCATCTTAATAAAGGTGAGGTAATCTAGACTTTTTTGACCTAGGCGACTTCTCTTCTCAGTGACAATACCTCCTGCTGCACTGAAGGTCCTTTCTGACAGGACAATTGAAGCGGGGCAGGCCAGAAGTTCTATCGCAAATTGGGATAGCTCAGGCCACAGGTCAAGCCTGAACACCCAGTAGTCAAGGGGTTCATCGCTCCTCAGAGTGTCGATATCTGCAGTTAAGGCGAGGTAGTCTGCTACCTGTCGGTCGAATCGCTCTCTGAGGGTGGATCCCGAAGGGCTGTGGCGATGCATAGGACTTAAAAAGGTCCGCATGTCCTCCATCAACAACACGTCTTTAAAGCGTCCTGTCCTTGCCGGCGTGGTCGTGGGAGGAGGAGGAGGAGGATGACTTCCACCTCTCCCCCTGTTAGATTCCCGTTGTGCTGTGACATCACCCTTATACGCTGTGTAAAGCATACTTTTTAATTTATTTTGCAAATGCTGCATCCTTTCTGACTTGTTGTAATTCGGTAACATTTCCGCCACTTTCTGCTTATACCGGGGGTCTAGTAGCGTGGACACCCAGTACAGGTCGTTCTCCTTCAGCCTTTTTATACGAGGGTCCCTCAACAGGCAGGACAGCATGAAAGACCCCATTTGCACAAGGTTGGATGCCGAGCTACTCATTTCCCGTTCCTCCTCCTCACTGATGTCATTGAAGGTATGTTCTTCCCCCCAGCCATGTACAACACCACGGGTACCAAATAGGTGACAACGAGCACCCTGGGATGCCTGTTGTGTTTGGTCTTGCTCCTCCTCCTCCTCCTCAAAGCTACAATCCTCCCCTGACTCCTCTTCCTCACAATCCTCTTCCAGCGTTGCCGCAGGTCCAGCAAGCGATGCTGATAACTCTGTTTCTGGTGGTGATGGTGACCACAACTCTTCCTCTTCCTCTTCACGCTCATCTACAGCCTGATCCAGCACTCTTCGCAGGGCACGCTCCAGGAAGAAAACAAATGGTATGATGTCGCTGATGGTGCCTTCGTTGCGACTGACTAGGTTTGTCACCTCCTCAAAAGGACGCATGAGCCTACAGGCATTGCGCATGAGCGTCCAGTAACGTGGCAAAAAAATTCCCAGCTCCCCAGAGGCTGTCCTAGCACCCCGGTCATACAAATATTCATTAACAGCTTTTTCTTGTTGGAGCAGGCGGTCGAACATTAGGAGTGTTGAATTCCAACGTGTAGGGCTGTCGCAAATCAAGCGCCTCACTGGCATGTTGTTTCGCCGCTGGATATCGGCAAAGTGAGCCATGGCCGTGTAGGAATGCCTGAAATGGCCACACACCTTCCTGGCCTGCTTCAGGACGTCCTGTAAGCCTGTGTACTTATGCACAAAGCGTTGTACGATCAGATTACACACATGTGCCATGCACGGCACATGTGTCAACTTGCCAAACTTCAATGCCGCTATCAAATTTTTTCCGTTGTCACACACCACTTTGCCGATATCCAGTTGCTGCGGAGTCAGCCACTTTTCCACCTGTGCATTCAGGGCGGACAGGAGTGCTTGTCCGGTGTGACCTTCTGTTTTCAAGCAAGTCAAACCCAAGACGACGTGACACTGCCGTATCCGGGATGTGGAATAGTACCTGGGGAGCTGGGGGGGTGCCGTTGATGTGGAGCAAGACGCAGCAGCACAAGAGGACTCAGCCGAGGAGGTTATGGAAGAGGATGGAGTAGGAGGAGTAGAGGAGGTGGCAGCAGGACTGCCTGCAATTCGTGGCGGTGTCACCAACTCCTCTGCAATGCCACGCATTCCTTGCTTGTCAGCCGTCAGCAGGTTTACCCAATGCGCAGTGTAGGTGATATACCTGCCCTGACCATGCTTTGCAGACCAGGTATCAGTGGTCAGATGGACCCTTGCCCCAACACTGTGTGCCAGACATGCCATGACTTCCTTTTGCACAATCGAGTACAAGTTGGGGATTGCCTTTTGTGAAAAGAAATTCCGCCCGGGTACCTTCCACTGCGGTGTCCCAATAGCTACAAATTTTTTGAACGCCTCAGACTCAACCAGATTGTATGGTAAAAGCTGGCGGGCTAATAGTTCGGACAAGCCAGCTGTCAGACGCTGGGCAAGGGGGTGACTTGGTGACATTGGCTTCTTACGCTCAAACATGTCCTTGACAGACACATGACTGTGGGCAGATGAGCGGGAACTGCTCAAGGTGGGAGACGGAGTGGCGGATGGTTGAGAGGGGGCAAGAATGACAGCAGTGGTTGACGTGGCTGAAGATGCTAGACCAGGAGGAGGATGGCGACTTAGAGTAGGCGTGCTGCTTGTACTCATGTGTTGATCCCATAGGCGTTTGTGATGTGAGATCATGTGCCTACGCAAAGCAGTTGTACCTAGGTGGGTGTTGGACCTCCCACGACTCAGTTTCCTTTGGCACAGGTTGCAAATGGCATCGCTGTTGTCCGAGGCAGACACACAAAAAAAATGCCACACTGCTGAGCTCTGCAATGACGGCATTCTGGTGGTGGACACAGCATGCGTTGATTGGCGTGCTGTCGGGCTGACCCCGGGTGCCAATGCATGCTGTCTGACTGTGCCACTAGCTCCTTGCGACGACCCCCCCCTGCTTCCAACTCGTCTCCTCCTCCTCTCTGTCTCCCCATCTGAACTTTCGCCCTGTTCTTCTTCTTGCCGAGCGGGCACCCACGTGACATCCATGGACGCATCGTCATCATCAACCGCTTTGCTTGTATCTGACAACCAGAAAAGGAAGCAGCAGCGGGTACAACATCATCATCATCACACCGTACCTCCATGTGTTTAATGCTGCCTGCCTGAGATATATCCCTGTTATCTACATCCTCTAGCAATAATGGTTGCGCATCACTCATTTCTTCAAATGGGTGTGTGAATAACTCCTCTGACATACCAAGTAAAGCGGCTATGGTGCTAGTTTTGGTGGTGGCGGCAGGCGGGTGAGTGGTATCTTGAGAGGTGCCTGAAGTTAAGCTGGAGGAGGATGGTGCATCAAGGTTCCGAGCGGAGGCTGTACAAGATTGGGTGTCCTGTGTTAGCCAGTCAACTATGTCCTCAGAACTTTTCAAGTTCAGGGTACGTGGCTTCTGAAAACTGGGCATTATTCTAGGGCAAAAGGGAATCACAGCACCACGACCACGACGGCCCCTGCGGGGTGGCCTGCCTCTGCCTGTCATTTTTTGGGGGATTAGTGGTACTATGCGTGCAAGCTACTGTGAGACCAGATATGATTGGCAATGTGAACTGTAACAGTTCTGCAGAGCACACACTGTAGGCCTGACACACCCGCTTGAAGACAAGTAACTGCTATTCAATCTATAACAGTGAAAAACAAATTTTCTTTGTAAAAGCACGCTATAGAGACACCAGATATGATTGGCAATGTGCACTTGAACAGTTCTGCAGAGCACACACTGTAGGCTTGACACACCCGCTTGAAGACAAGTAACTGCTATTCAATCTATGACAGTGAAAAAAAAAAATTGGTTTTAAAAGCACGCTATAGAGACACCAGATATGAGTGGCAACTGTCAAAGTACGCTGGCAGGGTTGTGCAGGGCACACGCTGAAGGAAGGCCTGACAGAGCCGCTTGAAGGACACTGACTGGCTGCTATTAGCTTACACTAGAAACCTTTTTTCTTTGTAAAAGCACGCTATAGAGACACCAGATATGATTGGCAATGTGCACTGGAACAGTTCTGGAGAGCACACGCTGAAGGAAGGACTGACAGAGCCGCTTGAAGGACACTGACTGGCTGCTATTAGCTTACACTAGAAACCTTTTTTCTTTGTAAAAGCACGCTATAGAGACACCAGATATGATTGGCAATGTGCACTTGAACAGTTCTGCAGAGCACACACTGTAGGCCTGACACACCCGCTTGAAGACAAGTAACTGCTATTCAATCTATAACAGTGAAAAAAAAAATTTGGTTTTAAAAGCATGCTATAGAGACACCAGATATGATTGGCAATGTGCACTGGAACAGTTCTGGAGAGCACACGCTGAAGGAAGGACTGACAGAGCCGCTTGAAGGACACTGACTGGCTGCTATTAGCTTACACTAGAAACCTTTTTTCTTTGTAAAAGCACGCTATAGAGACACCAGATATGATTGGCAATGTGCACTTGAACAGTTCTGCAGAGCACACACTGTAGGCCTGACACACCCGCTTGAAGACAAGTAACTGCTATTCAATCTATAACAGTGAGAAAAAATTTTGGTTTTAAAAGCACGCTATAGAGACACCAGATATGATTGGCAATGTGCACTGGAACAGTTCTGGAGAGCACACGCTGAAGGAAGGACTGACAGAGCCGCTTGAAGGACACTGACTGGCTGCTATTAGCTTACACTAGAAACCTTTTTTCTTTGTAAAAGCATGCTATAGAGACACCAGATATGATTGGCAATGTGCACTTGAACAGTTCTGCAGAGCACACACTGTAGGCCTGACACACCCGCTTGAAGACAAGTAACTGCTATTCAATATATAACAGTGAAAAAAAAAATTGGTTTTAAAAGCACGCTATAGAGACACCAGATATGATTGGCAATGTGCACTGGAACAGTTCTGGAGAGCACACGCTGAAGGAAGGCCTGACAGAGCCGCTTGAAGGACACTGACTGGCTGCTATTAGCTTACACTGGAAACTTTTTTTCTTTGTAAAAGCACGCTATAGAGACACCAGATATGAGTGGCAACTGTCAAAGTACGCTGGCAGGGTTGTGCAGGGCACACGCTGAAGGAAGGCCTGACAGAGCCGCTTGAAGGACACTGACTGGCTGCTATTAGCTTACACTGGGAACCTTTTTTCTTTGTAAAAGCACGCTAAAGAGACACCCGATATGATTGGCAACTGTCAAAGCACGCTGGCACAGGTCTGCAGAGCACACGCTGAAGTAGGCCTGACACCCAGACGCTTGCAGACAACTAACTGCTCTTCTATTACAGTGAAAAAAAAATATTTCTTTTAAATGTAAAGCTTAACCTATTGTAAAAACAGATATAAGTGGTGGCACTGACTGTGCAAATGGGCAAGGCATCCAACCTGACACAGAAGCTGGCAGGCAGGCAACTGCTCTTCTATTACAGAGAAAAAAATGTATTTCTTTTAAATATAAAGCTTAACCTATTGTTAAAACAGATATGAGTGGTGGCACTGACTGTGCAAATGGGCAAGGCATCCAACCTGACACAGAAGCTGGCAGGCAGGCAACTGCTCTTCTATTACAGTGAAAAAAAAATATTTCTTTTAAATGTAAAGCTTAACCTATTGTTAAAACAGATATGAGTGGTGGCACTGACTGTGCAAATGGGCAAGGCATCCAACCTGACACAGAAGCTGGCAGGCAGGCAACTGCTCTTCTATTACAGTGAAAAAAAATATTTCTTTTAAATGTAAAGCTTAACCTATTGTTAAAACAGATATGAGTGGTGGCACTGGCTGTGCAAATGGGCAAGGCATCCAACCTGACACAGAAGCTGGCAGGCAGGCAACTGCTCTTCTATTACAGTGAAATTTTTTTATTTATTTTAAATGTAAAGCTTAACCTATTGTTAAAGCAGATATGAGTGGTGGCACTGACTGTGCAAATGGGCAAGGCATCCAACCTGACACAGAAGCTGGCAGGCAGGCAACTGCTCTTCTATTACAGTGAAAAAAAAATATTTATTTTAAATGTAAAGCTTAACCTATTGTTAAAACAGATATGAGTTGTGGCACTGGGCAAGCAGGCACAGTATCCAATGTGAACCTCACACAGAAGCTGGCAGGCAGGCACCTGCAATTACATTACACAGGAAAAAAAAAAAAAGCAGCATGATGTTATAGCCCTAAAAAGGGCTTTTTGAGGTGCTGTCCTTACAGCAGAGATCAGATGAGTCCTTCAGGATTGTAGTGGACACTGAATACCCTAGCCTAGCTATCAATTTCCCTATCTAATCAGCAGCAGCTAAACTTTCCCTCCTCTCACTAAGCATGCAGCTTCAGAATGAATCGAAAATGGATGCTGGGAGGGAGGTTGAAGGGTGTGGAAGGGAGGGAGTGCTGCTGATTGGCTGGAATGTGTCTGCTGACCGAGAGGCACAGGGTCAAAGTTTGCCCAATGATGACGAATAGGGGGCGGATCGAACTGCGCATGTGTCCGCCCGCCGTGGCGAACGCGAACACGCCAAGTTCGCTGGGAACTGTTCGCCGGCGGACAGTTCGGTACATCACTAGTTCAGACTGTATCACCTTAACTAGTTTTGTGTCATCTGCAAACACCAACCAATTCAACACCAATTATAAACAGATTAAAGAGAAGTAAACACAGTACAGAACCATAAGAACCTCCACTTAGTAGGGATGTGCATGGGCAAAATATTTGGTTCAGTTCCGAAATTCGGGTAAGTAAAAAAAGTGTGTCTGCTTGGGCAATTCAGACCAATGGCACTTCCAAAATTCAGCAATTCGTAACTTCGGTAATGCGACCCCTAGCCCTAAACCCTAAACCATTGTTGCTTTTTTCAGAGGGACCAATTAGAGGGAGGCAGCAGACAGAGATGGGACATACTGTTATTTTCCACCAAGGAAAAAAAGACCAGCAGGATGGATACACAAGACTGTTCTGTGGAGGTTCACAAATGATCTGAGGCATTTTCACTCCACAACCTTCACCAGGTAAGCTGCAAATGGAATAATAGAAAATTACCACTCTTCAGGTCTAATTGAATAGTCCCAATCGATAATTGAAATAAAGGCTAAGATTTCAAGGCTAAAATTGCTATATGCAATTTAGTGGTAAATTTGACAAAAAATCTTGTCCAAGTATCAAAAAATTTACTCTGACCATTTAACATGATAAACTGTGCATAATTCAGACACTAAGTGGTTAGATATACTAATTGGCAAAATATGGGATTTAGAGAGATTAAATTAGAATACATGTCATACAACTACAGTTCAGTAACATGATGGTTCATTGTACCGGAGGGATCCACTACAAAAACAATCTGAAAATTCAGATACTTTATGTTGGCAGAGTCTGTCCAAATACCTCTAATGTTCTTGTTACTTCCAATTTCAGAAAGTAATGCCGCCAAGACAAAATAAATCAAAGATTCTACCCTTACTTATTTCTGACTGCTTGTCTTTTTATTTTGAGGGGTATCTATTTTCTTTTTTTTGTTTACTTGTTTTTCATCTGGACTAATTTGATATAATTTTGCTAGGCGTTTATCCACCCACTACAATCTGCTGTATAGCTAAGAGTCTGCAAAGCACATATCAAAAATGTCTATTTTGTAAATAATTACTTTTTTAATGTATTAAATATATTTACACCCTATATAATTACAAGTAAATTTATATCTGCAACTTTAGTTTTATGCAGTTGCCATATCACCATTTCTTCAGATCTTCTTTCGAAAGCATCTAGTCTTTGATGTAACACTGCTTGATGCAAGCAGTACCTCAGGCCTTTTTACATGTGATGATTAGCTAGTGTATTGTTTGTATCTTTGCTTGGACTCCTTTTATTCTAAAAAATAAATGCTGGAAGATGTTTTATCATGTTTACAGTTAGAAGTGAGAAACTATTTTTATTTAGGGGAAAATAAGCTGTATATATTTTTTTTCTGGGAAGAAATCAAATTGCATTCTTGTACATTTTTACGTTTGGAGTAGTTTTTTTAATATTTAAATTTTATTTATGAAGAAATGAAAAAGGGAATCATTAGTGAACATAATATACCATATTGTTATGTAAATTAGCATATAACTCTATAAAAAGCTAACACATTATTTATGTTTTTCCATAACCCATTTAATGAATGAGTTTAAATAACTATATACTATACTGTTCAACAACATTTGAAAACGTATCTTCATAAAAATATTGTAGATATATGTTGGTAAATTTGCTATTTTCCTGCAGTAAATGAATATTCTATGCTCCCTTTTAATTTTATTATGGAGCTAATTCATCAAAGAACAATGTACATGATATGAAAATATGACTAAATTCTCTTACTTTGCAAACCTTATTTTTACATGACGTTGCACTGCATATTCCATAAATCTTGTCCCATAAGTTGTTTATTGGTTTGTGTATTTCAGTGGTCTCAACCAATGGTGGCAAGCCAGCAGAAGTAAAACTTGACAAGAATCATTTCTGTATGAAGAATCTAGGATTGACCTGGCTCTTTTAAAATGACTGGTTATTTGAAATGAGAATATTCCATGATAAGTATGAAGGTAGCTGTTGAGAAATATAGCCAATATTATAGTATCAGACGTCCCAAATGATCAATTTAAAGTAACATTTAGCAACCATTTACAAAATGTATGCTTAATTTCATCATTTTCATTTGAAAGCGTATTTTTCAGAAAATTTGTATTTAAACAACTAAAACTATAATAATATTATGCATGATTGAGGAAAGAAACTATACAGCAGATTGTAGTGGGCGGACAAATGCGTAGCAAAATAAATGAAACTACTGGAAAGGGTATGGTAACTTAGAGGGTCATCAAGTGCATGTCAGGGACATTGATAGGTCATCAGGTGCTGAAATAAGGAGATGCTTGTGTGTGAAGATAAGGATATGGGCTAGCATGAGTCAAACAAGGTTAATATTGGGAGTAGAGGATCCTGTGATGGCAAGGTAGTTGCATCACATAGTTTCTCTGATTTGTAGAATTATATCGCTAGTAATGTCATTGATGATGTCAAAGGGGATATTGCTAGCTTTGTGATGATTTATGCCATACAATATCATATGTGCTATAACCAATGATGTAAACAAGTTGGGGACAGTTTGGCTCTGGAATTTCCTTGGCTCTTAATGATTGTTTATGAATACTGTAGTTTACTAAAAGCTTTTCTGTTTCAAACTAAATAAATAAATATATATATATATATATATATATATATATTTTAAAAGAGAATTATTTTGTAAACAGGGAATTATTAAAACCAATAATAACAGAATGCTTTTCAGATGCAAAAATAGAACAGAAAAAGTGTGAATGGGCAGTGAGATCCATCCACAAACTATGCCGCTACCCAAGTGATAATATTTAAAATAACAGGAAAATGAAAAAGTCCTGTATAATAAGTGAGGTTAAATTTCAGTGTAGGACCTTTCCCAAACATAGACAATACTTCATAGAATAAAGTTATGGTCCGCACTTAGGAATACTGTAAGTGAGGCTCCGGATAGGTCAAACCACATACACATGATATGATAAAGAATGTGTGAACTTAGAACCCTTAGCATGCCAGAAAATACTTTGTTAAGGCAAGCTCTTTCTTAAAGGTATAGTTTTAAAGATCTTTGTTACAGAAAGGGACAAAGTAAGGCTCCTGACAATTCAAACCACATACATCTGTGTATAGTGAGGAATTTGTGGGCTTTAAATCTGCTTTTCAAATGACTGCCTGAGTTTGAGTGATTCCATTAGAATGGTGTAAGGTGCTGTGGCTGATTGTAAGTGCTTTCAGGCTGTTAGGTTGAGTGTGAGTGTTGTCAGGTTGACTATGGGTGAATATAAGTGGTGTCAGACTTCCTGAGAATTAATTTTGCTAGACTGGCAGGCTAAATGGTCCCAGGGGGAAGTGTGGCTAGGCAGGATGGGATATATTACTCGGTTGATCCCACCTTTCTAAATTTAATTAAGAATTTCCTCAATTGCATATTCTTAATCATCATTGACTATAGTAGAAGGAGGTTTGGCAGAACATCTGAATGGATTAGATTCATTAAACATATAGGGTTTCAACAAGGAAACTTTAAATACTGCATGTATTTTACAAGCAAGAGGCTTATAACAAACAGGCATAATTTAAGATTCAATTTTGAATGGATCAATAAAGTATTGTGGAAATAATAACTGCATATTCCACTATATTTGGGATGTCTTCTACATAAATTACCGGTAATTATGTTTTTGTACTGGTTTTGGTTCAGTAGTAAAATATACAAAATATTTGAACCTGGTACATAAAAAAAAAATAAAAAAAAAAAATATATCTGGGTTTAAAAGGATTGCACTTGTTCTATAGGAGATTTGGATATCTATGTTGGCAGGACAGATGAATGATACCCTTAATTTAAGAAGAATGGACTTTGCTGAATGAAATAATGTGTGGAATTATTGTATGAAAACTCCATCATCATCAGTTTTTTTTGCAAATAACCCAAATACTAAAATTTACAAATTTGCACCCAAATGAGGGGGACTAATTCTCAATAAGTTTGCTCTGTCCTCAATAAGTAATTGCCAAATTTCAAAGAGATGTGTGCAGTTTTTTTGCCTGTATAACCTGGCTACCCTCCAGTGTTAAAGGCAACCTGGCACCACTTACCTCTGACTCTAAATCCCCATTGCATTAGAGAGGTGAACGTAACACCTACCTCCAGTCTACCATCACTCCTCCAGCTCTCTTCACTCATGTGCCCTGCTTGAAGAAACTTCAACAGGCAATGCAAATCATGCTGACATGCTTTTATGCTGACATGCTTGCTTTATTGCCATCAGGCCAGAGTCTGTATGAAGTGAGGGCAGTCACTCCATTGCAATTTTCCCTAGTGGGTGCTGATAGTACTGGCTAGGGAGTATAGGAAATTAGTGGCTGACATTATTGACAATCTGACAATGTTACAATAGCAACAACAACATCGCATGTGCTGTGGTTGCTATGAGTGGAGAGCAGAAGGACCGCCTATAGGAGTCAATTCCTCGATGTAGAGTCTATGTCAAAGAATTATTGACAGTTGGGAGAAAAATATGTTTTTTTTAAATAGGTTGTTCTCCCAATCTATACATTTGCTAGCAAAATTGCTAGCACAATGTGTAGATTAAATGTAATTATCTTTAAAAATAGCTTAAATACGGGGGCGGGGCCGGACCGCCAAGCTGGATGGCAGCATGCAAGCTGAGCTCCTGCAAGCCATCAAACTTTATGCTTTGAATTCAGGTTTTCCAGCTCCAGAACCAATCACCACCAGCGGTCCATAGAGCTAAAGGGACACTGGATCCAGGGTGAGGCTGGCTCACCGAGCTGCAGTCCCCATGGAGGAGAGGGCACGGATGCCCCAATCGAGGCCTACTCCGGCGGTAAGGGGGGCAGACGGCCGCTGCCCTTCTATCCTGCCTAACAGAACCCAACCTGGGGACCAAACGAGCGTGAATTAGGCCCCGTTCCCCCCCCCCTGGACCGGTGCTGGTTATCCCGGTCCTCACCCCGTGGCCCTGACGAAAATATGGCGACTGAAGCTGTGGGGCCTAACAGACAGGCCCAAGATGGCGGATGCCATGTGCACAGAAGACATGGGGAGAAACAACTCACTCCCAGTGCTCTCAGTCAATACTGTAACCCCTGCCCTCAGACCTTGCCCAGGGAAGCGAGACAAGCACTGCGCATCACGGCTGCAACACCAGGGAAACCGGCGAACGGCTCAGAGTGCAGCAGGGCTGGACTGGACTGTGTTTTGCTGCCTGCTCTAGTGGACACTCACCCACTGCCGCATGAAACGGACGGAGCAAGCACCGGACAGCAACAGAACTCCCCCTGTCTTGGAGGCCCAGCAACACCACAACGACGGCTCCCCACAGAGGCAGCACTGGTATCTTCTAACGGCCGGGGTGAAAACGGCATCAAAGCGACATCACAAGACCCAGCCTGAATATCAAATATGATCAAACTACACTAGCTTGTCTGTAAAACTACTGCTATCTAGATGCATCAACCGACCTTTCATACTTAGCAAGTATTCTGAGCATAAACTTAACCTTGATAAAGAAATTAGATGTGTATGTTTAGCTTAAGCAAATATGCAAATCTTCTCTATATCACTTTCTTGCCTCCCTCATGTCTCAAACTTGTTTAAAAAAAAAAAATAGTGCAGCATCTCTTGACTATCCGTACTAACTGTTTATGCTGATCCCATGTGTTGTATAAGTCAGTGTTTATGCCTGTAATTTGCTCTGCACTCAAAAATAAAGAATAAAAAATAAAAAATAGCTTAAATAGTTGTGTGCATTATAGGTGCACTTTAAGTCTATGAGATTTTAAACTAAAAACAGAGATTTTTCATTCTTACATATCTAAAAATCTACTTGATCTGATCGTTTTAAATTTTTACATTTTGCAATGATTTTGTCCAAATTTAACCACGATTAGACATTCCATGTCAAAGATATGTCCAATGGTGAAATCTATTATAATGGAAAGCCAATTTAAACTTAACATATGAACGTATCCAGCTGTAACACACATTGCCTGATGTGAACCTTTGTTTTGTCATCAACTCCTTGGTAATCTCCTGTAACAAATTAGCAATTTTCCTGTACAACTCTACCCTTTTATCCATAATTGACACTGCAGAGCACATTCAGCACACAAAATCCCTAATTTAGGATGAATAATCGAATGTTATATGTTAAAGCTGTAAACTGTAGTTGTAAGAAGGATTAATTAGGCCTTAAAACTGCCCTGTGGCTCATACCTTGGGACCGTGGGTATCCTGGATAAAACTTCACTTCCAGTCTACAGTGCTTCCAGGGCACTACATACTGTGATGGTAAGTAGGGAAGGCTTGCACTGCTGCAATTGCTCCTCCAATTACTTCACTGTTTTCTTGTTGCATGAGGGTGCCTCTACTGTTAGTATCTTGGTAATCAACAGCCTGTTATCAGGGGGTGCCGTTCACATGCAGTCCGGAACAGTGTACTGGGGGCATACTGGACAAACCCCAACCTCCTCACCCTATACCTATATCCCCTGGAAAGCCCTCTTTATTTACAGTCCTAAAATGGCCATCGGTACATTTCAACCAACTTTGCCTTAGGTAATTGGTAAAAACACCAACACAAATATATATATATATATACCTCAATGGGGTGCACTCACAAATCTTGGGAATCCATGATCACTTTAATGTTTAAAAATGCATGCTTGGACCCCAGTCAGCAATTCTGACCTTATGAAACTATGGTAGGACTGACAAACTCATCATGAAGCACTTTTTAAAAGCAAATTTACATTTAAATTTTTGGGTATATGCTATATTGGCCATTGCAAAGAGGCAGTAATTGGTCAAAAAATACTTATTGGATGGTCTGTAACAGGTTCAGGTTAGGCTGACATTTAACAATTGCTATTTCTAAAATAGTATGTCGATTTTCAGCAGTCATATACTAAAATGTTAACCCTTTCAGTCCCTCTTTTTATTCTGTCAGAATAACTCATGCCTTTTATGCGGGAAAGGGTTAGCTGTTGGGGGTGGCAATAGTTACAAAAGATAAAGCCAACAAAAGAGGTGTTGCTCCTGCCATTACAGGTGAATACTCTGGCCACTTCCCATTAGTTAACTCACACGAACCATAGAACATAATGCAATTTAAATAAGGGTAAGGGGAAAATGTAAGCTTTATCATTCCTACAAGTTTTGAAAATGTATGGAATCTAGACTCAAGGTTCTCAGTTTACATTAAAACCACACATCATTTACTCAATCCTACACAACTTCCTCTCTCTCTCTGGCTAACTCTGCAAAAAAGGCAACAAAAAAACTTGGTTACAAAATATTTTAGTCTAGTTCAGAAAAAATAAAAAAATATTTTAAACAGCAGCAGTCTGCTCTACATATGTTAGTTTCCATTAAATTGATGAGACTAGTAAGATGGCTGACAGCAAGTCAATATCAGGTTCCATCACTCCCTTTTGTTTCCTGGACTTTCACCACAAAACTGCGTACATTACCTTCGAAATTCCTAGAAGGTCATTTTGAGGGCTTGCGACATTATATAACAATTTCAGGACTCTCCAGATACCTGCATGCACAGTTTATGTCCTTGTAAGAAGGCATCTCAATATCTTTGGCCGGCAGAGCTTCGACCCAGCGCCAAGGGACATCAGTGCTGGGATAAGGTAATTAAACACAAAATAGTTTTTAACCCTTTATTTACCAGGGAGATAGGGTGCAAGGGAGAGGGGAGGCAGAGGGATCGGTAGTGTCAGGGATACAGCTTTGCATGTTGCATGCAGCATGAGGAATTAATTTACATTTCTTAAAAATGTCTAAAAAAAAAAAAAAGAGAAGGCTCCCTTCTATGCTAACTTTTAATTTAATTTCAAACTATACCATTATTAACCCCTTAGTGACCAGACCGTTTTTCAATTTTCTTACCGTTAAGAACCAGGGCTCTTTTTAAATTTCTGCAATGTTTGTGTTTAGCTGTAATTTTCCTCTTACTCATTTACTGTACCCACACATATTATATACCGTTTTGCTTGCCATTAAATGGTCTTTCTAAAGATACCATTATTTTTATCATATCATATAATTTACAAAAAACAAAATCTAAAATATGATGAAAAAAAAACAAAAAACAAAAAACGGGAATACTACGGGTTTCCAGTCTCTCCAGCCTATCATTAATCTGCCCCATGGAGGACACTAGTGAAGCAATCATATTATGAAGGTTGGCATTGCTTGTGCAACTTGCGCCTTCCCCGCATCTGTATTGTCAGTATTGGCTTGCATCAGCCTAAACAGTTCTGCTTTCCTGACAGTAGCTGGAAAGGGGATGCTGCGCCTATGTAGTTCGGCTGTGATGTGGGGAATAGTTCATGATCGTATTACTGATGGGTTACCAGTGTCCCCCTTGCATGTGGGGTTGGCGGTCTTGACTGGGGTACTGGGGATTGAAATATCATCGCCGTCGTCTGGAACATCCTGAAATATAAAGGAATCATAAGCTTAAGCCTAAGGACGTATACTGGTATGTTAGCTAGTGCCAAAGAGGCGAAAATATTAGTTACATTGGTGACAAGTCCCTACTAGTTGCCAAGTGGCTTGAGAGGCTCTACCTATGGTTGGCGCGAGGGGGTAACCTGCGGGGTGTTGGTCTTTCGGGGAATGTATCAATCAACTGGGTAGAGGTTGTGACAAGTGAGGCCCTTACTATGCAACAAGTGAGCCGGCTATCTATGTTTTGGCCCATGGGGTGTATTACCACTTTCATGGAGGATGGGTGTTGGCCTCACGGGACCTCTATATGTATGGCAGAGAGTGCCTGGGAAAATGACCTAGATGGCCATACCCAATTGGTAGTCTGATATCCTGCTACGGAGGAAGGCCTAAACCAAGATGGTGGACAACAGAATAGAAGGAAGGGGTAAGTGTGTAAGTTGTATGACACTGAAAACCTGCTGAATATCACCACAATCCGTAGTGTTTAAATCAACTACGGTCTGCCCACCTATGACCTTTAGGTGGCGTGTCAACTTGTCCTAGCTTGGACCGTGCAATCTATGACCTTGACGAGTCAAGCTTGTCTAAGCTTGGAGCCTTGAGTCTGTAACACATGTCAAAATAAAGTTATAGTCGGTTCCGTAACTGTCTGTTCAGTACAGTTTGAACCTTCCGTATTATGCTCCTGCTCACTGAGTTGCAGTAATACGCCTGAATAGTACACATAAATTAATAACGCATGCTTGTCCACAATGCAGGTACCAATTAGTAGGAACAAAACACTTGTGACCTCTGGTTAGGTATGTGAATCCTGAAAACCGACCTCGAGATCCAAATAACAAATACTGCGTTAAAATAGCCCACAGAATGCAACCACGGAAAATGCGAGCCCTTCATACTGAAAGAAGGTACTAAAATTCTATCATTAAGCTGAAGTGGTCTGGGTGCCTAGAGTGGTCCTTTAATGCTAACCTTTTTTGGGTCATTTTGCTGAAATATCTTCTAATAAGGTCTCCCATCAAATGCTTTCAATACAGTGTGTTATTTTCACAGATTATGGTTGCCCCTTAAGGACTGAGACAAATGTACAAGTTGTGATCAAAACAAAACGTAAACAAAAAACTTGAATTTGCGCTCTATGTCTGTTCAGGCGTAATTCGCCTCTTTCATATTATGTGCACCCACACTTATTATATATCATTTTATTCAGGGGAAACATGACTTTCATTTAACATCAAATATTTAGGTATAAAACATAATTTAATATGAATAAAATGTAAAAAATGGTAGAAAATAAGAATAAAAAAAATGTTTTGTTCTACGTGACATTCTAACTGTGAATGTAATAATACTGTTTACTTTTACTGCAATAAAATACACATATTTGTATTCAGCGATGTCTCACGTGTAAAATAGGTGTTTTTTGAAGTTACAGGGTCAAATATAGCATGTTAGATTTTTCAGTTTTTTCACATTAAAATTCGCCAGATTGGTTACGTTGCCATTGAGACCGTATGGTAGCCCAGGAATGAGAATTACCCCCATGATGGCATACCATTTGCAAAACTAGACAACCCAATGTATTGCAAATCGGGTATGTCCAGTCTTTTTTAGTAGCCACTTGGTCACAAACACTGGCCAAAGTTAGTGTTAATATTTGAAAATGCAAAAAACTAATTTGAATGCCAATTTTGGCCAGTGTTTGTGACTAAGTGGCTACTAAAAAAAGACTGGACATACCCCATTTGCAATACCTTGGGTTGTCTACTTTTGCAAATGGTATGCCATCATGGGGGTAATTCTCATTCCTGGGCTATCGTACGGTCTCAAAGGCAAGGTAACCAATCTGGCAAATTTCAATGTAAAAAAACTGAAAAGCAAGCTTTATATTTGACTCTGTACCTTTTGAAAACACCATAAAACCTGTTACTTGGGAGACTTCACTGAACACAAATATTAGTGTTTCAAAACAGTAAAACGTATCACAACAATTATATCGTCCGTGTAAGTGCCATTTGGGTGTGAAAAATGCAAAAAATTTCACTTTCACTGACAATATCGCAGTTGTAATACATTTTACTGTTTTGAAACACTAATATTTGTGTTCAGCAAAGTCTTCAAAGTGAAACAGTACCCCCCATGTACAAGTTTTATGGTGTCTTGGAAAGTTACAGGGTTAAATATAGTGCTAGCAAATTAAATTCCCTGGACTTTTGGCCTGGGTTGTCAGACCGGTCCTGCTAATTGTAATTAATTAAATGACCTAATTATGTAAAATTATTACATAAATATATATATGTAGAATTATTATATACATATATGTGTACATATATATATATATATATATATATATATATATATATATATATAAATACAAAATAGAATGGCTGCACTCACGGAATTTCTTCAGTTTAAAATATAACTTTTAATGAAATCGCATAAAAAATCGACGTTTCAGTCCAACCTGTGGACTTTCATCAGGATATCCTGATGAAAGTCCACAGGTTGGACTGAAACGTCGATTTTTTATGCGATTTCATTAAAAGTTATATTTTAAACTGAAGAAATTCCGTGAGTGCAGCCATTCTATTTTGTATTTGGATATTTGGAGCCCTGGTAATGCACCCGGTTCATTGCAAGAACTAAAGGACAGCTTGAGTGCAAGGTATTATATATGTGTTTATATATATATATATATATATATATATATATATATATATAAATATATAATGGAAAATTTATTCATACTTACCGTAATTTTCTTTTCCTGGTTATATGCCATGGCAGCACAACATTGGGTAGCTCCTCCCTATCCCCATTGGACAGGAATAATAATTAAGCCGTATAAGTACCACCTCCTGCCCCTCCTTCCCCAGTCACGTGTTCCAGCAATATCCCCGGGCGGGACCCTTGTGCTGCCATGGCATATAACCAGGAAAAGAAAATTACGGTAAGTATGAATAAATTTTCCATTTTCCTGGCCATATCCATGGCAGCACAACATTGGGTAATACCCAAGCAATAAAACTAGGGAGGGAAAGAGACACAGACTCAAAAATTTCATAAATGCAAAGTGTATTAACACCACAACAAGTGACAGACACAGAGATCAGGAATTAGATACAGACAGGACTGATTTAGCAAATTGATCAGACAACCCTGCTCTAACATCAATCTGGTAGCTCCTAATGAAAGTGTTAGAGGAAGACCATGTAGCTGCCTTACAAATGAGTTCAGGGGAGACATTAGCAGCGGCTGCCCAGGAAGAAGAGAGAGCCCTAGTGGAATGGGCTTTAAGAGCCACAGGGACCGGATATCCGGCGGACTGATAAGCCAGAATGATAGCCGCTACTATCCATCGGCTAATGGCAGATTTGGGAGCTTGTGAGCCCTTTTTACAGCCGCTATGAAGAACGAAAAGACTGTCAGAAGAACGCCAATCAGAAGTCCTATCAATATACATCCGGAGGCATCTCACTAGATCCAGAGAGGACAGGTCAGCAGAATTCCCCATTTCATGGGCGTCCGACCTCAGAGATGGAAGAACAATATCCTCGTTGATGTGGAAGGAGGAAGTGACTTTAGGTCGAAATACTGGAACTGTACGGAGGACCACTCTGTCCTTGTGGAAGATAGTAAAAGGCTCTTTGATGGATAGAGCACTGAGCTCAGAAACTCTCCTGCCAGAGGCTAGGGCCACCAGCAAGGCAGTCTTAATAGAGAGAACCTGTAGGGAAACTGAATCAAACGGTTCAAAAGGTTTCAACTTCATGGCATCCAGAACCAGAGGGAGACTCCAGGAAGGGACAAATGGTTTAATAGGAGGTTTCATGTGAAGGACACCCTTGATGAATCTGATGATATCCGAGTCCAGTGCCCATCTATGACTGGTCAGGGCGGACAAGGCTGAAATGTGTACTTTGAGAGTGTTATAGCTCAGTCCTTTCTCAAGGCCAGATTGCAGGAAATCCAAAATATGGGAGGAGGAGGGATCTTGAACATCCACATTACTGTGAAGGGCCCAGTTGGAGAAAACTTCCCATACTCTATAATAAGTGGCTGAAGTGGAACGCTTACACGCCCTCAGCATAGTATCAATAACGGTCTGGGAGAATCCTCTATTCAACAGCCGGTTCCTTTCAGTTTCCAAGCCATAAGGTTGAGAGAGACAGGGTCTGGATGAATTACAGGACCCTGGAACAGAAGATCCGCAACTTTGGGGAGTGGGAGAGGAGGTTCCACCGAAAGACTCAGAAGCAGAGGAAACCAAGGTCTCCGAGGCCAATAAGGCGCAATCAGGATGAGAGACACCTGCTCCGATCTCAGCTTCCTCATGAGCGGTAGGATTAGTGGAAACGGGGGGAACGCATAGCCCATTCTGAACCTCCAGGGGCTTGATAAGGCATCCCTTCCCAGTGCCAGGTGGTCTTCTTCTTTCGTGAAGAAAAGGGCTACCTTTCTGTTGGCCCGAGAGGCTAGAAGGTCCACTTGAGGGAGACCCCACTTGTCCACAATCATGCGGAATACCCTGTGAGCTAGGCACCATTCCCCCGGATCTATTCTGGATCTGCTGAGGAAATCCGCCAGTTGATTCCGTTTCCCTGGGAGATGAATGGCTATAATGCCTGCCAGGTTTCTCTGAACCCACCACATCAGGTGATTCATTATTTCCATCATCTTGCAGCTCCTGGTACCCCCTTGGTGATTGACATAGGATACTACGGTGGAGTTGTCCGTCCTTATCTTCACCCATTGACCCTTGAGCTGGGTCGAGAAGTGTTTCAAAGCTTTGAGGACAGCCAGAAGTTCTAGCAGATTGGAATGAACCTTGCTTGTCTTGAAATTCCATTCTTCCTGCGCAAAGTCGTGGAGATAATGAGCGCCCCAACCCCACTGGCTGGCATCCGTTGTCACGGTCCTCCATGCGATGTCCCCTAATGGAAAACCTTTGGATAGGTGCTTTCTGTTTAGCCACCAGATCAGAGAATGGCGTACCTTCAGGGGAAGCTTGATGGGCTGGAACAGGTTCCCGGATAAGAAACGACTCAGGAAGTTGGCCTGGAATGGTCTCATTCTCCACTGAGCCCATCTCGTCAGACCTATTGTGGAGGACATAGAACCAAGGAGGCTCATTACCGCCTTTGCAGGGGCAACCGGGGATTTCAGCATTCTCCTCAATAACCTCCTGAGTTTCAGAATTCTTACTGATGAGAGCTGGACAGTACCCTTTAGAGTGTCAAAATGGGCACCTAAGTAAACCATAGATTGCGTTGGGTGGAGGTGGCTCTTCTTGGTGTTGATCTTCCAGCCGTGAGCTTGCAGAAACTGAATGCTGGTGATAGCTTGGGATGTCACAGAATCCACGTCGTTTCCTAAGATTAAGACGTCGTCCAAATAATGGTAAATAGCAATGTTTTGCTTTCTGAGCTCTGCGATGAGAACAATCAGGACCTTTGTAAACGTCCTTGGGGCTGTGCTCAGTCCAAAGGGGAGGGCCCTGAACTGGAAATGACCTTCTTCTACAGCAAACCTCAGAAACTTCTGATGGATTTGGGCAATGGGTATGTGAAAATATGCGTCTAGTAGATCTATAGACAGCATCCATTGGTTGGGTGACACAACCTTTATTATAGACTGCAGAGATTCCATCTTGAATCTGCGAATGTGCAGATGCTTGTTCAGCCTGTGCAGATCCAGAATGGGTCTCCAACCCCCTGAGGATTTCCTTGTCAAGAAGATGTGGGAGTAAAATCCTTGAGTTCTTTCGCCTGCCGGCACTTTGACGATGACCTTCTCCTTCTGCAAGGAAAGGATGAAATTTCGTAGGGCAATGCACTTTTCCTTGTCTCCTGGCCATTTTGTGAGGTGAAAGGACCGGTTGGGAGGATGCTTGAAGAATTCTAGCAGGTAACCTCTCCGAATAATATCCAGCACCCAAACGTCGCTTGTGGAAATGGTCCATGTCGAAAGATACTGGAGAAGACAAGCCCCGACACCTTCGGTTTTGGGCCGTACGTAGTCATAGATTCTTCGGGTCCTTAGAGGAAGATGACCCGCGAGACCTGCCTCCTCTGTACCCAGAAGGGGCACCTCTCCTCGGTTGAAATCGGGAGTATTCCCTACCAGGCTTGTAGGACCTACTGTCACGAAAGGAATGGTACTCTTTCCGGGCGCGAAAGGATCCTTTATACTTCCTCTCTTGGGGTAGAAAGGCTTTATTTCCTTCAGCCGCCCTCTTAATGCATTCATCCAAATTCTTGCCGAATAACATGTTCCCGTGAAATGGCAGAGAACACAAACTATTCTTGGAGGAAGCATCGGCCGCCCAAGATCTGAGCCAGAGCGCCCGCCTGGAGGAAACCGAGAAGGACATATTTCTAGCAAGGTTTCTCACCAGATCCACTGCGGCCTCCGAAGAGAAATCAATCGCTAGACGCATATCCTTCAGGGCATCAACAATAGAGGAACGGCTCCTGCCCCTCTTGATGTCCCCTTCCAGCTCCTGCAGCCAAACCTTCATAGCTCTTGAAACAGACGTGAGAGCAACGGCAGGGTGGAGACTCGTGCCTGAGGCTACATAGGACTTAGACAGGTAGTATTCCATCTTACGATCCATTGGATCCCTGAAGGAGCCTGCATCATCTACTGGCAGGGTAGTGCGCTTGGCTAGCCTAACCACCGCAGCATCAACCTTGGGTGGAAGATCCCATGTTTCAGCATCTTTGGGATCAAACGGATATAATCTGGAGAACTTCCCTTTTGCAGATGATCTCCTATCAGACCTGGACCATTCCTCTTTAATAAGGTCACTAATAGTGGTATGCACAGGGAAAGCCGCTCTTTTCCTTCTAAGATCTGAGAAATAGCGGTTAGATGTAGAGGGTTCCTCCTCCGAGGGCTCTTTCAAAGTAAGGGTTTCTCTGACCCGAGCAATCAAATGATCCACCTCCGCAGGTATCAGGAAGTCAGGATCAGGCATAGCATCCTCCTCCGAGGAAAAAGCCAAGTCTCTCAGCGAAGCCGTGTCCATAAACTCATCCTCCGAGTTATCAGGAGACCAATCTGACGGCTCAGAATATCTAGGTCGCTTGTGGGTCTTACCAACCTCTTTGATGCCCCGGGCAACTGCATGCTTGATAAGCTGCCTAAAGTCCGGTGTTAACTGAGAAGGTCCAGCAGCTGCTGAGAGACAATTCGAACAGAGACGTTTCCCTTTTATGGCTCTGTTATCACAGGATATACACAGCGTCCTTTTGGGCGACTTCCCTTTGGACGATCCTGAAGTCTTTGTACTTTTATCACTGTAATACACCAAACGTGAATATTAGTACATTACCACTCTTTTAGTTATCAAAATATCAATAATTTCCAAAAATGGATGGCTTACCTATATCGCTTAGATTGTGACCTATTATGATGAGAAGACTCCGATTCTCTAGATCTTGAGCGCGAATCCATCTATAAATAATAGATGAAACAGCGAAACTAAAACCAAGAAGAAAAACTACAAGAAACCAAACAAAAGAAAAAAGGGAAAGAACTTACTTTAGAAGAAAAAAGGCGAAGAATCAACAATCCACAGATCTCAACGGTGCCAGAAACTCTCCAGGAAGCTGAAAATTCAAACTGACCAAAAAGGAGGCCTGGCGCTTTAAGAGGGCGTCTGACGTCATCGCGCATGCGCAGATGACCGAAAAGACGCGCGAAACGGCCTAGTTAGAAATCAAACGAATAGATTTGCGCGCGAATGCCGCGCATGCGTCCCAGAGTCCCCGAGAACCGCGCAGGCGCCCAGGAGACCCATACACGCCGCGCAGGCGCACCGGAGACGCCTACACGCCGCGCAGGCGCACAGGAGGCTCCCGAAAGCCGTGCAGGAAAACATGAAGCCAGGGGACCCCAGAACGCTTCTACGGAAAACTTTCCAAATGAAAGAAAAAAACAGCAGGTAAAAACAAAACCATATTACCTTGAGCCTGGTGGGAGGATACCAAACCGGAAACCAGCCACATTCCATGTTCCTTTCCATGTTACCACTGGGAAATTGGAAGGAAAAAACCCCCGGTCACTAAAGGGGTTCTCTCCAGGGGGACACCTTTGCACAGGGCCGTATACTGGAGACTTCCCAGGGGAGAGAGGGTGAACTCCCCAAGGGCCAGAGGAACTAATCCTCAGGTAAGCCATAAAAGAAAATTTAGCAGTCTGAAAAGACCGACATGTCCTAGGGATAGGACAGGAAAAAAAAGACTGGGGAAGGAGGGGCAGGAGGTGGTACTTATACGGCTTAATTATTATTCCTGTCCAATGGGGATAGGGAGGAGCTACCCAATGTTGTGCTGCCATGGATATGGCCAGGAAATATATATATGTGTGTGTGTATATATATATATATATATATATATATATATATATATATATATTTTTTATTTTTTTATTATTATTTTTATATATAGGTATGTATATAGTGATGTATATGTATATACTTATGTATATAGATATATATATTATTTCGTTCTACATGTATTTTGATATCAATATATATATATTAATTTTAAAATACAGTTAGAACAAATTTACACATGTATATATTTTATTTATATATTTTTTATTATTTTTTAAATAATTTTTTTAACGTATTTACATATTTATTTATTTTATATTATATATAAATATATATATAATAAGAATTATACATATATTTAATCAATATCATTGTATGTGTATTTTGATATTAATATATATATTTATAATTATATATATAAATATAGTCGGCATCTGACTCTGAACATAAGGGTTCACAAAGGGAGGGAGCTTATTCAAACACTTCAGAATCATATAATTCGTCTTTTTTTAGAACCAGGACTTGGCCTGGTGAGAGAAACGACAAGTGGGGGTCACCTAGGCACAGAGCACCCCCCAAACACCAGAATTACACCAGGAGGGGTCAGAAAGGGAAAAGGCACTGGACACAGGGGACGGCCGCCACGGAGACGTTAAACAATCCCATTATTAATTTGTCGACTAGAATACTTACCACAACGGAAATCATGCTTTTAAAGAAAGGACTTTCATTCGTTCCGACCGCTAGCATCAACACATTCAAATGGGAAATTGAGCTATTTCAATTTAATAGAAAACTCCGTCTAGCAGACCACTTTAAAAACTCCAACCAGCAACATCGAGTAAAATAAAATATTGAAAAATTCAAAGTGCGCAGTACCTTTGACCCCATCACCTTAAATCCTACATTAAAAACGTTTTCAGAGATGCTAAAATTTGACACAATGAAGGTTACAACTACTCAAAACCAACGCCGCTCGAATATGTCTAAATCTGAAAGAGAGGCCTTACACAGTTTGGCTAATGACATGTCCATCATTATACGTCCAGCGGACAAGGGGGGTGCCATAGTCGTTCAACAATACAAAGACTATAGAGCAGAAATCCTCAAACAACTTACGGACACTAGGGTCTATGAATACACTGAAATAGACCCAGCCCACAAATTCAGTAAAGTTATACAGCGAACACTACAGAGGGGCCTGGACGCAGGTTTTCTACCACGGAATACGAATATCTGTTTGAAACCCACCCTAGGTGTCCGATCATATACACAGTGCCAAAGGTTCATAAAAACCTGGAGCGCCCACCAGGACGACAAATTGTATCGGCAATCGGGGGGTTATTAGAACCCATTGGAAAATAGTTAGATACTAAATTTAAAAAAACGGTAATGTCATTACCCACCTATGTTAAGGACTCTGCGCAAGTCATAACAGCTTTGAGCTCAATTGAACTTCCCCCACAAGGGGTCTTTCTAGCGGCCATCGATGTAAGCAGCTTATACACCATTATCCCCCATGAAGAGGGAATTCAGGCGATGCGCCAAGTATTAGTACAGCACCAAGAGCGCATTGAGCCCCCGATTGAATACATACTTGAGTTATTGGAATTATGTCTCACATTGAATTATTTTAGATTTGAGAAATCATTTTATATTCAAATCTTGGGGACATCGATGGGTGCCCCTATGGCACCAATGTATGCTAATGCATACATGCATAGATACGAACAAATACACATCCTCCAAAAATATGGTCAGCATATCTTGAAATACCTGAGGTATATCGATGATGTGTTTATCATTTGGTCAGGTGAGGAACAAAGCCTGCATGATATGATACAGTCACTGAATCAGTTGGATTCACCAGTAAGACTTACACATCAAATTAATAACAAACAAATTGACTTTTTGGATCTTCGTATCTTCATAGAAAATAACAAACTGGGTTATACTCTATTTGCGAAGGAGACTGACCGCAATACGTTACTACATGCTAGTAGCCACCATCCTCCCAATCTCATTAAATCTTTGCCGTTATCCCAATTTGTGAGGGTATTGAGGAACAACTCGGATTCTATAAAAGCTGCTGTCCAGGTGCAAGAAATGTTTGAAAAATTTACTCAACGTGGATATCCAAGACATACATTGGAGGGCGCATATTCGAAAGCACTTCAAATTTATACTGACGGACCTAAAATCAATAACAACCAAACCAGAATGATCTTCCCTCAAACATTTCATTCACAATCGAGTGAAATGTCCCAAATGATACGGCACAACTGGGAGGTACTCAGGGCCGCCATCAGGGCATGACAACCATAACAGTTGTCATGGGCCCGGCAGCCCTGGGGGGCCCGGCCGCCCGGGCCCCACATGTGGGGCCCATCGGGTGGCCCACACACTTAGGGCCATCCGATGAGCCCCCTTCTTCAGGGGCCCGGTCAGCGCTATGGCCGTTGTATAGCGCGACCGGGCCCCTTTAAAAAAAAAAAAAAAGCAGCCGCAAGTGCTGCTGGGAGGAAGTGCTCACTTCCTCCCAGCTCACTCCGCGCGGGAGGAGCGCGCCCGCCCGCCCAGCCGTAAAGAGGGAGAGCCCAGCAATGAAGAGGGAGCAGCGCCGACTCCCATCATCCCCAGCCACCCTCCTGCAAAGAAAAGGTAAGAGACAGGAGGGTGGCTGGAAAATGAGCTGTCTGTATGCATGTATGTGTATGTCTGTCTGCATGTATGTGTATGTATGTGTGTGTGTCTGTATGTATGTCTGTGTGTCTGTATGCATGTATGTGTATGTATGTCTGTATGCATGTATGTGTATGTCTGTCTGTCTGTGTGTCTGTATGCATGTTTGTGTATGTCTGTCTGTATGTATGTCTGTGTCTGTATGCATGTATGTGTATGTCTGTGTGTCTGTATGCATGTCTGTGTGTCTGTATGCATGTCTGTGTGTCTGTATGCATGTATGTGTATGTCTGTATGTATGCATGTGTGTCTGTATGCATGTCTGTGTATGTATGTCTGTCTGAATGTATGTCTGTCTGTATGCATGTATGTATGTATGTCTGTCTGTATGTGTATGTCTGTATGCATGTATGTCTATGTATGTATGTCTGTCTGGATGCATGCATGTCTGTCTGGATGTCTATGTCTGTATGCGTGTATGTCTGTGTGTCTGGATGCATGTATGTGTATGTATGTCTGTCTGCATGTCTGTATGCATGTATGTCTATGTATGTCTGTCTGGATGCATGCATGTCTGTCTGTATGTCTCTGTCTGTCTGTCTGTATGCATGTATGTCTGTCTGTATGCATGTATGTCTGTGTGTCTGGATGCATGTATGTGTATGTATGTCTGTCTGTGTATGTATGTCTGTCTGCATGCATGTATGTCTGTCCGTATGTCTATGTGTGTATGTATGTATGTCTGTGTGTATGTCTATGTATGTATGTCTGTATGTATGTATGTATATGTCTGTATGTATGTATGCATGTATGTCTGGATGCATGTCTGTGTGTATGTCTGTGTGTATGTCTATGTCTGTCTGACTGCATGCATGTATGTCTACGTATGTATGTCTGTCTATGTATGTTTGTGTATGTCTGTATGCATACATGTATGTCTGTATGCATGTATGCCTGTATGTATGTCTATATATGTGTATATGTATGTCTGTATGTCATTATATATGTATATATGTATGTCTGTATGTCAGTATGAATGTATGTCTGCATATTATTATGAACGTAGGTCTGTGTGTATGTGTGTATGGATGTCTGTATGCATGTATGTCTGCCAGTATGTCTGTATATATGCATGTATGTCAGTCTGTATGCCATTATGAATGTATGTGTGTATGGATGTCAGTGTCTGTATGTATGAATGTGTGTGTGTGTGTGTATGTATGTATGTCGGTGTCTGTATGCATGTGTGTCTGACTGTCACTATGTATACCTGTGTGTATGTCTCAGTATGTGTGTGTCAGTATGTATGCCTGTATGCGTGTATGTCTGTTTCAGTATGTGTGTCTGTTAGTATGTATCAGTGTGTGCGTTTGTGTCTGTGTGTGGACCCAGTGAGCGGTATTTGGAGGCGGGCCCCAGGGGGCCCAGACCCTGAGCTGAGTTAGGGGCCCCAAAATTTTTGGTGGCGGCCCTGGAGGTACTTAAAGGGACACTATAGTCACCTGAACAACTTCAGCTTAATGAGGTTGTTCAGGTGAGTGCTACAGCTACCCGGAGCCTTTTTCTTGTAAGCACTGTATTTTCTGAGAAAATGCAGTGTTTACATTGGAAGCTTGGAACACCTCTTGTTGCAGTCAATCAGACGGCCACCAGAGGGACTTCCGAGTTCAGAGGCCCTAAAAAGGCCTCTCGTCCGATGCATTCTGGGTGAATGCATCAGACGGGCTATCAGCACACAAAGCACTGTGAACGCGCTTTGTGTGCTGATAGCCTGTCAGCACTGCTGTGGGCGTGGCTTCAGCTGACAGCTTCAGCTTCAGCTGACAGTTGAAGCCCGAACCCACAGGGACGCTTACTGTCCACAATAGTGGTTGAAGGGGGGGGGAGACCTACTCTCCTTCCCCCCCTGGCCCCCACCGCTGTGCGGCGGGTGGGGGCCCTAAAATTATCAATAAGGGGGGGGACCTATTGTCCCCCCCGGCCCCCACCCCTGAGCGGTGGGTGGGGGGCCTAAAATTATCGATAAGGGGGGGGGGACCTACTGTCCCCCCACCGGCCCCCACCCCTGTGCGGCGGGTGGGGGCCCTAAAATTATCAATGAGGGGGGGACCTACTGTCCCCCCCCGGCCCCCACCCCTGTGCGGCGGGTGGGGCCCTAAAATTATCAATGAGGGGGGGACCTACTGTCCCCCCCCGGCCCCCACCCCTGTGCGGCGGGTGGGGGCCCTAAAATGATCAATAAGGGGGGACCTATTGTCCCCCCCGGCCCCCACCCCTGAGCGGTGGGTGGGGGCCCTAAAATGATCAATAAGGGGGGGGGACCTACTGTCCCCCCCGGCCCCCACCCCTGTGCGGCGGGTGGGGGCCCTAAAATTATTAATAAGGGGGGGACCTATTGTCCCCCCCGGCCCCCACCCCTGAGCGGTGGGTGGGGGGCCTAAAATTATCGATAAGGGGGGGGGGACCTACTGTCCCCCCCCCGGCCCCCACCCCTGTGCGGCGGGTGGGGGCCCTAAAATTATCAATGAGGGGGGGACCTACTGTCCCCCCCCGGCCCCCACCCCTGTGCGGCGGGTGGGGCCCTAAAATTATCAATGAGGGGGGGACCTACTGTCCCCCCCCGGCCCCCACCCCTGTGCGGCGGGTGGGGGCCCTAAAATGATCAATAAGGGGGGACCTATTGTCCCCCCCGGCCCCCACCCCTGAGCGGTGGGTGGGGGCCCTAAAATGATCAATAAGGGGGGGGGACCTACTGTCCCCCCCGGCCCCCACCCCTGTGCGGCGGGTGGGGGCCCTAAAATTATTAATAAGGGGGGGACCTACTGTCCCCCCCGGCCCCCACCCCTGTGTGGCGGGTGGGGGCCCTAAATACAAAGGAGGGGGGGGACCCTAGTTAACCCTCCCTCCCACCCCCTCCCACCCCAAAAAAAATATCTCCCTACCTACCCCCCTCACCCTAAAAATAATGAGGGGGGGAACATTAACTAAAAACCTGTAAAAAAAAAAAAAAAAAAAAGAAGAGATAAAAAAAACTTACCATTCGATGTTTTCTTTCTTCTAAAATCTTCTTTCTTCAGCCCCAAAAAAGGGCAAATAAAAATCCATAATAACCGACGCAATTTAAAAAAAAAAAAAAAAAAAACGAGCGCAAAAAAAATAATCCATCTTCACCCATGGAGGGCTCCGCGCAGACTGAGCTCCGCAGGGTGGGAAAGGCTTATAAAGCCTTGCCCCGCCCTGCAATTAGGCTAAGAACACTCTGATTGGTGGGTTTAAACCAATCAGAGTGCTCTTTGTCATTTTACAAGCGTGGGAAAGTTCTTTGGAATTTTCCCACGCTTGTAAAATGACACAGAGCACTGTGATTGGATAGATTTCAAGCCATCCAATCACAGTGCTCTTTGTCATTTTACAAGCGTGGGAAAGTTCTTTGGAATTTTCCCACGCTTGTAAAATGACACAGAGCACTGTGATTGGATGGATTTCAAGCCATCCAATCACAGTGCTCTTTGTCATTTTACAAGCGTGGGAAAGTTCTTTGGAATTTTCCCACGCTTGTAAAATGACACAGAGCACTGTGATTGGATGGATTTCAAGCCATCCAATCACAGTGCTCTTTGTCATTTTACAAGCGTGGAAAAGTTCTTTGGAATTTTCCCACGCTTGTAAAATGACACAGAGCACTGTGATTGGATGGATTTTTTTATTATTATTTTTGCGCTCGTTTTTTTTTTTTAATTGCGTCGGTTATTATGGATTTTTATTTGGCCTTTTTTGGGGCTGAAGAAAGAAGATTTTAGAAGAAAGAAAACATCGAATGGTAAGTTGATTTTATATTATTTTTTCTTTTTTTTTTACAGGTTTTTAGTTAATGGTCCCCCCTCATTATTTTTAGGGTGAGGGGGGTAGGTAGGGAGATATTTTTTTTTTTGGGGGGGGGGGTTAACTAGGGTCCCCCCCCTTTGTATTTAGGGCCCCCACCCACCGCTCAGGGGTGGGGGCCGGGGGGGACAATAGGTCCCCCCCCTTATTGATAATTTTAGGGCCCCCACCCGCCGCTCAGGGGTGGGGGCCGGGGGGGGGGACAGTAGGTCCCCCCCCTTATTGATAATTTTAGGGCCCCCACCCGCCGCTCAGGGGTGGGGGCCGGGGGGGGGACAGTAGGTTCCCCCCCCCTCATTGATAATTTTAGGGCCCCCACCCGCCGCACAGGGGGGGGCCGGGGAGGGACAGTAGGTCCCCCCCTAATTGATAATTTTAGGGCCCCCACCCGCCGCACAGGGGTGGGGGCCGGGGGGGGACAGTAGGCCCCCCCCTCATTGATCATTTTAGGGCCCCCACCCGCCGCTCTGGGGTGGGGGCCGGGGGGGCAGTAGGTCCCCCCCCTCATTGAGAATTTTAGGGCCCCCACCCGCCGCACAGGGGTGGGGGCCGGCGGGGGGACAGTAGGTCCCCCCCATTGATAATTTTAGGGCCCCCACCCGCCGCTCAGGGGTGGGGGCCGGGGGGGGACAGTAGGTCCCCCCCTTATTGATAATTTTAGGGCCCTCACCGGCCGCACAGGGGTGGGGGCCGGGGGGGGACAGTAGGTCCCCCCCTCATTGATAATTTTAGGGCCCCCACCCGCCGCTCTGGGGTGGGGGCCGGGGGGGCAGTAGGTCCCCCCCCTCATTGAGAATTTTAGGGCCCTCACCCGCCGCACAGGGGTGGGGGCCGGCGGGGGGACAGTAGTTCCCCCCTCCATTGATAATTTTAGGGCCCCCACCCGCCGCTCAGGGGTGGGGGCCGGGGGGGGCAGTAGGTCCCCCCCTCATTGAGAATTTTAGGGCCCCCACCCGCCGCACAGGGGTGGGGGCCGGGGGGGACAGTAGGTCCCCCCCCCTCATTGATAATTTTAGGGCCCCCACCCGCCGCTCACGGCTGGGGGCCGGGGGGGGGCAGTAGGTCCCCCCCTCATTGATAATTTTAGGGCCCCCACCCGCCGCTCTGGGGTGGGGGCCGGGGGGCAGTAGGTCCCCCCCCTCATTGAGAATTTTAGGGCCCCCACCCGCCGCACAGGGGTGGGGGCCGGCGGGGGGACAGTAGTTCCCCCCCATTGATAATTTTAGGGCCCCCACCCGCCGCTCAGGGGTGGGGGCCGGGGGGGGCAGTAGGTCCCCCCCCTCATTGAGAATTTTAGGGCCCCCACCCGCCGCACAGTGGTGGGGGCCGGGGGGGGACAGTAGGTCCCCCCCTCATTGATAATTTTAGGGCCCCCACCCGCCGCTCAGGGCTGGGGGCCGGGGGGGGCAGTAGGTCCCCCCCCTCATTGAGAATTTTAGGGCCCCCACCCGCCGCACAGGGGTGGGGGCCGGGGGGGGACAGCAGGTCCCCCCCCTTATTGATAATTTTAGAAAGCGAGCTGAGCTGTCAGCTCGCGAACGCGCATTCCGCGCACATGCGCGGTAAAGCGCTCAGGTTCTTCATAGGGCGGCATTCAATGCCGCTCTATGAAGAACGCGATTGGTGCAGCGCGAAGCCGTCCCATTGGGCCCCGCGATTTCGTCATTTTGACGAAAAAGGGGGCGCGGCCTAGCGGGGAGCTCGGCGCTGGAACGGAGGTAAGTTTTTAATATAAAAACACCTCAAATTTTTTTTTTAATGAATGAAAGTACATATAAAAGCAAGAAGGAAGGCTGGGGAACCTGTCTTTCTTGCTTTTATATGGTGACTATAGAGTCCCTTTAAAAAAGACAAGACATTACCGGTGACATTTCAGAATACCCCTATGATTAGCTATAGGAGGAACAGGAACCTGAGAGATTACCTGGTTCATACTGACATACAAACAGCACATCGGTCTATTCAACAAAACCCAGGCTGTTACCGTTGTCTAAAAGGCACAGCCTGCAACAACATGACTCCAGGCAAATCATTCTTCCACCCCCGCTCAGGTAAAGAATACAAGATACGACAAAGGATCACGTGTACCACTACACACGTGGTTTATCGGATTATCTGCCCATGTGGACTTATGTATATTGGGAATACGTCCAATGACCTCAGGGAACGTATGAGGGGACATAGATCCACAATCAGGACAGCACTATCCAGCGGTATTGCAACTACCCCCATAGCTAACCATTTTCTCGAGATGGGACACACATTGCCAACATTGAAATTTATGGGCATCGAACATGTTCCGGTCCCGTTGAGAGGGGGCGACAGAGATATTTTACTTCTTCAAAGAGAAGCTTTTTGGATCTTCCCACTGGGGACATTAGCTCCGGGGGGACTTAATGAGATCAATCCATTGAACTGTTTCATCCCGAAAAGATAAGGGTGTGATAGGTTCTAGTACATGTGTATATAGATGAGGTCATACATGTATACAAGGTGTCACATAGAAGAACAGAACCTTTGTTTTTTGAAGGGATTACTATTAGTGTATATATTTTTTTCTTCATACTATATAGTCCAAGTAGTTGCCAGTATGTGTTTCAGCACAGTATTCTTTGTTTATACAAAAGTAGCTATATAGTACTTGTCCTGGCATCTGCACAACATTGTATCTATATGTAGACCTGTAACCACTTTGCCCTTGGAACTCCACTGCAGGAATGTAGCCACCCAAATTTACATTGTAATTTAATATTACTTTTTCTAAACTTTAGTCAATGCGCTTGCATAAGTGTCTATGTAGAAACTTAATATACATGCACTCCTCGGTGGCTTCGATACCTCTTATCATTTTCCATTTTCCAAATCCTTGTATTTTAATATGTTTGCGAGAGCAAATTATTCACAACTTGGCCGTATTCACACTCACTTACTGGCTCCACCAGTAGCCACTCAAGGGGTTAACTCCTCTCTTATACTTTGGCATAGTATTTACGTCATTATAGCCTCACTTTCGCACATTTCACTCTCCAATCAGATTTCACACTTGGTATATTTAAATCACTACCTTTCCCGCCTTTCTTTGTCTTGATAAAAGTCCTACGGGGACTGAAACGTCGACTTGTATGTCTTTGAATTTTGGCACAATAAATCGATTATATTTTTCATATGAAGACCTCTCGAGTGCACTCTTTCCATGGGTATATATTGAAGGCTGAGGCAGCACCGAGGCAAGTACAAGACCGGTACATTGAGTGCCAGACATTTGCAGTTTCTATATATATACATATATATATATATATATATATATATATATTTTTTTTATTATTATTATTTTTATATATAGGTATGTATATAGTGATGTATATGTATATACTTATGTATATAGATATATATATTATTTCGTTCTACATGTATTTTGATATCAATATATATATATCAATTTTAAAATACAGTTAGAACGAATTTACACATGTATATATTTTATTTATATATTTTTTATTATTTTTTTAATACTTTTTTTAACGTATTTACATATTTATTTATTTTATATTATATATAAATATATATATATATATATAATGAAAATTATACATATATTTAATCAATATCATTGTATGTGTATTTTGATATTAATATATATATATTTATAATTATATATATAAATATTAAAATACACATAGACAGTGTATGTGTATATATGTGTATGTGTGTATATGTGTATATGTGTATATGTTATTATTATGATATTTATATAGCGCCATCAAATTCCGCAGCGCTTTACAATGGGTGGACGAACAGTCATGTAGTTGTTACCAGACACACAAGTTAGACACACAGGAACAGAGGGGTTTAGGGCCCTGCTCAATGAGCTTACATGCTAGAGGGAGTGGGGTAAAATTACACAAAAAGGTAAGGATAGTATTAGACTAGTGACAGTTGCAGAAGAAGAATCAGTCAGTAGCTATTAACAGTTTAATTGATACACTTTTATGAAGAAGTGGGTTTTTAACAATTTTTTGAAGGAGTGGAGACTGGGTGAGCATCTAACGGAGGAGGGAAGCGAGTTCCACAGGAACAGCGCAGCCCTCGAGAAATATTGAAGGCGAGCATCAGAGGTGGGAGTACGGACAGAAGATAGACGGAAGTCTTCAGCAGATCGTAAGGGCCCAGACGGGACATACTTGTGTATAAGGGAGGATAGAGAGGTGGGAGCAGCATTATGTAGAGTAGTGATGTACCGAACTGTCCGCCGGCGAACAGTTCCCAGCGAACTTAGCGTGTTCACGTTCGCCGTGGCGGGCGGACACATGCGCAGTTCGATCCGCCCCTATTCGTCATCATTGGGCAAACTTTGACCCTGTGCCTCTCGGTCAGCAGACACATTCCAGCCAATCAGCAGCACTCCCTCCCTTCCACACCCTCCAACCTCCCTCCCAGCATCCATTTTCGATTCATTCTGAAGCTGCATGCTTAGTGAGAGGAGGGAAAGTTTAGCTGCTGCTGATTAGATAGGGAAATTGATAGCTAGGCTAGGGTATTCAGTGTCCACTACAATCCTGAAGGACTCATCTGATCTCTGCTGTAAGGACAGCACCCCAAAAAGCCCTTTTTAGGGCTATAACATCATGCTGCTTTTTTTTTTTTTCCTCTGTAATGTAATTGCAGGTGCCTGCCTGCCAGCTTCTGTGTGAGGTTCACATTGGATACTGTGCCTGCTTGCCCAGTGCCACCACTCATATCTGTTTTAACAATAGGTTAAGCTTTACATTTAAAATAAATATTTTTTTTTCACTGTAATAGAAGAGCAGTTGCCTGCCTGCCAGCTTCTGTGTCAGGTTGGATGCCTTGCCCATTTGCACAGTCAGTGCCACCACTCATATCTGCTTTAACAATAGGTTAAGCTTTACATTTAAAATAAATATTTTTTTTTCACTGTAATAGAAGAGCAGTTGCCTGCCTGCCAGCTTCTGTGTCAGGTTGGATGCCTTGCCCATTTGCACAGTCAGTGCCACCACTCATATCTGTTTTAACAATAGGTTAAGCTTTACATTTAAAATATTTTTTTTTTTTCACTGTAATAGAAGAGCAGTTGCCTGCCTGCCAGCTTCTGTGTCAGGTTGGATGCCTTGCCCATTTGCACAGCCAGTGCCACCACTCATATCTGTTTTAACAATAGGTTAAGCTTTACATTTAAAATAAATATTTTTTTTTCACTGTAATAGAAGAGCAGTTGCCTGCCTGCCAGCTTCTGTGTCAGGTTGGATGCCTTGCCCATTTGCACAGTAAGTGCCACCACTCATATCTGTTTTAACAATAGGTTAAGCTTTACATTTAAAATAAATATTTTTGTTTCACTGTAATAGAAGAGCAGTTAGTTGTCTGCAAGCGTCTGGGTGTCAGGCCTACTTCAGTGTGTGCTCTGCAGACCTGTGCCAGCGTGCTTTGACAGTTGGCAATCATATCTGGTGTCTCTTTAGCGTGCTTTTACAAAGAAAAAAGGTTTCTAGTGTAAGCTAATAGCAGCCAGTCAGTGTCCTTCAAGCGGCTCTGTCAGTCCTTCCTTCAGCGTGTGCTCTGCAGAACTGTTCCAGTGCACATTGCCAATCATATCTGGTGTCTCTATAGCGTGCTTTTAAAACAAAAATTTAGTTTTCACTGTTATAGATTGAATAGCAGTTACCTGTCTTCAAGCGGCTCTGTCAGTCCTTCCTTCAGCGTGTGCTCTGCAGAACTGTTCCAGTGCACATTGCCAATCATATCTGGTGTCTCTATAGCGTGCTTTTAAAACCAAAATTGATTTTTCACTGTTATAGATTGAATAGCAGTTACTTGTCTTCAAGCGGCTCTGTCAGTCCTTCCTTCAGCGTGTGCTCTGCAGAACTGTTCCAGTGCACATTGCCAATCATATCTGGTGTCTCTATAGCGTGCTTTTAAAACCAAAATTTATTTTTCACTGTTATAGATTGAATAGCAGTTACTTGTCTTCAAGCGGCTCTGTCAGTCCTTCCTTCAGCGTGTGCTCTGCAGAACTGTTCCAGTGCACATTGCCAATCATATCTGGTGTCTCTATAGCGTGCTTTTAAAACCAAAATTTATTTTTCACTGTTATAGATTGAATAGCAGTTACTTGTCTTCAAGCGGCTCTGTCAGTCCTTCCTTCAGCGTGTGCTCTGCAGAACTGTTCCAGTGCACATTGCCAATCATATCTGGTGTCTCTATAGCGTGCTTTTAAAACCAAAATTTATTTTTCACTGTTATAGATTGAATAGCAGTTACTTGTCTTCAAGCGGTTCTGTCAGTCCTTCCTTCAGCGTGTGCTCTGCAGAACTGTTCCAGTGCACATTGCCAATCATATCTGGTGTCTCTATAGCGTGCTTTTAAAACCAAAATTTATTTTTCACTGTTATAGATTGAATAGCAGTTACTTGTCTTCAAGCGGCTCTGTCAGTCCTTCCTTCAGCGTGTGCTCTGCAGAACTGTTCCAGTGCACATTGCCAATCATATCTGGTGTCTCTATAGCGTGCTTTTAAAACCAAAATTTATTTTTCACTGTTATAGATTGAATAGCAGTTACTTGTCTTCAAGCGGCTCTGTCAGTTCTTCCTTCAGCGTGTGCTCTGCAGAACTGTTCCAGTGCACATTGCCAATCATATCTGGTGTCTCTATAGTGTGCTTTTAAAACCAAAATTTATTTTTCACTGTTATAGATGTGTACATGCCTAATTTTTAGGCCCACTGGTGCAGCACAGTGGCTTCAAAAACCAAACCAAAAAAAAATCCTCCAAGATGGCACCAATATACCAGTGGTCTAAGCATCTTCCCACCTTGGCCTAAAAAGGGAAGATGATTCAACAATTAAAAATCTATGCCATTTACACGTCCACTGATAGGAGACGCGGAAGGTATTAAACTGATATGAACAATACTAAACTCACCACTCCTATCTGGTGGCACATTAGCTTGCCCGTGCAGTGCCCCAAATTTCAAGTAAGAGGACCGACCAAGCATCTTCTTCCATCTCCCTGTTACATAAATCAATGCCATATTCATAGAAATTGTAGAGAATATCCAGGATAGTTTTACAGGGCCAAATCATGTCGCCTATTGAAAGAGGTGACCTTGCTCGGGTCCCAGGTGTGCGGTTCCTAAAATGGCTGCCATATACATGTCCTCTGATAGGAGACGCGGAAGGTATTAAACTGATATGAACAATACTAAACTCACCACTCCTATCTGGTGGCACATTAGCTTGCCCGCGCAGTGCCCCAAATTTCAAGTAAGAGGACTGACCAAGCATCTTCTTCCATCTCCCTGTTACATAAATCAATGCCATATCCATAGAAATTGTAGAGAATATCCAGAATAGTTTTACAGGGCCAAATCATGTCGCCTGTTGAAAGAGGTGACCTTGCTCAGGTCCCAGGTGTGCGGTTCCTAAAATGGCTGCCATATACATGTCCTCTGATAGGAGACGCGGAAGGTATTAAACTGATATGAACAATACTAAACTCACCACTCCTATCTGGTGGCACATTAGCTTGCCCGCGCAGTGCCCCAAATTTCAAGTATGAGGACCGACCAAGCATCTTCTTCCATCTCCCTGTTACATAAATCAATGCCATATCCATAGAAATTGTAGAGAATATCCAGGATAGTTTTACAGGGCCAAATCATGTCGCCTGTTGAAAGAGGTGACCTTGCTCGGGTCCCAGGTGTGCGGTTCCTAAAATGGCTGCCATATACACGTCCACTGATAGGAGACGCGGAAGGTATTATACTGATATGAACATTTACTAAACTCACCACTCCTATCTGGTGGCACAATAGCTTGCCCGCGCAGTGCCCCACATTTCAAGTAAGAGGACCGACCAAGCATCTTCTTCCATCTCCCTGTTAAATAAATCAATGCCATATCCATAGAAATTGTAGAGAATATCCAGGATAGTTTTACAGGGCCAAATCATGTCGCCTGTTGAAAGAGGTGACCTTGCTCGGGTCCCAGGTGTGCGGTTCCTAAAATGGCTGCCATATACATGTCCTCTGATAGGAGACGCGGAAGGTATTAAACTGATATGAACAATACTAAACTCACCACTCCTATCTGGTGGCACATTAGCTTGCCCGCGCAGTGCCCCAAATTTCAAGTAAGAGGACCGACCAAGCATCTTATTCCATCTCCCTGTTACATAAATCAATGCCATATCCATAGAAATTGTAGAGAATATCCAGGATAGTTTTACAGGGCCAAATCATGTCGCCTGTTGAAAGAGGTGACCTTGCTCGGGTCCCAGGTGTGCGGTTCCTAAAATGGCTGCCATATACACGTCCACTGATAGGAGACGCGGAAGGTATTAAACTGATATGAACATTTACTAAACTCACCACTCCTATCTGGTGGCACATTAGCTTGCCCGCGCAGTGCCCCAAATTTCAAGTAAGAGGACCGACCAAGCATCTTCTTCCATCTCCCTGTTAAATAAATCAATGCCATATCCATAGAAATTGTAGAGAATATCCAGGATAGTTTTACAGGGCCAAATCATGTCGCCTGTTGAAAGAGGTGACCTTGCTCGGGTCCCAGGTGTGCGGTTCCTAAAATGGCTGCCATATACACGTCCACTGATAGGAGACGCGGAAGGTATTAAACTGATGTGAACAATACTCCACTCCTATCAGTAGGTCCGTCCCATTGTGATTTATGCCCCCCACCCACCGCGCAGGGATGGGGGCCGGGGGGGAGGAAAGTAGGCCCCCCCATTGTGATTTATGGCCCCCACGCACCGCGCAGGGGTGGGGGAGGACAGTAGCTCCCCCCAGTGTGTATCATGGGCTTTGAGGACAGGTGTCAATCCATACCTGCCAAGTGACCCTATGTAGGGGTAACAGTCCCTATTCTGCTCTGTGTCAGTGTGTATCATGGTCTCTGTGGACGGGGAACAGTCTCTATTCTGCTCTGTGTCAGTGTGTATCATGGTCTCTGTGGACGGGGAACAGTCTCTATTCTGCTCTGTGTCAGTGTGTATCATGGTCTCTGTGGACGGTGAACAGTCTCTATTCTGCTCTGTGTCAGTGTGTATCATGGTCTCTGTGGACAGGGAACAGTCTCTATTCTGCTCTGTGTCAGTGTGTATCAGGGGTTTTGAGGACAGGTGTCAATCCATATCTGCCAAGTGACCCTATGTAGGGGTAACAGTCCCTATTCTGCTCTGTGTCAGTGTGTATCATGGTCTCTGTGGGCGGTGAACAGTCTCTATTCTGCTCTGTGTCAGTGTGTATCATGGTCTCTGTGGACAGGGAACAGTCTCTATTCTGCTCTGTGTCAGTGTGTATCAGGGGTTTTGAGGACAGGTGTCAATCCATATCTGCCAAGTGACCCTATGTAGGGGTAACAGTCCCTATTCTGCTCTGTGTCAGTGTGTATCATGGTCTCTGTGGACGGTGAACAGTCTCTATTCTAATCTGTGTCAGTGTGTATCATGGTCTCTGTGGACGGTGAACAGTCTCTATTCTGCTCTGTGTCAGTGTGTATCATGGTCTCTGTGGACAGGGAACAGTCTCTATTCTGCTCTGTGTCAGTGTGTATCAGGGGTTTTGAGGACAGGTGTCAATCCATATCTGCCAAGTGACCCTATGTAGGGGTAACAGTCCCTATTCTGCTCTGTTTCAGTGTGTATCATGGTCTCTGTGGACGGTGAACAGTCTCTATTCTGCTCTGTGTCAGTGTGTATCATGGTCTCTGTGGACAGGGAACAGTCTCTATTCTGCTCTGTGTCAGTGTGTATCAGGGGTTTTTAGGACAGGTGTCAATCCATATCTGCCAAGTGACCCTATGTAGGGGTAACAGTCCCTATTCTGCTCTGTGTCAGTGTGTATCATGGTCTCTGTGGACGGTGAACAGTCTCTATTCTGCTCTGTGTCAGTGTGTATCATGGTCTCTGTGGACGGTAAACAGTCTCTATTCTGCTCTGTGTCAGTGTGTATCATGGTCTCTGTGGACAGGGAACAGTCTCGATTCTGCTCTGTGTCAGTGTGTATCAGGGGTTTTGAGGACAGGTGTCAATCCATATCTGCCAAGTGACCCTATGTAGGGGGAACAGTCCCTATTCTGCTCTGTGTCAGTGTGTATCAGGGGTTTTGAGGACAGGTGTCAATCCATATCTGCCAAGTGACCCTATGTAGGGGGAACAGTCCCTATTCTGCTCTGTGTCAGTGTGTATCAGGGGTTTTGAGGACAGGTGTCAATCCATATCTGCCAAGTGACCCTATGTAGGAGGAACAGTCCCTATTCTGCTCTGTGTCAGTGTGTATCAGGGGTTTTGAGGACAGGTGTCAATCCATATCTGCCAAGTGACCCTATGTAGGGGGAACAGTCCCTATTCTGCTCTGTGTCAGTGTGTATCAGGGGTTTTGAGGACAGTTGTCAATGCATATCTGCCAAGTGACCCTATGTAGGGGGAACAGTCTCTATTCTGCTCTGTGTCAGTGTGTATCAGGGATCATTAGGATAGGTGTCAATCCATATCTGCCAAGTGACCCTATGTAGGGGGAACAGTCCCTATTCTGCTCTGTGTCAGTGTGTATCAGGGATTTGACTATCTTTATTCAGATTGAAAAATTACAATTCCAGGAAAAAATTAACAAACATTTACAAGAACATGTTATACACATCATAGAAACAACGTAAACCTCTTTAAAGCCACAAACTTAAGACAAAAAATACGTACACACAATGTGTAAGGGTTTGAAAGAATATTCTGAATCCTTACACGTTTACTTTATCGTTTGTTTGATTTTTGTGAACCATATATAAACTACAAGCAGCGTGAAAACTATAAAAACTCAAGTGGCCATGCTGATCAAATTAAATAGTATGCTTTACACAGCGTATAAGGGTGATGTCACAGCACAACGGGAATCTAACAGGGGAAGAGGTGAAAGTCATCCTCCCCCTCCCACGACCCCGCCATATCTGCCAAGTGACCCTATGTAGGGGTAACAGTCTCTATTCTGCTCTGTGTCAGTGTGTATCATGGTCTCTGAGGACGGGGAACAGTCTCTATTCTGCTCTGTGTCAGTGTGTATCAGGGGCTTTGAGGACACGTGTCAATGTTAGGTGATTTCTGCCCTTTATGGATTAAAAGCAGACTCTGCATCAACTGTGCCATTTTCCATGGGAGTTTTGCATTGGATCCCCCTCCGGCATGCCACAGTCCAGGTGTTAGTCCCCATGAAACAACTTTTCCATCACTTTTGTGGCCAGAAAGAGTCCCTGTTGGTTTTAAAATTCGCCTGCCCATTGAAGTCAATGGCGGTACGCGCGGTTCGCCGGTTCGCGAACATTTGCGGAAGTTCGCGTTCGCCGTTCGCGAACCGAAAATTTTGGGTTCGCGACAACACTAATGTAGAGATTTGAAAGCAAGAACCAGAATTTTAAATTGAGCTCTAGATTTTATAGGAATCCAATGTAGGGACTGACAGAAGGGTGAGGCATGGGAGGTGCGGGCAGACAGGAAGATGAGCCTCGCTGCCACATTCATTATGGACTGTAACGGCGCAATTTGGGAGCCCGTAAGACCACTGAGAAGAGGATTACAGTAGTCAAGGCGAGAAAGGACAGTGGAATGGACCAACAACTTAGTCACATCTGGATGATGCGCGCAATGTTTTTAAGATGGAAATGACAGGATTTGGCAATAGATTGAACATGAGACTTGAAGGAGAGGTCAGAGTCAAAGAGAACACCTAGGCAGCAAGCCTGCGTGGTGGAGCTGTTGGTAGCACCGTTGACTTGGAGGTAGACAGACACAGGAGTAACAACACTTGAGGGAGGAAAGACCAGAATTTTAGTTTTGGTCAAGTTTAGTTATATATATAAGTTTAGTTATATAAATATATATATGATCTAAGTATATATAATGTTATTTTCAACTTTTTTAAACTTTAATTATTTTCAGACAGCAGGGGGAGTACCTGTCATTACAGGCTCCCCCTGCTGGCATTGCAAAGGACGGCTATGCCGTCCATGTGATAATGAGGTCCTTGTAAAGACCTCCCAGGTAAGTCCCTAAACAGCGATCGCCGGCGTGGGATCGCTGGCGACCGGGTAAGTAAGAGGACGGTGTCAGGGTTTCTTTGCTGTTTTAAACAGCAACCCTTTCTGTCTCAGTGATTGAGTTTTCAGCTGCAATTACTATGAGCTGCTTCTGCTTGTTGCCACAGTTACTCACCTGTGAGTAGTAATCAACCCTGCTGCTAATCAGTTCTGCCTATTTAAGCAGCTAAGCCCAGAACCTCCTTGCCCTTGCGTGGTTTCCTGTTTCCCAGAAGTCTCCTTGTTCCTGTGTTTCCTGTTTGCTCCTGGTTCCTGACTCCGGCCTTGTTCCTGACTCCGCTGCTCTCCGTGCTCCTGATCCTGGCTTGTCTGACTACCCGCTCTGGTGACTGACCCCTGCTTGATTCCTGGACTTTGCTTTTGTTATTTATTAGTTATTTATTAATAAAGGTGTGTTTGCATCTACTTCTGTCTCTGTCTGGTTCCTGGTTCCTGACATTACGCAAGGGCCATGAATACAGATGGTACAGGCAAGACACCTATACCTAACCTATTTACCCGGTGGGACCAGCAGAACCACCTTTTGGACCAGTATGCCCATCTGGATCCAGTACCCGGCCAGCCTGCGATTGCGGCCGCCTCTGCCTCACTTCCTGTTCTAGCACCGGTTGTAGCCTCCAAACCTGTAGCGGCTAGAGAAATGACTGGGTCTGTCCCGCTCCCTCAGTATTTTGGGGGCGACCCAGCACAGTGCAGAGAATTTATAAATCAGGTTAAAGGATACCTTGAAACCCTGCCCCAGGCATTTCCTACAGACAGTGACAAAGTTCACTTCATGATTTCTTTGCTGTCTGAAAAGGCCCTAGCTTGGGCAAAACCTCTCTGGGAGGCAGAGAAGCCTATTATTTACAATTACCCTGAATTTGTTGCATCCTTATTTATTTTATTTATTTATTATTTCCATTTATATAGCGCCAACAGATTCCGTAGCGCTTTACAATATTATGAGAGGGGGATTTAACTATAAATAGGACAGTTACAAATAAACTTACAGGAACAATAGGTTGAAGAGGACCCTGCTCAAACGAGCTTACATTCTATAGGAGGTGGGGTGTAAAACACATTAGGACAGGAATTTACAATCAAATAAGGTGGGCTGCCCTTTCGGAGAGGGCAAGAGACAGGTATGTGAGGTAAGGGTTAGTCTTGGAGGCCATAAGCTTTCCTAAAGAGATGGGTTTTAAGGCACTTCTTAAAAGATGCAAGACTAGGGGAGAGTCTGATGGCGGTAGGCAGGCTATTCCATAGGAAGGGAGCCGCCCGCGAGAAGTCCTGCAAGCGCGAGTTGGCCGTACGAGTGCGGACAACGAACAGGAGGTGGTCACGGGCAGAACGGAGAGACCGAGAAGGGACATACCTATGGATCTGTGAGGAGATATAAGAGGGGCTAGAGTTGTTCAGTGCTTTATAGGTGTGAGTTAGTACCTTGAATTGACTCCTATAGCATACAGGAAGCCAATGTAAGGACTGGCAGAGGGGTGAGGTGTGAGAGAAACGACTAGAGAGGAAAATCAATCTAGCAGCAGCATTCATTACGGACTGTAAGGGTGCAGTACGGCTATTGGGGAGACCAATCAGGAGAGGGTTACAATAATCCATGCGGGAAATTACTAGAGCATGGACAAGCTCCTTGGTAGTATCTGGTGCAAGAAAGGGGCGGATGCGGGCTATGTTTTTAAGATGGAATCTACAGGATTTGGCAACATGCTGGATGTGAGGCTCAAAGGTGAGACCAGAGTCAAGTATGACGCCAAGACAGCGCGCTTGCAAGGATGGACTGATGTTGGTACCACAAACTTGGAGGGAGAGCGAAAGAGGAGGATCAGTATTAGGAGGAGGAAAGACAAGGAGCTCAGTTTTTGAGAGATTGAGTTTCAGAAAGCGGGAGGACATACAGTCAGAGATGGAAGAAAGGCAAGCAGTGACACGTTGCAGGACGGCAGGGGAGAGGTCCGGGGAGGAGAGATATAGCTGGGTGTCATCAGCGTACAGGTGGTAGTGAAATCCAAAAGAGGTAATAAGTTTGCCAAGAGAGGCAGTATAAAGAGAAAATAGAAGGGGACCAAGGACGGAGCCTTGGGGAACTCCAACTGAGACAGGGCAAGGGGAGGAGGTATCATTAGAAAAGGAGACACTGAATGAGCGTTGGGAGAGATAAGAGGAAAACCATGAGAGGACAGAGTCACAGAGACCAAGCGATTGAAGAGTTTGAAGAAGGAGAGCATGATCAACGGTGTCAAAGGCCGCTGAGAGGTCAAGAAGAATTAGTATGGAGTAGTGGCCTTTGGATTTAGCTGCGATTAGGTCGTTAGTAACTTTGATAAGGGCAGTCTCTGTAGAGTGGAGAGGGCGGAAGCCAGATTGAAGAGGGTCAAGGAGAGAGTTGGAATTGAGGAAATGAGACACACGGGTGAAGACAAGTCTTTCCAGAAGCTTTGAGGAAAAAGGGAGCAGGGATATGGGACGGTAGTTAGAGGGGGTGGATGGGTCGAGGGATGGTTTTTTTAGTATAGGTACTACAGTGGCATGTTTAAGGTCAGCAGGGACGATGCCAGAGGAGAGCGAGCAGTTGAAGATGTGTGTTAGAGAAGGCACGAGACAAGTGGAGAGAGATCTAATAAGGTGAGATGGGACAGGATCGAGCGGGCAAGTGGTGGGGCGAGAGGAGCAAAGAAGAGCAGCCACCTCTTGGTCAGTAGCTGGGGAGAATGTCTGAAGGGTAGGAAAGGCATGATCTATGTGTGATTGAGAAACAGAAAGGCAAGGAGGGGAGAATTCTTTCCTTAGCTGTTCAATCTTGTCAGTGAAGTAACATGCGAAGTTATCAGCAGTAAGGTTAGTTTTGGGGGTGGCCACAGCAGGGCGAAGAAGAGAATTAAAGGTGTGAAAGAGACGCCTGGGGTTGCGGGAACATGAACTAATGAGAGTGGAAAAATAGGACTGTTTGGCAAGGGCAAGGGCTGCACTGTATGAACACAATATGAATCTATAATGGAGAAAGTCTGATTGTGTACGAGACTTCCTCCAGGAGCGTTCAGCACAACGGGAGCATCTTTGCAGGTAGCGCGTTGATTTAGTATGCCATGGTTGGGGGCGGGTCCTCCTCGAGGGTTTTTGATATTCCAGCTCGCTCCACCCCTACTGCCGAACTACTCATGTCTAATTCTCAGGGCACAAAAACTATTGTCGAGTATGCCAGTGAATTCCGTACCATGGCAGCAGAGGGTGTCTGGAACAACGAGACTCTCGTGGCTGCCTTTGCACAAGGTCTCTCCGATGTGTTTAAAAATGAGATTGCAGCCAGAGAATTACCTAAAGATCTCGAGGAACTGATATCATTTGTCACCCTCATTGACATCAGACTCCGAGAGAGATCCTCATCCAAGGAGCGCCTGCGGAGGCCTCTTGTAAATTTGGCACCGAGCTTTTCTTGCCCACCCGAACCTCCCTCACCTCCCATGCTTCCTGGTCCTGAGTCCTCTGTCTGTGTGGAGCCAAAGCAGTTAGGCTTCTCACGCCTCTCGGTCGAGGAGAGAGCCTTTAGGAGGAGGGAGGGTCTGTGCCTATACTGCGGACACCATGGTCACTTGTGAAAATTTTGCCCGATTCGTCCGGCAAAGGGCCCGCACCCAAGATACTGTCAGGGGCAGATCTTGGGTGGTCTTTCTGCAGACCCAGAGATATGTGTGCGCAAACCCTTGGTGCCTGTTATCCTCTCCTGGCCTGATTCATCCATTGAAACCCGGGCGTTACTTGATTCTGGGGCCGCAGGCTTGTTTATAGATTATGCATTTGCAGCAAAGCACTCTATACCCTTACAGTCTCGCAACTCCCCACTAGCCTTCGAAGCCATCGATGGCAGACCAATACAGCCAACCCACGTGACCCAAGAAACCGTGCCCATATCTCTGGCTGTAGGGCCTCTACATCATGAGACGACCCAATTCCAGGTCATTTCCTCTCCATATTACCAGGTTGTTTTGGGATACCCTTGGTTACAGAAGCATAACCCCACAATTGATTGGCGCAAAGCTGAGATATTATCATGGTCCCAGCAATGCACATTGTCCTGTCTCCAGAAACCGGTCAAAGTTTTGGGCGCATGTTCTGCCTCTTCCTTACCCGCTGAGTACCAAGAATTCCAAGATGTATTTGACAAGGGTCAAGCCAGCGTTCTGCCACCACACCGTCCGTATGACTGTGGTATCGAACTCCAACCGGGTACCAATCCTCCCCGGGGCCGGATTTACCCACTGTCTGTAGCAGAGAATCGAGCCATGGAGGAGTATGTTACCGATGCACTGTCTAAGGGTTTTATTCGGAAGTCATCTTCTCCTGCCGGGGCCGGCTTTTTCTTTGTAAAGAAAAAAGATGGCGAGTTGAGACCCTGTATCGACTATAGGGGTCTCAATCGCATTACTATTAAGAATGCCTACGCCATTCCATTAATCACGTAATTATTTGACCGCCTCAAGGGAGCAACGGTCTTCACCAAACTTGATCTGAGAGGGGCATATAATCTCGTCCGGATAAAAGAGGACCACGAATGGAAAACCGCATTTAACACCAGGAGCGGCCATTACGAATACCTAGTAATGCCCTTTGGTCTTTGCAATGCTCCGGCGGTTTTCCAAGAATTTATAAATGACGTCCTGCGAGATATGCTGCAGCAATGTGTGGTGGTTTATCTTGATGATATTCTGATCCATTCCACATCTCTCGAGAACCATCACGCAGACGTTTCTCGTGTTCTACAGAGACTTAGAGAAAATAGTCTGTTCTGCAAATTGGAGAAATGTGAGTTTCACTGCAAACAGGTTACATTCTTGGGATATGTTATCTCAGATACTGGATTCTCTATGGATCCGGAGAAACTTTCGGCTGTACTAAAATGGCCTCGACCTACGGGTCTTCGCTCTATACAACGGTTTCTGGGCGTCGCCAATTATTATCGGAAGTTCATACGCAACTTTTCTTCCTTGGTTAAACCTCTCACGGACATGACCAGGAGAGATGCTGATCCACAGCATTGGTCACAGGAAGCCATTACTGCCTTTGAGTCTCTCAAAGTCGCCTTTGCTGCTGCTCCTATACTGGCACACCCTAACCCTGCCTTACCATTCATTCTTGAGGTCGATGCGTCTGAGACAGGAGTGGGCGCCCTCCTGTCTCAACGTCCTAACCCAGAGAGCTCCAGGCATCCGTGCGGGTATTTCTCGAGGAAATTGAACCCGGCGGAATGCAACTACCAGATTGGTGATAGAGAACTTCTAGCCATAATTTTAGCTCTCAAAGAATGGAGGCACCTTCTTGAGGGTACTTCAGTGCCAATCCTCATACTCACTGACCACAAGAATCTAACATATCTTTCTGAAGCTAAGCGACTTTCCCCCCGGCAAGCTAGATGGGCTCTCTTCCTATCAAGATTCAATTATGTGGTTTCTTACTTGCCCGGTACAAAAAACATTCGGGCTGATGCCTTGTCTCGACAGTTCTCCCCTCCATCTAGAGAGGAGATAATCCCTACTCCTGTGATTCCTCCGGACCATATACTGGCAACCATCCGTACTAACCACAAAGTAATGCTCCTCCAGAGAAACCTAATGGCCGTTGTTTTGTACCTATTAACCTCCGTACGAAACTATTGAGTACATACCACGACCCCAAAGCAGCTGGACATCCAGGCAAAAACCAGTTAATCTGGTCCGTATCCCGGCAATTTTGGTGGCCTAGTCTCCGTTCGGATGTCACCGCTTTTGTAGCTGCCTGTCCTGTGTGCGCTCAAAACAAAACCCCACGACGCCCTCCAGTGGGTCTCCTGCAAACCATACCTAATGGTGAACGACCCTGGACCCACTTGTCCATGGATTTTATCGTAGATCTTCCGGTCTCCCGTGGCAATACAGTCGTTCTCATGGTTGTTGACCGATTCTCGAAGATGTCGCATTGCATTCCCTTGAAAAAACTACCAACTTCCCAGGAACTTGCAACAATTTTTGGTCGGGAGATCTTTCGTTTGCATGGGTTACCCAAAGTGATAGTCTCAGATAGGGGTAGCCAGTTCGTGTCCAGATTTTGGAGAGCTTTTTGTACGCAAATGGGAATTCAGCTTTCATTCTCCTCGGCCTACCACCCGCAATCCAATGGTGCAGCGGAACGAGCTAACCAAACACTGGAACAGTTTCTGCGTTGCTACATTTCTGACCACCAGAACAACTGGTCTGATCTGCTACCCTGGGCGGAGTTTGCCCACAATAGTGCGATTAATGCCTCCTCCCGGCTATCCCCGTTCCTGGCAAACTATGGGTTTCAACCGTCCATGTTGCCTGATACGTTCTTGCCACAGGAGATACCGGCATTGGAGGAACATCTCAGGGAACTCCGTTCCACTTGGGTGCAGGTTCAGAGTTCTTTGCAACGCGCAACGCAGAACTACAAACTCCAGGCCGACCGCAGACGCCTTCCTGCACCTACCTATCAGGTCGGAGAGAGGGTCTGGCTGTCTTCCCGTAACCTACGCCTCCGTGTTCCCTCACAAAAACTGGCACCCCGATACGTTGGGCCATTTCGTATACTTCGAAGGGTTAACCCTGTAGCTTACGCACTTGACCTTCCTGCTAACATGCGCATCTCAAATGTTTTCCATGTTTCCCTCTTGAAACCGTTGGTTGGTAATCGGTACACCACCTCAGTGCCACGTCCACGTCCTGTTCTGATTGACAATCATGAGGAATATGAAATACGCAGCATCATTGACTCACGGGTCTTCAGAGGACAGATCCAATACTTGGTGCACTGGAAAGGATACGGTCCAGAGGAACGCTCCTGGGTTCCAGCCTCTGATGTCCATGCACCATCCCTCCTTCGTTCCTATCATGCCCGCTTCCCCATGAAACCCGGACCCACCAGAAGAGATGGGGGGAGTCGTTGAGGGGGAGGTACTGTCAGGGTTTCTTTGCTGTTTTAAACAGCAACCCTTTCTGTCTCAGTGATTGAGTTTTCAGCTGCAATTACTATGAGCTGCTTCTGCTTGTTGCCACAGTTACTCACCTGTGAGTAGTAATCAACCCTGCTGCTAATCAGTTCTGCCTATTTAAGCAGCTAAGCCCAGAACCTCCTTGCCCTTGCGTGGTTTCCTGTTTCCCAGAAGTCTCCTTGTTCCTGTGTTTCCTGTTTGCTCCTGGTTCCTGACTCCGGCCTTGTTCCTGACTCCGCTGCTCTCCGTGCTCCTGATCCTGGCTTGTCTGACTACCCGCTCTGGTGACTGACCCCTGCTTGATTCCTGGACTTTGCTTTTGTTATTTATTAGTTATTTATTAATAAAGGTGTGTTTGCATCTACTTCTGTCTCTGTCTGGTTCCTGGTTCCTGACAGACGGTTCTATGCCGCCCTCCGGCATTTACAACCGGTTCCTTAAGGACGGCATAGAATGCCCGCCATCCTTTAGAGGTTAAAGACTTAAGCGATTTAGCAGAATTTTCCTGATCTTTATTTAGAAAACACTATTGCCCCATTATGAATAGGATATGCTTAATTAACCTGCCAGGCCCTGGCATTTTATTTTGGATAAATCCATCACACCCCACCCTTTTTTAATAAAGTGATTCCAAGAACAATGGGTATCAATTGTTCATGGAATTTTTAACATATCCACAGACTCAACAGTGATCGCTCTTATTACAGTGTATACAAGTTTGCGGCTAATTAATAAAATCATTAACTATCTCCTAAAAGGTGAAAGCTGTAAATTAATATGTTCTGAGTAGAGAAGTCAATTCGATAATTAAAGAATTACAAACTCACAAACTCATGACTCTCAAATATATCAAGTAATTCAGCACTACTATTCATAAACAATAGGTAGTCTTGTGCAGAAACAATACTGCCCTTATGACAATCTTTTACAAAGGTGGGTTACTTTCTTAGCCATGCTAAGTAGAATAGAAGAGCTTTTTCAGACAAGTCACTTGGAGATGAGAAACATGTATCCAGGAATTCACTGCAGCAACCGGAACATAAATCAGTAGTTGTTCTTGGGACTATACTGTCTCTTTAAGTAATTTACTCTGGAAATCATATTATCAATAAAACATCAACACGATCTTAACAAATGTCCTTAGTTGTAAACAAATATAAATCATTTAAGATGTCTTCTGATGACATCTGAATTTTCTCTCCACGGGATGTCACAACTCCTACTACTCTTGAGTGGCAACTATAGCATTTAGTATTTGTCACAGAAGCTCACGTACAATAGCCTCCTGGAGAGGCTTAAAGGCTAGTCTTCTGCCCACATACTATGGGCCCCATCACCAGCTTTAAAATGAGGTATAGCATGTTGGAGTACATTGTGCTATTGTCAAGCTATTCTCTAACATGTTAAACTGGAGGAAAACTATTGTGTTGATTATTACCTGTATATTGTGTAAAAGTTATAGTGCAATGTGTCTTGGTGTCCAGCAGAAAATGTAATTATCATGTCTGGACCTAATTATTTCCCAGACACCAAGACACTAGGGAGTGGTTTGCATTTTTAGGCTAAAGACCTCTTGATGTGTGTAGGGGTATAAATATGTGTTTTTCTCTGAAATAAACAGTTCTCTTGTTTTACCCAATATGACTGGTGTTATCCACTATATTGGGGAATTTTACAAGGTTCCAGAGAGCTATAATCACTATTCTTGTAGCTCATAAGCACTGTATACTGTAGCTGAATCCAGGACCAGAGGAGGAAATGATAAGCGGCGACCAAGGGACACTAAGAGATCTTGTTGTCCGAGATAGTATTCACCAGCTCAAACAAAGGAATCCGGTACTAAAGAAATTATTATGCTGGTATATTTGTCTATATCCATAGATTGCAATAAACTGATTAGTTATATGCTGAAAAACAAAAACACACTAAAATCAATACTCCAAACTTGAATTTCAAATATATCTGCATATCTTCTGCCTTAAAGGAACACTAAAGTCACCTAAATTACTTTAGCTAAATAAAGCAGTTTTAGTGTATAGATCATTCCAATGCTATTTCATTGCTCAATTCACTGTCATTTAGGAGTTAAATCACTTTGTTTCTGTTTATGCAGCCCTAGCCACACCTCCCCTGGCTATGATTGACAGAGCCTGCATGAAAAAAAACAACTGGTTTCACTTTCAAACAGATGTAATTTACCTTAAATAATTGAATCTCAATCTCTAAATTGAACTTTAATCACATACAGGAGGCTCTTGCAGGGTCTAGCAAGCTATTAACATAGCAGGGGATAAGAAAATCTTAATTAAACAGAACTTGCAATAAAGAAAGCCTAAATAGGGCTCTCTTTACAGGAAGTGTTTATGGAAGGCTGTGCAAGTCACATGCAGGGAGGTGTGACTAGGGTTCATAAACAAAGGGATTTAACTCCTAAATGGCAGAGGATTGAGCAGTGAGGCTGCAGGGGCATGTTCTATACACCAAAACTGCTTCATTAAGCTAAAGTTGTTCAGGTGACTATAGTGTCCCTTTAACAATGATTACCAAACCCACATAATGACACACTGTCTCATTTACACATAGGAATACATTTTTTTTCAACTGCTCTATTTATTATATTGTTATATATTCCTGTAAAGTATACTTTTATAACAATATATTATCTCATTTTCCATTCAGGTTTCCTTGTATGCTTAAGTGTCAACTCTTACACTTATTGCATATATGCAGATCACTCTGACTGTACCCTGTCAAGTTTAACCTTTTCAACATCCTCTTTGAATTATATGGCTTTACATATGAGGACATAATAACAAACATCTGTTGCTGAGCAGGTCTTATAATTAACCCTTTCAGGACGGAGTCAATAGTACACGTTCTGATCAAAACAAAAACTGGAATTTGCGCTATATCTCTGTTCAACCGTAATTCACCTCTTTCATATTAAATGCACCCACACTTATTATATATCATTTTGTTCAGGAGAAACAGGGCTTTCATTTCATATAAAATATTTGTATATGAAACAATTTAGTATGAATAAAATAAAAAAAACTGTGAGAAATTTGAATTTTTTTTTTAAATTTGTAGTTCCGCCTCACATTTTAGCTGTAAATGTCATAATACTGTTAGGTTTTACTGCAACAAAATGCACATATTTGTAATCAGCGATGTCTCACGAGTACAACAGTACCCCCCATTAACAGGTTTTATGGTGTTTTGGAAAGTTACAGGGTCAAATATAGAAGGTTCCATTTTCAAATTGAAATTTGCCAGATTAGTAATGTTACCTTTGAGACGGTGTGGTAGCCCAGGAATGAGAATTACCCCCATAATGGCATACCATTTGAAAAAGTAGACATCCCAAGGTATTGAACGTGGGGTATGTTTAGTTTTTTTTAGTAGCCACTTAGTCACAAACACTGGCCAAAGTTAGCGTTCATATTTGTTTTTGTGTGAAAAAAGCAAAAAACTAATATTTGCCCAGTGTTTGTGACTAATTGGCTACTAAAAATGACTGGACATACCCCGTTTGCAATACCTTGGGTTGTCTACTTTTGCAAATGGTATGCCATCATGGGGGTAATTCTTATTCCTGGGCTACCATACGGTCTCAAAGGCAACATAACTAATCTGGCAAATTTCAATGTCAAAAAAATGAAATGCAAGCCTTATATGTGACTCTCTAACTTTCCAAAACACCATAAAACCTGTACATGGGGGGTACTGTTATTCTCGGGAGATTTCACTAAAAACAAATATTAGTGTTTTAAAACAGTAAAACATATTACAACAATAATATAGTCCATAAAAGTGCCGTTTGTTTGTAAAAAAATGCAAAAAACGTCACTTTTACTTAAAATATCATCGTTGTAATACAATTTACCAGTTTTAAACACTAATATTTGAGTTCAGCGAAGTCTCCCGAGTAAAACAGTACCCCCTATATACAGGTTTTATGGTGTCTTGGAGAGTTACAGGGTCAAATATAGTGCTTGCAAATTAAATTCTCTGCACTTTCACCCTGTGTTGTCAGGCATGTCAATCAAATTTTAATTAATCAAATGACATAATTATGTTAAAAAATTACTTAAATATACACGTAGAATTTTAATATATATGCATTTATAGGTATATAAATTCTACGTGTATACTAATGTAATCTTTTATGTAATTATATGTATTTATCTATATATATATATTTGCGGTTATTTGTATTTTATATATAGATAGATATATATAGAATGTCATTCTAAGTGTATTCTGTTTCCAATATATATATATATATATATATATATATATATATATATATATATATATATATATATATATATATATATATATTAATAACATAATACAGTTAGAATGACATTACATATGAATATATAATTTATTTTATATTTTGTTTCAATATTTTATTTATTTATTTAATTATTTTATTTATTTATTATTGTAATTATACGTATATATATAATATATATATGTAGATCTATTATATATATAATATATATATACATATTGTATATATGTAACGTCATTCTAAGTGTATTTTAATACTAATATATATACTAATATTAATATTAAAATACATTACGTATGACGTTACATATATATATAATATGTATATATATTATATATATAATATATATACATATTATATATATAAAAAGGCATTTAATTTATTTTATAACATTTTAATATATATATTTTTTTTACACTACCTACCAGCAGGGGGACTGTCTAATATTTTAGACAGTCCCCCTGCTGGCAGATCCATAGCCAGCTATAGGGGGCCATGTGATTGCTCTTTGAGAGCGATCACATGGCCCCCGGGGGCCTCATTTGCCGGAGGGGGGCTGCCTGGGCTCTCAGACAGCCCCCCAGAAGAGGATCGCGGCGGAGGTGAGTACCTCCTAGCTCCTGGGGCTGCAAGCCGTTACGGCGTTCTATGCCGCCGCAACGGCTTTAAAGCCCTTTAAAGCCGCGACGGCATAGAACGCCGTAACGGCGTTAAGGGGTTAAGTAAACACAGCCTCAGATGAACAACAACACATGACTTATTACATCATCTTATGATTTATGCACAGCATGCATAGTCTAGTTTTTTTGTTTTTTTTTATTAAAATAAGGTTACTAAATAACTGCATCAAAATGCAAGCCACTGTCCAACTGACATTTTTGACAGCAACTCATTTGAAACATGAATAGATTACTCCAAGCACCATGATTTTTTTCAGTTTTTATATATAGTTTTGTATATACAGAGATATAACACATTGCTGGCATAGGTTAATATAAAGTAAGGTACTCACCTCAGCCAGCCTCCAAGATGTCCCTCCTCCTCCAGCAAGGTGTAGAGATGTCACCAGAGAAGAATGAGGCTGCAGAGAAAACATGGCCTTGGCATGGGTCCGCATGTAAGTTTAATCATTATTTCTTTATTTTAGTTCTATTATGGTGGTACCATGCCAGTAAGGCTCACTACTTCCAAAAACAGTATTTGATTAAAATGCTGTTTATTTTTGGAGTAAACCACAAAACTAAAAAAGCATAAAGTGTTTCAATGTGGATTGAGAAATACAGTGTGGAACAGGAATTAAATGAATACATACCACATAAAACATAACTTTTATTTATAGCAAAATATAAAAATAAAGGGTGGCCCACTCTCAACTGAGTTTCCATAAACAATGTGGAGAAATCAATAATTTATACTGCACTCAAAAAATAATATTTGTAAGAATATAAAGTTATATTTAATGAATAGTTGATTTCATAGATATGCATTCAAAAATATACAAAAAATGTAGACACTAATCTTAAGTGATTAAATCCCATAAAAGCCAGTGTAATTTCATGTGCAAAAAAGATCATAACAAGACTGACTCATAGATATACAGTAAGTATGAAATTCTGTAGTTTCATGAAAAAATTCCACATGTGGAGTATTTGACAAAATGTTGACAGGGAATTACCGTATATACTCGAGTATAAGCCGAGTTTTTTAGCACATTTTCTGTGTTAAAAAACCCCAACTCGGCTTATACTCGAGTCAATGTCTGTATTATGGCAATTTGCATTGCCATAATACAGACAATGGGGCTGTGGGGGCTGCAGAGATCTTACTTACCTGTCCTGCAGCTCCTGTCAGCTCTCTCCTCCTCCGCGCCGTCCGTTCAGCACCTCGGTCAGCTCCCAGTGTAAAGCTGACAGAGGGAGCTGAACGGATGGCGCGGAGGAGGAGAGAGCTGACAGGAGCTGCAGGAAAGGTAAGTAACGCTCTCTGCAGCCCCCTCTCCCCCCCACTGAACTACCAATGCCACTGGACCACCAGGGAAGGAGAGCCCCCCTCCCTGCTATGTATCAAGCAGGGAGGGGGGCGAAAAAAAAAGATAGTAATAATAAAAAAAAAAAATTAAATAATAAATAATAATAAAAAAATAAATAATAATTAAATTAAATAAATAAAAATAATAATTAATAATAAAAAAAATTAAAGTAATAAAAAAATAAAATTGCCCACCCCCCACCAAGGCTCTGCAACACACACACACACACACCACTCATACACACACTGCACTCATACACACACTGCACTCATACACACACACTGCACTCATACACACACACTGCACTCATACACACACACTGCACTCATTCACACACACACACCCCTCATACACACACTGCATTCATACACACACACTGCACTCATACACACACACTGCACTCATTCACACACACACACACACACACCACTCATACACACACTGCATTCATACACACACACTGCACTCATACACACACGCTGCACTCATACACACACGCTGCACTCATACACTCACACTGCATTCATACACACACACTGCATTCATACACACACTGCACTCATACACACACTGCACTCATACACACAATGCACTCATACACACACTGCATTCATACACACGCTGCACTCATACACACTGTCACGTTTAAACATTTGTTATGAAGGAACACAACTGCAGATTTCTTATAGTTCGAATATTTATTATAGAAAGTAAATGGTATTGACTTTAATTCCAATTTACAGGTACTGTAGCTTTAAGTAGTAAACGATAACTGAAGTCCACAATTATATGCACTGTAGCTTTAAGTAGTAAACGATAACTGAAGTCCACAATTATATGCACTGTAGCTTTAAGTAGTAAACGATAACTGAAGTCCACAATTATATGCACTGTAGCTTTAAGTAGTAAACGATAACTGAATCAGCAAGAGTCCTTTAGTTGTATTAATTAATTATGTGATAAGAAGTTACAATAGCTGTTCCATAGACTTTAACTGAGGTAAGATAGATGCAGCTAACTGAGACAAGTATGAGTTGAAGTTAGCTGTAACGGGTTGGCTTTAACAAAGGACTTTGGAGACAGGAAATAACAGCTTTGAGATGCAACGCTTATCACAGAGGTTTTACTTAGCTTCCGGCACATAGAACACTGGTTCCCGAGGTTTCCTCAGAGGCGGTTTATCCTGCATGGATAGAGTTCAGCTTTAGCCGTGGTTGAGGAAAGGTGAAGGGAACTTGAAGTCTTCCAGTCCGGTCCGGTAACAGCAGGCTTTCACAACGATGTTGCAGCCGGTTCGTGAGTACGGAACGTAGTTCATTAATCCAGCGTCGATCAGCTGGTGCGGTCAGATTAAATAGGGAGACCGGGTCATAAAGAGGTGTGGCTAAGCTCCGTGGAACCAGGAAGTAAGGGGATATTATAATTAAGGCATGACAGTATCCCCTCCTTAATGAGCAACCTCTGGGTGCTATTGACTTGGCTTAGAAGGGTAACGTTTGTGAAACTTGGAAATTAATTTGTCAGCATGAACGTCAGAGGAGTTCTCCCATGTATCTTCATCAACTCCATATCCTTTCCATCTGATGAGGTATTGTAAGGAGCCACGATGGATCCTTGAATCCAGTATACTTTGAATCTCGTATTCTTCTTCACCCTGGACCAGTATGGGATCAGGAGAAGTAGTGACATTTCTCTGGAAAGGGTCAGGATGATGAGGCTTCAACAAGGACACATGAAAAACAGGATGTAGCTTTAAAGTTGGTGGAAGTTTCAATTTAACAACATTACGGTTGATAACCGATAGTATTGGAAAAGGACCAAGAAAAAGGGAACTTAACTTCTTTGATGGACGGTTTGTAGAAATGTTCTTTGAGGAAAGCCATACAAGATCACCGATTTGATAAGAAGGTGAAGGTTGTCTTTTTGTATCAAAAAACTTCTTTTGATTGGCGGAGGCCAATTCTAGATTCTCATGCAATTTCTTAAATAAAGAGGACATATGAGAGATTTGATTTGAATCGGAGAGATTAGATGAAGAAACTGTCTGAGCAGGAAATGAGGAAGGATGAAATCCATAATTGGATAGAAATGGAGTCATTTTACTGCTGGTATGAAAAGAGTTATTGTATGCGAATTCTGCCATAGGTTACCAAGTTATCCAATCGTCTTGTAAGTGAGAGCAATAACATCGTAGATATTGTTCTAAGCATTGGTTGACTCTTTCAGTTTGTACATCTGTTTGAGGATGATATGCAGATGATAGTTTACGTTGGATATGAAGAGTGGCACATAATGCATTCCAGAATTTGGAGGTAAATTGAGTTCCTCGGTCTGAAATGATTTCGTCTGGCAGTCCGTGAAGTTTAACTATGTTGTCAAGAAATGTTTTCGAAAGTTCAGAGGATGAGGGTAACTTCTTTAAAGGAATGAAATGAGACATTTTCGTGAAGCGGTCTACTACCACTAAAATGGTGGTATGATGATGAGAAGGAGGTAATTCTACCAAGAAATCCATAGAGATGGATTGCCAAGGTCGTTCAGGAATTGGTAAATTCAATAATTGACCAAATGGTTGATGATGGACATGTTTTGATCTTTGGCATACAGAACAAGATTTGACATAAGATTCAATAGTTTGGTCTTGACGAGGCCACCAATAGTATCTTTTAGACAATTCAAGGGTCTTCTTTATACCTGGATGACCTGCCAGAGGAGAATCATGAATAAATTCGAGTACTTTAATTCTGAAGGAGGGAGGCACGTAAATCCGGTCTTTGAAATAGTAGAGACCGTTTTTCTTAGATAATTTAATTGATTTAGGAAGTTCGAGAGCATCTTCACTGAGATCTTTAATGTCGTCAATAAGAGAAGATAAGATTCCAATGACTTTAGGCGAAGGAGGTTCAATTTCAGTGTCTTTATGGATCCTGGAAAGGGCATCAGCCTTTTTGTTTCTAGACCCGGGTCTAAAGACGATTTGGAAGTTGAACCGGGAAAAAAAGAGATTCCATCTTACTTGTCGAGCAGACAGTGTTTCATTGGAGTGAAGATATTCGAGATTTTTATGGTCAGTATAAATGATTAAAGAGTTCTGAGCGCCTTCAAGAAGGTGTCTCCAGGTTTCTAAAGCCACTTTGATACTTAATAATTCTTTTTCTCCTGTAGGATAATTCTTTTCAGCAGGAGATAATGATCGTGAGAAGAAGGCGACAGGATGAAGAGGTTCTTGAGGAGTTTTGTGTTGAGAGAGGACAGCTCCAATTGCAATTTCCGAAGCATCCGTTTCAAGGACATAAAGATATGAAGGATTTGGAAGTTGAAGAATAGGAGCTGTTGTAAACTTTCTCTTTAATTCAGTGAAGGCAGTTTGAGCCTTCTCGTTCCAATTGAAGGGATGTTTTTTACTGTTAAGTTGATTGAGTGGGTGAGCTATCTCAGAGTAGTTTTTAATAAATTTTCTGTAGAAATTGGCAAACCCTAGAAATCGCTGTAATTCTTTTACTGTAGAGGGAATAGGCCAGTTGATAATACAATCGACTTTTGCATTATCCATACCTATTGAATGAGGGGAGATGACATAACCTAAGAAGGTTATTTCTTTGACGTGAAAAAGACATTTTTCAGGTTTAGCGAATAATTTGTGAGTTCTGAGTCTTGATAATACCCATCTGACATGTTTTCTATGTTCCTCAGGAGTGTTGGAGTATATGAGAATATCATCTAAATAAATGATGACACAGACGTCCAATAGGTCTCTAAAGATATCATTTATGAAGTGTTGAAAAGTTGCAGGGGCGTTGCAGAGGCCAAAAGGCATCACCAGATATTCAAAGAGGCCATATCTTGTTCGGAAAGCAGTTTTCCATTCATCATTAGCCTTTATCCTGATGAGATTATATGCCCCGCGAAGGTCAAGCTTTGTGTAAATGGTAGCAGTTTTCAATCGTTCAACCAGTTCATTGATGAGGGGAAGAGGATAACGATTTTTAACTGTTATTTTGTTTAAAGCTCTGTAGTCAATGATAGGACGTATAGTCTGGTCTTTGTTTCTTACAAAAAACATACTTGAGGCAGCAGGTGAACTAGAGGGTCTAATAAACCCTTTCCGTAGATTTTCATCTAGATATTCTTTGAGAATTTGTAATTCACCCTCAGAGAGAGGGTAGATGTGCCCAAATGGTACTGGGGCACCAGGTATGAGGTCTATAGGACAATCGTAGGAACGATGAGGCGGGAGCGTTTCAAAGCAATTAATAATTTGCAGGTGTTGAGGAACTCCCTGTATTTTGAACGATCTCCAGAGAATTTTTCAGGGTTACACACAGCAGGATCACTAGCCGAGTGCAGAATAGTATGAGGAGTATGAGTTTGTAGATCTCTGACATAAGTGAGAATTCTTTCGTTAGTAACTTGCAGGTCTTGAACACCTTGGGCTAGGGTATCAACTCTTTGATTCAACGTAGTTATAGTAGAATCGAAATCTGCTGGATCCATTACAATGGCTGGATTAATCTGTCACGTTTAAACATTTGTTATGAAGGAACACAACTGCAGATTTCTTATAGTTCGAATATTTATTATAGAAAGTAAATGGTATTGACTTTAATTCCAATTTACAGGTACTGTAGCTTTAAGTAGTAAGCGATAACTGAAGTCCACAATTATATGCACTGTAGCTTTAAGTAGTAAACGATAACTGAAGTCCACAATTATATGCACTGTAGCTTTAAGTAGTAAACGATAACTGAAGTCCACAATTATATGCACTGTAGCTTTAAGTAGTAAACGATAACTGAATCAGCAAGAGTCCTTTAGTTGTATTAATTAATTATGTGATAAGAAGTTACAATAGCTGTTCCATAGACTTTAACTGAGGTAAGATAGATGCAGCTAACTGAGACAAGTATGAGTTGAAGTTAGCTGTAACGGGTTGGCTTTAACAAAGGACTTTGGAGACAGGAAATAACAGCTTTGAGATGCAACGCTTATCACAGAGGTTTTACTTAGCTTCTGGCACATAGAACACTGGTTCCCGAGGTTTCCTCAGAGGCGGTTTATCCTGCATGGATAGAGTTCAGCTTTAGCCGTGGTTGAGGAAAGGTGAAGGGAACTTGAAGTCTTCCAGTCCGGTCCGGTAACAGCAGGCTTTCACAACGATGTTGCAGCCGGTTCGTGAGTACGGAACGTAGTTCATTAATCCAGCGTCGATCAGCTGGTGTGGTCAGATTAAATAGGGAGACCGTGTCATAAAGAGGTGTGGCTAAGCTCCGTGGAACCAGGAAGTAAGGGGATATTATAATTAAGGCATGACACACACACACTGCATTCATACACTCACACTGCATTCATACACACACACTGCATTCATTTACACACACTGTAAATAAATATTCAATTAATATATTTTTTTTAGGATCTAATTTTATTTAGAAATTTACCAGTAGCTGCTGCATTTCTCACCCTAGTCTTATACTCGAGTCAATAAGTTTTCCCATTTTGGGGGGGTAAAATTAGGGGCCTCGGCTTATATTCGGGTCGGCTTATACTCGAGTATATACGGTATATACCAGAATGAAACAATGTGTACACATAAAAATTTGACAAAATTGAAAAATAGAAAAAATGGAAAAAATAGAAAAAAGGAAAAAAGGAAAAAAGAAAAAAGAAAAAATGTATATACAGTCCAGTGTGCACACTCTATTGTATTTTGGGTGGATCTCACCAATGTATCCTGTAGAGGAAATGTCCAATTCCCAATGAAGCATCCATGCTGTAACCATCAGAAATGGTATAAATTGTCCCTTCCTATTTTGAGAGAAGCTTCACGTCCTTGTCAAATGTATGGAAAGAGTGCTGGCTCTTGAAGTGTCGGGCGGGCTGCACGCTCAGAACCTTCCTGTTCCTTCAATGGCCCTGTGCAAATAAAATCGTGTTATGTGTCCGTATTTATTTGGAGTCCGGCGCGCCCGCTTATTCGCGCGGGTCGCGCCCAAGTGACGTCATGTCGCTCCTGACGTCATTGACGTGCCGCTCCAATGTGCGCATGCGTAAAGCTCCCAAGTCCGCATATTCGTTCCACTGAGTGCGCATGCGTATCAATATCTTGTACGCGCATGCATGACCCATTGCGCTGTATTGTATACCCATATGGCAAATTTTTCGGACAGGTTTATGTAATCTATGTCCTATGCGGTATATGAGAAAACAATTGCCATATACCCCAATCTTAAGTAGGGAAATGTAGCTAAATTACAGACAAGAATATCTGTTATGGAGGCAAAACACCCAAAAAGTCTATATAAAGGGAAAAACACCAAAAAAATACAAAATACTTGTAAAAACAATTGTACATGAAATAACGTACAAATGGGTATTGTGGGATATTTGTGTGCTATCCCCTATACTATCCCTAATATGTCTGAGGTACAGAGATACTTAGAGGTAAGATTCAATATCATAAGGTTTCCATTAAAGAATAATGTTTCAAGACAAGAATAATTTAAAGGGAAATCTTATGATATGAGTAAATAATAAATGTTTCAGTAAACTATCGCTTTTTTTTTTATTAAATATCCTTTGTCATAGTTACATGACTCAAGTCGTTTATTATGAATTGGTGTATTCAAATGGATAGTGTTTGCAACAGATAACCAGGGGCGAGTACTTTACTCCTCCCAAGATTTAACTAATGTAGCGAGGAAAAGAAGAGTAAAGGCATACTCACCAGCAGTGTAATGTGTGAAAGATGCCCATGGGTTCTCTTAAGTTGGACCCCGCTGTCTTTCGGGTTACGGACCAAAGATTGGTCAACTTCCTTAGTAATTTGTTAAAGGGGTAGCAGAGATAGACGTACCAAATATGGACCAAAGAATACACTGTAAATATAAAGTAAAAATATTAGTCATAGGGGACAAGTAAAAGTACTCCCTAGGTACATAGTTACATAGTTAGATAGCTGAAAAGAGACTTGCGTCCATCAAGTTCAGCCTTCCTCACACCTGTTTTTTGCTGTTGATCCAAAAGGCAAAAAAAAAAAAAACCCCAGTTTGAAGCACAATTTTGCAACAAGCTAGGACAAAAAATTCCTTCTTGACCCCAGAATGGCAGTCAGATTTATCCTTGAATCAAGCAGTTATTACCGTACATTGAAAGATTATATCCTTGAATATTCTGTCTTTGCAAGTATGCATCTAGTAGCTGTTTGAACATCTGTATGGACTTTGATAAAACCACTTCTTCAGGCAGAGAATTCCACATCCTGATTGTTCTTACAGTAAAAAAACCTTTCCTTTGCCTTAGACGAAATCTTCTTTCTTCCAGTCTAAACGCATGGCCTCGTGTCCTATGTAAAGTCCGGTTTGTGAATAGATTTCCACACAATGGTTTGTATTGGCCCCGAATATATTTGTATAATGTTATCATATCCCCTCTCAGGCGACGTTTTTCTAAACTAAATAGGTTTAAATTTGTTAACCTTTCTTCATAGCTGATATGTTCCATTCCTTTTATTAATTTTGTAGCCCGCCTCTGCACTTTTTCTAGTGCCATGATATCCTTCTTTAGAACAGGTGCCCAAAATTGCACAGCATATTCAATATGTGGTCTTACCAGTGATTTATAGAGAGGCAAAATGATATTCTCGTCCCGAGAATGAATGCCCTTTTTCATGCATGACAATACCTTACTGGCCTTGGCCACTGCTGATTGACATTGCACATTGTTGCATAGTTTGTTGTCTATAACAATTCCCAAGTCCTTTTCGTGTGTTGTTATCCCTAATTCGCTTCCATTAAGGGTATACGTTGCTTGTGTATTCTTTACGCCGAAGTGCATAACTTTGCATTTTTCAACATTAAATTTCATCTGCCATTTGAGTGCCCAGTCCTCCAGTCTATCTAAATCCTTCTGCAGCAAAGTAATATCTTGCTCACATTGTATTATTTTACAAAGTTTTGTGTCATCTGCAAACACTGAAACATGACTTTCAATGCTGTCTTCAAGATCATTTATAAAAATGTTAAATAGAAGGGGTCCCAGAACAGACCCCTGAGGGACACCACTTGCCACCTCTGTCCAGCTTGAAAATTTACCATTAACGACAACTCTTTGTATTCTGTTTTTAAGCCAATGTTCTACCAAGATATCTACACCTCCCAGGGTTAATTTTATAGAAAATGTTTTAGGTCATAGTCCTCATTTAAAGCATCCGGGTGTAGTGTTTTCAAAGTGCTAATCCACTTCGTCTCTTTTCTTAAAATTGCCTTTTGCCTATCTCCCCCTCTCCGTAGGGGTTTGATACTATCAATTACTTGAAAGCGTAATTGATTGACATTATGGCCCTGTTGCAAAAAATGCCTTGGTACTGGTTTCTCACATGTCCCTTTCTGTAGGGATGCTCTTATATCCCTTTTGTGTTCTCCAATACGCTCTTTGACAGGTCTAATTGTCTCTCCAACATAGAGTAACCCACATGGACATTTAAAAATATAAACCACATAATCAGAGTTGCACGTATAATAGTCAAATATTTTATACGACTATCCTGATCGTGGGTGAACAAAACACTCACCCCTGATTATACTGTTGCAATGTATACATTTAAAGCATGGGTGGGTACCCTTCTTTGGTTCAGAAAAAAATCTTTTTTGTTTTTTATTACTTCCTATGTCTGAATGTACCAGTTTGTCCCTTAAGTTCTGTGCTCTTTGATAAGAAAACAGAGGTGGATTCCTAAACCCATCTGGTAAACTAACATCCCCCTCAAAGATGTTCCAATGTTTCATTATAATTTTCTTGATGTCATAGCTATGGGGTGTGAATGGTGAGATAAAAGGTATTCTCTCTATCGTGCCTCTTGTGCTGATAGGGTTCAGTGCTTGGTCCCTATCCATATTTGAGACCTTCCTTTTATGTCGTTCCACTAAATCAACTGGGTAGCCCCTATGTATAAATTTGTTACACATAAATTCCATCCCAGGGTTACCCTGTTCTTCCTGTGAGATTATTCTTTTAACTCTCAAAGGTTGACTGTATGGCAGACCATCCTTTAAATGTTGTGGATGGTAGCTGGTGTATTCCAAGAGATTATTTCTGTCCGTGGGCTTAGTGTAAATATTTGTGTGTAATTTGCCCCCAATAAGATGTACTTGGGTATCTAGAAATGGAACAGTCTCCCTATCGCATGTCATAGTGAATTTGATATTAGGGTCTAGAGAGTTCAGTTGGTCAAAGAAAGTATCCAACTGAGACCTCGTACCCCCCCAACACATGAAGATATCATCTATAAATCTCTTCCACATGTGACATTTCTCAAATAGTGGCGTAGTGTATATGTGTATTTCTTCCAGTCTGTTCATATAGATGTTTGCATATGTGGGAGCTACATTGGAACCCATTGCGCTCCCTTTGATTTGTTTATAAAAATTATTTTCAAAGAGGAAATAATTCTCTGTCAAGACAAATCGCAATAAGTCCAATATGTATGTCTTGGTATCTAAGTGCGTATTTAAGGTTAAATCCTGGTCCAGTGTCCACTCTATTGCTCTGAGTCCACCTGAATGATCTATGGCTGTGTATAATGATTGAACATCTAAAGTAACCAACCAGGTCTCTGTTGTTTGTTCAAGAGCAAGGGTATTGATCAATTTCAAAAATTCATTTGTGTCCTTAATGTAAGATTTTTGTTTCGGTACATACTTGATCAAAAATTTATCCAGAATCATGGCTGGTGGTTGAAAAATGGAATCCGTACCACTGACTATGGGTCTACCTGGTGGGGCTTGTGGATTTTTATGAATCTTAGGGAGAGTATAAAATACGGGAATGGTTGGATATTTTTTACACATATATTTATACTCTCCCTCAGTAATAATGCCCCTGTCTAGGGCTTCTTTATTCAGTCCCTGTAAGGTAGTCTGTAACCTATAGATGGGATTCCCATCTATCAATTGGTAACTAGATGTATCGTTCAGTTGGGATCTAATTTCTCTTACATAATAATCTCGATCCATTATCACCAATGCCCCGCCTTTGTCGGCCGGTTTGATGATGATCGAGTTATCTTGTCTGAGTGTGTTCAGGACCTGCCATTCTTTTTTAGTAAAATTTGGCCTATGTAGAAAATTTCTACCCTTTCTTTGTTTCTTTTTCCTTAACTTCTTAATGTCCCTGTAACGGATCACCTGGCACCCCGACTGGGTACCTCCGTTAATGGATGCTCCTAGCGTTTCCTGAGGACTCCAAGCACTCTGGCAGACACCACAATCACCGAATCAGAGAAGCATAGGAATCCTCTCTAGCATATGAATGCTGTAGACTGTTGAATAGGAACCATACGAATAGGCTTACACTCCTAGCAGTCAACTGGAACAGCATGCAATAAATCCTTCCCCCAATAATGAGACGACACTTCAGTTTGAGGGTAAAACAGGAACTCTCGACTGGCTCATCCAGCCTGGCTTTTATTACACTTGTACACTTACAGGCCACACCCAGGGGGAGGCATAAAAAAAACCAATCACATACATGGTTCAACCCACACATCCCCTCCCCTCAGATAACAGTAAACCCAATTATACGGTACACATTTTTAGCCAAGTTCTGGATGTACCCCAAAAACAGGGGGTACACCTTTAAATCCAGCATCGCTGGATAGCCCTTATTCAGGGGGACAACATATCCAAAAATCAGGTCATTCGGATAAACGGTTCGGGAGATATAGGGTTCCAAAGATTTGACCGACCGCATGGATAAAGTATCCAAAAACAGTTCCATGCATTTTGGCCCTGCGGTCGGTCACAGACAAGGGAATGAAAACAGACAAATTGCCTGGGTTATGGAGCTTAAGGGGGATTCGAATGAATCCCCTAGTTCGTGGGGTTCTTTCTACCGAACGGCGGGCCGTTCGGTAGTTCCCATACGAACTTCTGGAAGTATGGAGGTCTCAGCGTTGTTTGCCTAGTCGAGTGTCCGATTTTAGTTCCAGACACTCGACAGCAAAAAAGACCAAAGTACACAATGGTGTGGAATGGGTGGCGCTTATATAATCGTGTATATTTATATCAGAATAGCCGCTAAAACACTCTGTGGGCACTCCTATGAACCCACCACATATACAAGATCACCAAAAACAACAATGAAAACCTAAGTTTTCTATGAGTGTAGCGCTAGGTACAGTTGGAAATATAAAAGTGAAAAAGTGCTTTCAAATGCACTTACCCTCTTTTTCTCACTTGTATATATGAAAAGAAAAAGAGAGAAAATATACAAATAATTGTGCAGTATATTACAATAGGTTAAATTAAATAGTAAATGTGCCGGATATAGAGTTGAATCCACTCACATTTTTTAGAGCCTTTTACAGATCTAAGGCTCTAAACTTCCTAGTGTCTGTGTCTTTTTCGACAGCAAAACACCGCTGTTCGGGAGTTTAAGATGGCCGCCGCCACGTGTTCGTTTCCCGAATGGCGGCCACCCAGAGGACAAAGAATACATTACACTGATTGCCAATTACCCGTTTGCACCATTGTTGCAAACGGTAATTGGAGGCATACTTATTCCTGGGTGGTCTGGTTGTTCGGTAGTTTCACTCAGTATAATGAATGGAGTTATTCTACCGAACAATCAGATGAATGCTGCATACATATAACCCAGGTTAACTGAACACATTATAACATATGTAATATTAAAGGCAGTATACTGTAATATGCTCCACAGTCTTAAAGGGACAGTAGTCCCAAAAGTCCCAATATGTCCACCGATGATTTTAAAAGGGCCAGTAGCAGCAATATAAAGTACAATATGCCCCAAATAACCCAGGGGCCATAGTCAGCAGGTAGGAGGCTAGCAAACAGGCTTCTCCAGGGCCCAGTGGCGAGGTTGGTTTCGCCACAGTCCCTTTTTACCAAATTGGAGAATATATCAATGGATTGATTAAAGGTACTGGGTGTAAATGTACTATTAGGTTTCAAACCTGTATCAAGTCGTAGAGGTGGGTCACTCATTATGGGTGTCAGGTGATGCATTTCTGCTTGTGTGCTCTCCTGTCCCTAGGTTCTACTCTGGATTGCAGAGGTCACAGTGCTGCTCTCCGTAGTTGTCGCTGATCTCGTGTTCATGTGTTCCCTGTCTGAGTCTAGAGTCAAAAAATATGCTTTAAGTTTAAGTTGTCTTAGAAACTTATACAGCGAAACATCATATTCATACCATTGTGGTGTGGGAGTTTTTTTTTTTTAAAAAACAATGTGGAGGCCTATCCCTACTCAACTTTGAAAAGTATTACTTAGCAACCAACTTCGTGAGAATACTCAGCTGGTCAACCTCGCATAGGATAAAAGAGTGGGTCTTGCTGGAAGTGAACAGCGCCAACCAAGACCTACGGACTTAACCATGAATTAATAGCAAGGCAGGAGTGCTACTTGCAGCTTCAAATTTGTTTTTAAAGGCGATGTTGACCCAATATGGGCACTAATACAACTTAAAAGGACACTGTAAGCAGCCAGACCACTGCAGCTAATTTAAGTAGACTGGAAGCTGTGACCCTTTTACACTTAGTGCTGCAATGTTAAACATTGCAGTTCCAGAGAACTTCAATGTGTACATTGCAGCTCTAAGTCTTCCCCCAGTGGCTGTCTATAAGACAGCCACTGGGGGTGCTTCCAGAATCCTAATGGACCTTTGGTCCATTATCTGACACTGGACGTCCCCACGGGCCTCCAGCATCAGATTTTCCCCATAGGAAAACATTATTCAATGCTTGCGCATTAGGTCTCCCCAGCCGGCTGCCGGCAGCGGGGGAGGAGCATGGACGGAGCCTTATCCAGAGCTGAAGTGGCTGAATGGGGTTTTAACCAGCCCCATGGGAGCGGGGCCCTGGGGGGGGGGGGGGGGGGGGACGGACCTATTAACCCTATAGTGCCAGGAAAATGGCTTTGTTTTCCTGGCACTATAGGATCCCTTTAACCACGGACCTGAGCCCCTTACACCCTGTGAGGAGTAATGCCCTACTGAGATATTGATGGGAGGATGCAGCTAGTCAGATATGTATCCTCCATTGTGCAAAAAACACAAATCACCAGAGAGACGATAGACTTCGGACACCTGTAATGCACGAAACGACAGCGTCCAAATGCGTATCAACCAATCTTCTAATGCACTAAATAATGCATTAGAAGATTAATCACTAAGGTGTTACTGCTAATTATCAAAAGTGATCATCAAACCGTAGCATGCACTATTTATCACTGAGAGTAGATTTGCAAGCCAGGTTCTAGGTAAGTTACAAAATCAACTGCCATATGTTGTTAAAAAACTGTCTATATGTTAGTAAAGAACGGAACATTCCATTGTGACATCAAACTAGAAAACTATTTTGTAGCCAGCAAAGTTTATACATTATCAATTGAGGAAAAGACTGCTTAAGAAATTAATATAGACTAATAGAGAATGGAAAAAAAAATTGCTAATTCTCAATTAAAGGCAGAAAAAAATCAACTCATATACACAGAACAATCAGGACGGCCCTGTCTCAAAGAAAATCTGTGAAAATAAAGTATAACATTCAGAGTGTCCCTACTGAGCCTTCAAGGGCACCTCGCTGCACTAGTAAACCAAATATCTAAGTATCTAAGCAGTCCCTGTGGCTAAGAGATAATACACAAATTCCTTTCCACCTCAAACACTTATAAGCAGAAAAAAAGAAGAAAAAACTGTCTATGGTGCTCCTTTGTTTGATGCAAAAATAGGTTCCTTTTAACATATGATACCAAAACTATAATGTTAAATGTATACACCAAGAGCCCCTGATGTGAGGCTCATCAGAGGGGAGTAAACTTTTTATAATGATTCCCCTAATGAGATCCTGCCAGATATGCCAAAAGTAAAAAAGAAAGGGATCTTAGATATTATGATATGTAGTATGATGACATTTAATACATTGGTTGATACATGTATTAATGTAGAAGCATACTATCACTACAAAAAGTACATGTTACAAAAATATTTAAGTTAGTAATTTAAATACAGCTATTAGTATTAATAGATTACATAGAATACACAGCAATGACTGAAAATGTATAACAATATTAACACAATTCAAAATTACAGCTGATTAACACAGTGACATATTTACAAGCTTCTCAAAATCATGTAATGGTGCTAATACAGTGGTGCTTACAGTGTCACTTAAATACCCTATTCCTACTTAGGTGCAGGAGATAGCTACCAGTGGGGCAACACCAGAGAGATATTGAATTGCGAATCCATACCAAAGAGAAACTATATTCTAAATAACAGGCAGCACCGGGTATGTGTCCACTGTCTATTGCACCTAATCAGAATTAAAAGGAAACTCCACTGCACAAATACAAAATATATAAAAATTCCTGTTCAGTAGATATACCCCGAACGAAAACTTGCATGCATTCAAATATGCATCTTTTCATCGGGGATATAGCTAAAAACATCTTGCAAAAAATGTAGTTCTCTTGTCTACAGCGTTTGCAAGCCCTTCCCTTCTAACCCTGACCAGACTTTATGTGACTGTTCAATCACACTTCCCAATGCAGTTCAATTAGAAGAATTTGCAAGGCAGGTGCTCTGGACAATTGCTGCCTCTTGAGTTTAGTGCAAATAAACTAGTATTCATATATTTTAAGAAGAATTTAAACTGGCCGGAGGTTAGATGTTGATATCTCCTTTAACATAATCTATCTACTCATTATTAATTCTACTAATTATAAGCTCCATCCAGCTGGATACTTGTTATCTATTTGTTCCCCACAATCCCTAACCTGACAAGAATGTTTCCTTCATATGTTCCATATTGTAGAAGCCCCTAGCTCTCTTTATTTTCGTATATTATAGAATAATTTTAAGATACTTAATTATACTCAGATTACGTTATACTCTAACTATTAGGCTACATGAGTACAACTAAGGGCTTTCTATTTAACACTTAAGATTGCCCTGGTTCCCTCTTTTTCTCATATATCGTTTTTATTGATACAAGCAAAATATTGATGTACATCTCAATTTGTGCTTCTCACATATATCACTCCTTTGGGAGCCAGAATTTGGTAACAGTCAGTGAACAGGAATATCACATTGTCTTTGGTAGTGCAGTTTTTACACAACATGAGAAAGCTCACTATGTTGGCATACCATCTAGAATGTGTGACTTGTACTCCATGCATATAGTGCATAAGTATTTATACAAAATAACTTGACTTGATGCACATTTGCAATATCTTGTTGCAGTGTACATTTCCGTCTAACTAAGTAATAGGGAGGGGATACAGAAAAGAAGGGAATGGGGAAAGGGAACCCTGGTTACCTTGTGGCTTCACCAATTCCACAGCCCTTGTTTCCAAGGACATTAGTATGCACCTAAAAATGTTATATACATATTATATTCACTTAGGCAGCTCGAGACAGTGTATATAGCTGCAACCATAGTGTCGATACGTATACATTGTATGAGCCTTGAACCTAATACCATTTGGTACTTGTTTAACCCACCGTAGGTCAGTTCCTCAACCGCCCGTATTCCGGATTTGTACCAGTCCCGGTCATAGTTTACCATACAGCCGTTCAGTCTACATGTCATCCGCTAATAGGAGCTAATTGTGTCTAGTTTGGTTCTAATGGTCTCCACTAAGGGAACTTGTTTGCTCTTCCAGTTGCTAGCCAGAGCAACTTTTGCTATCGTGAAAATGTTTAATATCACCTTGCAGTGAGGATTAAATTAAGTAGGTAGTGTTTCGGTTGCAAGGGGAGATTGTAGCAGGTTGTATGGGAGATGAGGGATTGGATTTGCCTCCAGAACTCCCCCAGCATAGAGCATCCCCAGAACATATGTACCTGCCTCCGCTTAGTACCTCCAGCGTAGCCCAGATGTGCCTGTGTATATGTGTGCTAGTCTGTGCGGTACTAGGTACCATCTCATTGTTATTTTACAGTAAGCTTCCCAGAGCGAGAGACTTCTCGATGCCTGCTTCATGGCTGCCATGGCTTCCTGCCAAGTTGTCAGACGAATCTGTCGCCCCAGTTCCCATTGGGTCATATAAGTCAGTTTCGATGTGAATATGCCTTTAATAAGGGTGTTATAGCACAGGGATAGAGGCTGAATAGGTTTGGGTGTCAGTATTTGGTTCGGCAACAGTTGGGTCTCTGTGGGGTGGCCTGACTTGCCCAGTAAATTCGATTGTAATATATTTTTTACCCTTAGGTAAAAGTACAGGTCTCCTGCCGGTAGTGCAAAATCCACCTGGAGGCTATGGAATTGCTTCATCTCCTCTCCCGCCTGTAGGTCATGGATATGATGTACACCCCTGGCTCTCCACCGCCCTACCTGCAGATCAGGGGAGAAGGCTGTCAGTATTCCCAGGGGTGCTGCCCGAAAGAGTAGCACGGTGTCCACGATAAGTGGACTCCAACATTGCCAGGAATGCAATTAAAACCTTGAGCACTGCAACGTGTGCGCTGCGGGAGTTTTGGAATCATATTTGCCCATAGAGAGTGTGCGATATTGTGTGGGTTTAAATTTTCCCGCCTGACATTTCAAGAGCCAGCACTTTTCTCAGATATTTTTAGATATTTGACCAGGACATGGACGTGGAGCTTCCCTCTATATAGGAAAGAACTACTTAGACCATCTTTGGGACAGTTACTACGTGGATGCTCCATTGGGAATCAGAGATTTCCTCTACAGGATACATTGGTGAGATCCACCCAGAATACAATAGTGTGCACACTGGACTATACATTTTTTTCTTCATATATTTTTTCTTTTTTTCCTTTTTTTCAGCTTTTGTATTTTTTGTATTTTTCCATTTTCTTTGTGTACACATTGTGTCATTACGGTATATATTCCCTACCAATATTCTGTCAAATATTCTACATATGGAATTTTCCAATGATACTACAGAATCACATGCTTCATGATTATCTATGAGTCAGCTCTTGTCATTATCTTCCTTTTTTTGCACATGAAATCACACTGGCTTCTATGGGATTTAATCACTCAAGAACATTGTTTATAATCCTTGTACAATTTATGTATATTTTTTGAATATATTTGATTGTATATCTATGAAATCAACTATTGATTATATATATAACTTTATATCAAATTAATTATCCATTAAATGCAACTTTATATTCTTATTATTTTTGCAGTATCAATTATTGAAATTTTGACTATTAGGAGGCTTTTGGGCCACCTAGATACTTTGCACCATATACGGATAAAAGAGTGCCTGTATGCATGATTTTTTTTTTTTTAATGTATTGTGTGGGTTTAGGCATGCTTTTTCTAGGGATAGCCAGAGTGGGTGCTGGGAGTGTTGGGACAGCTGAAGAATTCGGATCCCTTGCGTTAAGACTGAGGCTCTGTAATATGCCTTAATACCCGGCAGACCCAACCCTCTCATGGCATATGGAAGTCACAGATTGCAATGGGCTACTCGAGGTGGCTTCCACTTCCATACGTGCACGTTAATTGTAGACTGGAAGCGTTTTAACAGTTTGTTTTGCAATGGTATGGGCAGTGTCCGAAAGAGGTAGAGAATGTGTGGCAGTACCATCATTTTGATAGTGTTAATGCTGCCCAGCCATGACACCTCCAAGCCTTCCCATTGTTCAAGTGATGATTTAAGTTTTTGTATTACCAGATGTTGGTTCTCTTTTGGTATATTCTGAAGGGATTTAGTCAATTGTATGCCTAGATACGATAGGAAGGATTTACGCCAGTCAAAAGCAAATTGTGATTTCAATTTTGATACCTCGGGATGTGGCAAAATGATAGGCAGTGCTTGGGCTTGTTGTTTTTATAGTACGACACCCTCCCATATGCCATCAGGAGATCTAAGAGAGTGGGTATGGAGGATTCAGGATGTGTTACGTATACGAGGATGTACTCTGCGAATAAAGCTAGCTTGTTTGTGCCTCCTGGAGTGTTCAGCCCTTGTATGTTCGTGCTGTGCCATATTAGCTGTATCAGGGGTTCCAAGCACAGGATAAAAAATAGTGGGGAGAGGGGACACCCCTGACGTGTGCTATTATGTATGGCAAACGAGTTGGATATGAACCCTGTGCTAAACACCCTGGCTGATGGTTGCTGATAAAGGGCTAAGATGCTTGATTGATATGTGGGTGGGAATCTCATGTAAGTTAGGATCTGCACCGTATATTCCCAGTGTAGGTGGTTGAACGCCTTTTCGACGTCCAACACAAGGAGCAGGCCAGTTTGAGAGGAAGTGTTGGCCCAATCTATTAAATTCAGGAAGTGCCTAGTGTTGTCTCCCACCTGCCTCCCCCATACAAACCATGCCTGCTCTTCAGATATGAGGGTGGCAAAAAGGGTTTTAAGCCATGTTGCTATCAATTTGGCGTATAGTTTGATGACTGCGTTAAGCAGGGATATGGGGCATAACCTGGTGCAATGAGTGGGGGGTTTATTGGGTGTGGGCAGAGTCACAATGAATGCTTCCAGCATTTCCTTGGGCATTTGTCCTGACTGTTTTATGTGGTTGAAAAGTTTTGTAAGGGTGCAGTGCTAATTTTAGGTAGTAGTAGTTGGATATTCCGTCTGGACCCGGTGACTTGTGTTTGGGGAGGGATTTTATTGCTGCTGCTATTTCCTCTTCAGTGAAGGGGTTTTCCAGGAAAGAACACTAGTCTTGGGTTAAGTGAGGGAGATGTACCTGATCTAGAAAGTGGGCTATCTCTGCACTAGTTGGTTGTGTCTCTGGGTCGCTCCCTAGCTGAGTTCATTCACTATGTATTGGGGGTTGTACAGTTTGTCCCACTGCTTAGAGGTTATGTAGGGTATTTTGGACTGCAGTTGTTTCCATTTTACTTTCCTAGCTAAGAGTCTGCGCTCTTTGTTTCCCATTATGTAGTGGGATAGTTTGAGAAATCTCAACTGTAACATAGTTACATAGCTGAAAAGAGACTTGCGTCCATCAAGTTCAGCCTTCCTCACATTTGTTTTTTGCTCTTGATCCAAAAGAAGGCAAAAAAACCAGTTTGAAGCACAATTTTGCAACAAGCTAGGAAAAAAAAATCCTTCTTGATCCCAGAATGGCAGTCAGATTTATCCTTGGATCAAGCAGTTATTACCCTACATTGAAAGATTATATCCTTGAATATTCTGTTTTTGCAAGTATGCATCTAGTAGCTGTTTGAACATCTGTATGGACTCTGATAAAACCACTTCTTCAGGCAGAGAATTCCACATCCTTATTGTTCTTACAGTAATCTTCCGTAATCTTTAGTTGTGGGGAGTATAGGTCAGACCGAAGGACCATCATTTGTTTGTGAATACGTTTAGAAGGGTTGTTTTTTTGTATTGTCTCTAACTTAGATCCTGGACTAGTCTGTTCAGTGCACTGTGCTTTCTTTGCCCGTGAGCCGATCTGTATAAGATTTCCCCTCATTACAGCCTTATGGGCTATCCATTGAGTGGCTATCGAAGTTTGACAGTGTGCGTGGTTTTCAAAGTATGTAATCACATGGACTTGAATTTTGAGGAGGTGCTCTGGGACATCCAGGAGGCCTTCGTTGAGGTGCCAAGAGCCCCGTCCTCTGGCAGGGTGGGAAATTCTCATGGTTATTATAAGTGGGGCATGGTCGGACCATGTGATGGACCCAATGTGCATCTTAGTGGCGTGTGGAAGTGTCCTTTTATCAAAGAGACAGAGGTCTATTCTAGTATAGGTCAAGTGTACCGGCGAATAGTATGTGTAATCCTTCGCCTGAGGATAAAGGTTCTTTCAGACGTCGTGGTAGTCGTGTTCATGTAATAGGGTGTTGAGATGGTGACTGAGGGAGACCAAAAAAAGGTTCTGGCAATTTGCTGTTGGCTTTCTGAATGTCCAGGGCTGGGTCTAGAGTGCACTTAAAGTCCCCGAATATGATCGTATGACCTGCCCTGTACTGTTCTATTTTGCAAAAAGGCCATGCTCAGAAAATACTTCTGTGTGTCATTGGGGGCATACAGGGATTCTACAGTTACCTGAAGGCCATTTAGGGAGCCCGCTAGTATCAGCAGTCTCCCATCACGGCTAATATAATGTTTCGAGGAGAATGCCCAGTCATTGTGAAAGTATATAGAGACTCCCTTTGATTTGGTATTGGCATATTGCAGAAGTGCGTCTCCTGCAAGCACAAAAGTGCTGCCCTTGATTTGGCCATTTCTTGAGCTTTTAGTCTGCATTTATGGGGGCTGTTGAGACCTTTAACATTCAAAGATAAGAGTATTAGGGAATCAGCCATATTCCCACATTAGAGATATGCTGAGTTGCGGCATTGGTAGGTGGTCTTGTCGGTAGTACAAGTGACAAGATAAAAACCCAGGGGAAGAGGAAAACAGAGATAACCTTAGGGAAAACACAAAGTATATACATAGCACCGAGTCCACTGTCAGTGTTCTACATGGGTGAGGCATAAGCTGGGGAATCATCCCTGCTTCTCCGCTCATCCTGGGAGTTCGACGGGTGTTCGGAGCGAGGTGTGAATGACGTTAAGTGAGTGTGCAGTGCATTACCGCCCTGTCGGAAACATATAAGTGTTGCAAGTGTTAAAGCTATTGTAGCATCTCCACCCTGTCACTCGGTCATTAAGTTGACAGTTGTGCACCTTTACAGACCCCTCAAGCCATTATCGGGGTACACATCCCCTCCCAGGACCCTTCCCAGTTCCCAGGGAGAACAGGCTCCAGTCACCCGACCTTGGCCCCCAACTTGCCACATTCCAGCCTCTCTCCAATACATGACCCCGGAGCCCACAGCTGGACACCCACCACAGACCCACTCCCTACATAGGATATCATTGTGCCCAGGCCCCATGATGCCAGAAGGGCAAGTTATATTGTTAATAAAACTTAACATAAACCAGTTAGTATTCCATGCCTGCGTTCATACCCAATCATCCCTTTTAGTTCATACTTGCACAGGATATACAGTGCTTATACTCAAACCGCAAGCTTTGGCCTCTTGTTAGAGAAAGTCCCGGGTTGCAGTTCCTAGGCCTTATTGGGCGATCCCGCCATCTGCCACTCGCCTTGCAGGTGTTTCAGCAGTGCAGCAGCTGCTTCTTCTGAGGCATGCAAGAGGAATAGGCCCCATTCTTGTAGGAGGCGCATTCCCACCTCCGGTTCGTTGGCAGTGTGTGTTCTTCCATTTCCCCAGAAAAGGATTTCCGTCAGGTAACCCCAGCGATACTGAATGCTATGATTCCTCGGCATCTTCATGAAATTAACAAACTCTCTCCTTCAGCTAATCGTCAACGCTGGTAAGTCATCTGGATGGTGGAGTAAGGCTCAGGTAACGTAGGTAGTTTGCGTGCTGCCATGAGTAGTGCGTCCTTAGTTTTAAAGTAGTGAAATCGTACTACTACGTCTCATGGCATGTCTTGAGCGAGTCTCTGAGGTCTAGGTAGGCAATTGGCCTGGTCCAAAATCCACTCATTCTCCTTGATGTTTGGTAACAAAGCTCTGCATAGTGCTAGTTTGAAGTCTGAGAGGTTGTTGATGCTCCTCAGCTAAGCTCTGTACTGTGTCTGCCAGCATGTTGTGTGCCGAGCATTGTTCTTCTGTGTGGGCCTCCAGGCTGTTTGTCTGCTCACCCAACTCTGAAATCTCCCTCTGTATGTCGCATGTCACTTTCTTGAGATCAGATTGCAGGGTAACTCTGAACTCCTTCAGCATGGCATACAGCTTTTTTTGGTAACTGGGGAGTCGGTGTAATTACCCACTTCATGGTCTGATTCTTGCTGGGTGTCGGACGTTTGCGAAAGTGTGAGGCCTTCATCGCCATCTTGGGTAGGCCACAAACGGTCCTTTCTTGCGTGGTGAATTGGGTCCGTGAGTTTAGTTTGTTTCACTGGTGCCATCTCAGGGCGTAGGTTAGATGCGGTTTTCCTATCTTTGTGGCAACGATTAGGCAGTATGCTGCTAACTCCATGCGTCCGCTCACCACGGCAGCCAGCCATGCCCCCTCCTGGTTCCCTCTTTTAATTTCATTTTTTTTTATATACATTTTGCACTTTTCTTCCACTAATATAGAGTTGTTCTCAATTAGGATTTATTTTATTTTTATTTACTTTTTCTTGCTCGTTAGTACTGCCAAGACAAATTACACAATATGATTTGTTGGTAATAGATTAAGGGTTAGTCCCATTGTCTGGGATTTCCTCTCAAACCTTTCAGTCTATAATTTTGGTTTATGCCCTTTCATTACTCACCTGGTCCCTTTGTTTTCAGGAGCTTTTAGACATTTCACTCTGTTTACAGCACCTGAGACTTTTTCTACTTTTGTACAGAGCTGCCTTTTGTTTTTATATATCCTCACTGGTTCTATGCATATTCGTGGAGAAACTGTGACTCATTTTGAACTTTGAGGAGCCCTGCATTTTTGCATGCTTTAGCGGAGTCATATTGAGGGTGAGTGACTTGTATGAAATTAGTTATACACTTAGTTTGCACTATAAATTTAAATGTATGTTATTTACATGGTTTTTATGGGGATGGATATCAGGATTTGTTATATTGCTAAACACTGTAGTGAACATTCCTTATACACTGCTCAAAAAAATAAAGGGAACACTTAAACAACACAATGTAACTCCAAGTCAATCACACTTCTGTAAAATCAAACTTTCCACTTAGGAAGCAACACTGAGTGACAATCAATTTCACATGCTGTTGTGCAAATGGGATAGACAACAGGAGGGAATTATAGTCAATTAGCAAGACACCCCCAATAAAGGAGTGGTTCTGCAGGTGGTGACCACAGACCACTTCTCAGTTCCTATGCTTCCTAGCTAATGTTGGGCACTTTTGAATGCTGGCGGTGCTTTCACTCTAGTGGTAGCAAGAGACGGAGTCTAAAACCCACACAAGTGGCTCAGGTAGTTCAGCTCATCCAGGATGGCACATCAATGCGAGCTGTGGCAAGAAGGTTTGCTGTGTCTGTCAGCGTAGTGTCCAGAGCATGGAGGCACTACCAGGAGACAGGCCAGTACATCAGGAGACGTGGAGGGGGCCGTAGAACACCATGCAGGACGTTTGGCATTTGCCAGAGAACACCAAGATTGGCAAATTCGCCACTGGCGCCCTGTGCTCTTCACAGATGAAAGCAGGTTCACACTGAGCACATGCAACATACTTGACAGAGTCTGGAGATGCTGTGAAGAACGTTCTGCTGCCTGCAACATCCTTCAGCATTACCGGTTTGGCAGTTGGTCAGTAATGGTGTGGGGTGGCATTTTTCTGGGGTGCCGCACAGCCCTCTATGTGCTCACCAGAGGTAGCTTGACTGCCATTAGGTACCGAGATGAGATCCTCAGACCCCTTGTGAGACCATATGCTGGTGCGGTTGGCCCTGGGTACCTCCTAATGCAAGACAATGCTAGACCTCATGTTGCTGGAGTGTGTCAGCAGTTCCTGCAAGATGAATGCATTGATGCTATGGACAGGCCTGCCCGTTCCCCAGACCTGAATACAATTGAGCACATCTGGGACATCATGTCTTGCTCCATCCACCGAAGTCACATCGCACCACAGACTGTCCAGGAGTTGGCAGATGCTCTAGTCCAGGTCTGGGAGGAGATCCCTCAGGAGACCATCCACCACCTCATCAAGAGCATTCACAGGCGTTGCATGGAGGTCATACAGGCACGTGAAGGCCAAACACACTACTAAGCCTCATTTTGACTTGTTTTAAGGACATTACATCAAGGTTGGATCAGCCTGTAGTGTGTTTCCCACTTTAATTTTGAGTGTGACTCCAAATCCAGACCTCCATGGGTTGAAAAATTTGATTTCCATTTTTTTATTTTTGTTTTATTTTGTTGTCAGCTGTCAGGGTACCTGGGGTCTCTACCTCTGAGAAGGGTAGAGACTTAGTTGTTTATCCGTCTAGACGGGCCATTTCTCCCGTTCCTCACGGCCCATCCAGTCATTCTAACGCTGGCCGCAAGGGATCCGCTTCCTTTTCTAACATGACGCTCGATACGTGACGTCTTGACGCTATCCCGAGCGACCTGTCACTCTATTGGCTTTATCTAATCAGCACCCATCGGAGGCGTGTCTACTCTCCGGACTCAGGGTATTTAAGCTTGCTTCTCTCGGCAGCTCATTGCCCTGTCGTGGTTCTAGCTTGTCTAGTCACTCAGTGCTCTTGTATTCTAGTATTCTCTTTGGTTCTGACCCGGCTTGTTGTACTATTCTGCTTATCTCTGTTATCCCTCTGACCCGGCTTGTCTCTCGCTTACCTGTCTTCTCGTTCCCTCGACCTCGGCTTGTCTCTGACCATTCTCTGTTATTCTCTGTACGTTAGTCCGGCCATTCTAAGGCCCGGTATACGTACCTTTCTACTGTTTGTACTCTGCGTGTTGGATCCCTGTCCCGATCCTGACATTACGACAGGGCCAATGGATCCTGCAGGTACAAACAGTCAGCTTGGTTCTTCCGACCCCAGGTTTGATGCCATGGAACACAGGATGGATCAGATGGCCCTAGCACTACAGGCGCTATTGTCTCGTGCTAGTAACCCACCAGAGGAGACACGTACTCCTTCGATCTCTCCTGTAAGTTCAGGTCTAGAAGTAGCCACTGTAGGTGCTTCTTCTCGTATTACTCCACCAGTACGTTATGGCGGTTCTCCTGAGAAGTGTCGTGGTTTTTTGAACCAGATCAGCATCCATTTCGAATTACAACCCCGCTCCTATCCTACAGATAGAGCGAAGGTTGGATTTATTGTTACGTTACTCATTGAGAAGGCTCTGAGATGGGCTAATCCTTTATGGGAGAATGATAACCCGTTAGTCTATAACTATAATGCCTTTGTAGCTGCTTTTAAAAGAACTTTTGACCCCCCTGGTAGGAAGGTCAATGCAGCTAGATTACTGTTGCGCCTTAGACAGGAAAATCAAACACTTGTGGATTATGCACTAGAGTTCAGATCCTTGGCGGCAGAAGTTAAGTGGAACGAACAGGCTTATATAGATGTGTTTTTAAATGGGTTATCAGATGTAATCCTTGACGAGGTCGCTACTAGAGAGCTCCCTGAGAATTTGGAGGATTTAATTTCTTTTATCTCTCGCATTGATGAACGCTTAAGAGAGAGGCAGAACACTCGAGATAGGACTCGTAGACCCTCCTTTAAACTAGCTCCTGCATTTCAAAATTCTGAGATCGAAACCTCACGTTTTCCAGAGCCTATGCAGATAGGTAATACTCACCTCACAGAGGAGGAGAGACAGTACAGGAGAAGGGAGGGTTTATGTATGTACTGTGGAGTCAGAGGTCATTTACGCCTAAATTGTCCCAATCGTTCGGGAAACGCTCGCAGCTAAGTTTCTCTAGAGGACAGGCCTTGGGTGTATCTATTTTGTCCTCTGTTCACAATTATAAAGATCACAGGCTTCTGTTACCCGTTTCTTTGACTTGGGAGAAGGGAGTAGTAAAAACCATGGCTTTGATCGATTCTGGAGCCGCTGAGAGCTTTATCGATCAAGTTTTTGTTAACAAGCATACTATCCCATCCCAGTTAAGGGAGACACCCCTGGCCGTTGAGGCCATAGATGGTAGACCTTTACTTGAGCCTGTTATTTTCCGTGAGACCATACCTGTTAATTTAACTGTTGGTATCTTGCATGAGGAAGACCTATCCCTGTTGATCATTTCCTCTCCTTCTATTCCCATAGTCCTGGGGTACTCCTGGTTAAAGAGACATAACCCTATCATTAATTGGGAGTTAGGGGAGATAGTTTCATGGGGTCAGAATTGTCAAGAGAAATGTTTGCGGAAGGTCTCGCCTCTTTGCCTGGCTAACACGTCGGCTAACTCCTCTAATCCTTCAGAGAAACAAATACCGCCTCAGTACCTGGATTTAAAGGCAGTATTTGATAAAAAGAGAGCCGATACCTTACCTCCACACAGATCCTTTGATTGCAAGATTAACCTACTCCCTGGTACTATGCCTCCCAGGGGTCATGTATACCCGTTATCTACTAAAGAGAATTCAGTTCTAGAGGAGTATATTCACGAGAATTTAGACAAGGGATTCATTAGGAGATCCTCCTCCCCTGCCGGGGCTGGATTTTTTTTTGTTAAAAAGAAGGATGGTACACTTAGGCCTTGTATTGATTATCGAGGTTTGAACAAGATAACCATTAGGAATGCTTATCCCATTCCTTTGATTACCGAACTCTTTGATCGTTTAAAGGGTTCTAACATTTTCACCAAGTTAGATCTCAGAGGGGCATATAACTTGGTGAGAGCCCAGCAGGGACACGAGTGGATGACGGCGTTCAATACTCGATACGGTCACTATGAATATACAGTAATGCCTTTTGGGTTATGTAATGCACCGGCTGTATTCCAGGATCTGATAAATGAGGTTCTTAGGGAATTTCAGCATGAGTGTGTTATTGTATACCTGGACGATATACTCATACATTCTAGAGAGATTGAGACTCACCACGAACAAGTCAGAAGGGTTTTGCACAAACTTCTTCAACATGGTCTGTACTGCAAATTGGAGAAATGTAGTTTCGATCAATCCCAAGTAAACTTCCTCGGTTATGTGATCTCTGGGGAGGGATTTAAGATGGACCCGGATAAACTCCAGTCCATTCTAGATTGGCCTCTACCCAAGGGTCTTAAGGCCGTTCAGAGATTTATTGGGTTCTCCAATTATTATAGGCGCTTTATTAAGGGATATTCTTCTATTATTGCGCCCATCACCAATATGACCAAACAGGGGGCTGATACTAAGAATTGGTCTACGGAAGCTCTCCTTGCTTTCAAAACTCTCAAGGAGCTTTTTGCTTCCGCCCCAATTTTAGTTCACCCTAATACCACTCTTCCTTTCCTACTTGAGGTAGACGCCTCGGAGACTGGCATAGGTGCTATCCTATCCCAAAGGCTAGGTGTGGATAAACCGTTACATCCATGTGGATTTTTTTCTAAAAAATTGTCTGGTGCTGAGAGCAGATATGACATTGGTGACAGAGAACTACTAGCTGTTATCAAGGCTTTAAAAGAATGGAGACATTTATTGGAAGGGACATTACATCCTGTTACTATTTTAACGGATCACAAGAACTTGTCCTATATTGGAGAGGCCAAGCGATTGTCTTCCAGGCAAGCTCGTTGGTCGTTATTCCTCACCCATTTCAATTACGTTCTTACTTATAGGCTTGGTTCAAAGAATTCTAAAGCCGATGCTCTATCTCGCCAATATGAACCTTTGGCTTCTTCTGAACCGGTTCTGTCCTCTATAGTACCCCAATGCAATATTATTGCTAACACAAGTCTCAAAATCCATTCTCCGTTGCTTGCCCAGATCTTGAACTTACAACATCTGGCACCTGGACAGACTCCTGAGGGAAGAAAATTTGTCCCTCCTGAACTCCAACTGGAGCTCTTACAGTGTTTCCACGAAAGCAAGGTGGCTGGTCATCCTGGTATTCGCAAGACTTATTCCCTGATCTCCAAGGATTTCTGGTGGCCTTCCTTACGAAAGGATATTAAGGAGTTCGTCGGAGCTTGTGAGACTTGTACCAGGACTAAACAGCCTCACGCATCTCCTTGTGGTTTGTTGCTCCCCTTGGACATTCCTGAGAAACCATGGTCCTGTTTGGCCATGGACTTTATTGTGGATTTACCTGCTTCCAAGAGACAGACTGTTATTCTCACGGTGGTTGATAGATTCACTAAGATGGCTCATTTTGTGCCGTTACCTAAACTCCCCACATCTCCTGAATTGGCGGAGATTTTTGCGAGATAAGTTTTTCGCTTACATGGGATACCTTCTGAAATTGTTTCTGATAGAGGCTCTCAATTTGTCTCACGATTCTGGAGATCCTTCTGTTCTCAATTAGGTATCAAATTGAACTTTTCCTCTGCATATCACCCTCAGTCTAACGGAGCCGCTGAGCGTACTAATCAAAAGATTGAACAATATCTGCGCTGCTTTGTTTCCGAACACCAGGATGATTGGGTCGGTTTGATTCCTTGGGCGGAGTTCGCACACAATAATCTCGTTTGTGATTCTACTCGTTCTAGCCCCTTCTTCATGAACTATGGCTTTCATCCTTCCATTTTTCCTTCGGTCTCTTCTTCCCAAGGAGTACCGTCGGTTGATGATCATGTCGCCAATCTGAAGAAGTTGTGGGATCAGACTCGTCAAATTCTCCTGCATAATTCTATGTTGTTCAAAAAACACGCTGATAAACACAGAAGGGCGGCTCCAGTTTTTGTCCCTGGGGATAGAGTATGGCTGAGTACTAAGAACATTCGTTTAAAAGTTCCCTCTATGAAATTTGCGCCTCGGTACATAGGCCCTTACAGGGTTTTGTCTCGTATCAACACGGTTGCGTATCGCCTAGCCCTGCCATCGGCCTTACGTATTCCCAACTCCTTTCATGTGTCTTTGCTGAAACCACTGATTTGCAACAGATTTTCCTGTACGGTTTCCTCACCTCGTTCGGTTCAGGTGGACGGTCAGGAGGAGTACGAGGTCAACTCCATTATCAATTCCCGATTCTCCCGGGGAAGATTACAGTATCTGGTCAACTGGAAGGGATATGGTCCTGAGGAGAGGAGTTGGGTACCTCAGGAGGACGTTCATGCTCCTCGTCTCCGCAGGGCGTTTCACTCCCGCTTCCCATCTCGTCCCGGTTCCTTCCGCCCGGTGGGCGTATCTGAGAGGGGGGGTACTGTCAGGGTACCTGGGGTCTCTACCTCTGAGAAGGGTAGAGACTTAGTTGTTTATCCGTCTAGACGGGCCATTTCTCCCGTTCCTCGCGGTCCATCCAGTCATTCTAACGCTGGCCGCAAGGGATCCGCTTCCTTTTCTAACATGACGCTCGATACGTGACGTCTTGACGCTATCCCGAGCGACCTGTCACTCTATTGGCTTTATCTAATCAGCACCCATCGGAGGCGTGTCTACTCTCCGGACTCAGGGTATTTAAGCTTGCTTCTCTCGGCAGCTCATTGCCCTGTCGTGGTTCTAGCTTGTCTAGTCACTCAGTGCTCTTGTATTCTAGTATTCTCTTTGGTTCTGACCCGGCTTGTTGTACTATTCTGCTTATCTCTGTTATCCCTCTGACCCGGCTTGTCTCTCGCTTACCTGTCTTCTCGTTCCCTCGACCTCGACTTGTCTCTGACCATTCTCTGTTATTCTCTGTACGTTAGTCCGGCCATTCTAAGGCCCGGTATACGTACCTTTCTACTGTTTGTACTCTGCGTGTTGGATCCCTGTCCCGATCCTGACATCAGCACATTCAACTATGTAAAGAACAAAATATTTCAGAAGAATGTTCACTTAGATCTAGGATGTGTTATTTTTGTGTTCCCTTTATTTTTTTTGAGCAGTGTAATTTATTTGTGTGCACTCTCCACTTTTATTGGTTTCATTTATATTTAAAAGTTACAGCTTACTAAAATAGATATGTAACGTTAAGAATGTATAATTTTGGTTTAAGATAGAAAGGTTTTATGTATTGGGAATGTAAATGTATATTTTTTATTTTAAAAAAAGTAAAAATTTCAAATCATTTTTAATACTACTGACAGATGCATACCTTTTTCTTATTCTTTATTTTTGATGTGATGAGCAGAACAAGCTGTCAGGATCGGGACAGGGATCCAACACGCAGAGTACAAACAGTAGCCAGATACGTATACCGGACCTTAGAATGGCCGGACTAACGTAAGTAGTACAGTATAGAATGGTCAAAGACAAGCCGAGGTCGAGGGTAACAGAAGACAGGTAAGCGAGAGACAAGCCGAATCAAGGGTAACAGAGATAAGCAGAGTAAGGTAAACAAGCCGGGTCAAAACCAAAAGGGATAATAGAATACACAAGCACTGAGTGACTAGAACAAGCTAGAACCACGACAGGGCAATGAGCTAATGAAAGAAGCTCTGTTAAATACCCTGTTCAGAGCAGTAACCACACCTCCGAGACGTCCTGATTGGTCCTGCAGCAATTGACTGACAGGTCGATCCGGGGGAGTGTCCTGATGATGACTTCCTGCCTAGATGGTGTAAAAGGCAGTCACTCCCTCGCGGCCGGCCTTGCATGACCGGATAGACCGCGGGGAAGGGAGTCATCAGACCGTCTGGATGGTGGAACAGCTAAGTCTCTACCTCTTTTGGAGGTAGAGACCACAGGTACCCTGACAGTACCCCCCCTCTCAGATACGCCCACCGGGCGGAATGAACCGGGACGAGATGGGAAGCGAGAGTGATACGCCCTGCGGAGACGGGGAGCATGAACATCCTCCTGAGGTACCCAACTCCTCTCCTCAGGACCATATCCCTTCCAATCAACCAGATATTGTACTCTCCCCCGGGAGATTCGAGAATCAATAATAGAGTTGACCTCATACTCCTCCTGACCCTCCACCTGAACGGAGCGAGGAGGGGCTATTGTGGAGGAAAATCTGTTACATATGAGTGGTTTCAGCAATGAAACGTGAAACGAGTTCGGAATGCGTAAGGTATTAGGAAGAGCTAAACGATACGCAACCGGATTGATACGGGTCAGCACCCTGTAGGGTCCAATATAACGAGGAGCGAACTTCATGGAGGGCACTTTTAAACGGATGTTCCTCGTGCTCAGCCATACCCTATCACCTGGAACAAAGACCGGAGCCGCCCTTCTACGTTTATCAGCGTGTTTCTTGACCAACATAGAGTTGTGCACAAGGATTTGTCGAGTTTGATCCCACAACTTCCTCAAATTGGCAACATGAACATCAACCGACGGCACCCCCTGGGAAGGAGAATCCGAAGGAAGAATAGACGGATGAAAACCATAATTCATGAAGAAGGGGCTTGAATGAGTAGAATCGCAAACGAGATTGTTGTGTGCAAACTCCGCCCAAGGAATCAAACCGACCCAATCATCCTGGTGTTCAGAAACAAAGCATCGTAAATATTGTTCAATTTTCTGGTTGGTACGTTCAGCAGCTCCGTTAGACTGAGGATGATAGGCAGAAGAAAAGTTTAATTTAATACCAAGTTGAGAGCAGAAGGACCTCCAAAAGCGGGAAACAAATTGGGAGCCTCTGTCCGATACAATTTGAGAGGGTATCCCATGTAGGCGAAAAATCTCCTTGGCGAATATCTCTGCCAATTCGGGAGAAGACGGAAGTTTAGGCAGGGGAATGAAGTGTGCCATCCTAGTAAACCTGTCAACCACGGTGAGGATAACAGTCTGTCTTTTAGAGATAGGTAGATCGACAATAAAGTCCATGGCCAAACAGGACCATGGTTTCTCTGGAACCTCCAAGGGTTGCAGGAGTCCACATGGAAGCGTATGGGGTTGTTTGGTTTTAGTACAAACTTCACATGCAGCGATGAACTCCTCAACATCCCTCCGTAAAGTAGACCACCAGAAGTCCTTAGAGATCAAGGCGTAAGTTTTGCGAATACCAGGATGTCCCGCCATCTTGCTATTATGTAAACACTGTAAAAGTTCCAGTTGAAAAGCAGGAGGAACGAAATGACGACCCGCAGGGGTCTGTTTAGGTGCGAGATGTTGCAACTTAATGATCTCGGCCAGTAATGGAGAATGAATCCTGAGATTCGTATTAGCAATGATATTGCACTTCGGAACTATAGAAGAAAGAACTGGTTCAGGTACAGTAGAAGGTTCATATTGGCGAGATAATGCATCGGCTTTAGAGTTTTTAGAACCAGGTCTGTAAGTCAGTACATAATTGAAGTGAGTCAGGAATAAGGACCAACGAGCTTGTCTAGAGGATAAGCGCTTAGCCTCCCCAATATATGACAAGTTTTTGTGGTCTGTCAAAATCGTAATAGGGTGTAGGGTCCCCTCCAACAAATGTCTCCACTCCTTTAAGGCTTTAATGACTGCTAACAGTTCCCTGTCTCCGATGTCATATCTGCTCTCAGCCCCAGAAAGTTTCCTGGAAAAAAAACCACACGGGTGTAATGGTTTATCTACCGCTAATCTTTGTGACAGAACCGCACCTACTCCTGTCTCAGAGGCATCGACCTCGAGTAGAAACGGCAAAGTCGTATCAGGATGGACTAATATTGGAGCAGAAGCAAAAAGTTCTTTGAGCCTCTTGAAAGCAGCGAGAGCTTCAGGAGACCACATCTTAGTTTCTGCCCCCTGTTTGGTCATATTGGTAATGGGCGCAATAATAGACGAGTAACCCTTAATGAAGCGCCTATAATAATTGGAGAAACCAATAAACCTCTGAATAGCCTTGAGTCCCTTAGGTAATGGCCAATCTAAAATAGACTGGAGTTTGTCAGGGTCCATCTTAAAACCTTCCCCAGAAATCACGTAACCAAGAAAATCTATCTGAGACTGATCAAAGCTGCATTTTTCCAATTTACAGTATAGACCATGTTGCAGAAGTTTCTGTAATACCGCTCTGACCTGTCTATGGTGAGTTTCAATCTCCCTAGAGTGTATCAGTATGTCGTCTAGGTAGACAATGACACAATCATGTTGAAACTCCCTAAGTACCTCATTAATCAGATCCTGAAATACTGCAGGAGCATTGCAAAGTCCAAACGGCATAACTGTGTATTCATAGTGACCGTACCGAGTATTGAACGCCGTCATCCACTCGTGTCCCTGCTGGACTCTCACCAAATTATATGCCCCTCTGAGATCTAACTTGGTGAAGATTTTGGAGCCCTTAAGACGATCAAATAACTCGGTAATAAGTGGAATAGGATAGGCATTTCTGACAGTTATTTTATTCAAGCCTCGGTAATCGATACAAGGTCTCAGCGTGCCATCCTTTTTCTTAACGAAAAAGAACCCAGCCCCGGCCGGGGAAGAAGACCTCCTAATGAATCCCTTTTCTAAATTCTCCCGAATATACTCCTCTAGAACCAAGTTTTCCTGAACAGACAAAGGATATACATGGCCCCTCGGAGGCATAGTCCCAGGTAGAAGCTTAATTTTACAATGAAATGGCCTGTGTGGCGGCAAAGAATCGGCATTCTTCTTGTCAAATACTGCCTTTAAGTCTAGGTAAAGGTCTGGTATCTGTCTTTCTGTGGACTGAATAGGAGTCTCAGGTATGTTAACATTAGCTAATGGAGAAACCTTGCATAAACACCTATCCTGGCAACCCTGGCCCCACGAGAGTATCTCCCCTAACTCCCAATCGATAATAGGGTTATGTTTCTTCAACCATGGGTACCCCAGAACTATGGGAACGGAAGGGGATGAAATGAGCAAAAGAGATAAATTCTCCACGTGTAGGATACCAACATTTAAACTAATGGGTATGGTTTCACGAAAGATAACAGGGTCTAGTAGTGGTCTACCATCTATGGCCTCAACGGCCAAGGGTGTCTCCCTTAGCTGGGATGGGAAATTGTTCTTAATAGCAAAGGCTTGGTCGATAAAATTCTCAGCAGCACTGGAATCTATCAATGCCATAGCCCTTACTACTTCCTTCTCCCAAGTTAAGGAAACTGGTAGCAGAAGCCTGTGATCTTTATAATTAGGAGTAGAGGACAAAATAGAAACACCCAAGGCTTGTCCTCTAGAGAGACTTAGGTGCGAGCGTTTCCCGGACGGTTAGGACAGTTCGAGAGTAAATGACCCTTGGCTCCACAATACATACACAAACCCTCTCTTCTCCTGTACTGTCTTTCCTCCTCAGAGAGGCGGGTATAACCTATCTGCATAGGTTCAGGAAGCAAAGATACCGTGGAGTCAGGACTTGGAAAAGCGGGGGCTAACCTAAAAGAAGGTCTCCGGTTCCTCTCTCGAGTGTTATGTCTCTCTCTTAAACGTTCATCTATACGAGAGATGAACGAAATTAAATCTTCTAAATTCTCAGGGAGTTCTCTGGTAGCAACCTCATCAAGGATTACTTCAGATAGGCCATTCAAAAATACATCCATATACGCATGCTCATTCCACTTGACTTCTGACGCCAGAGACCTGAACTCTAGTGCATAATCCACCAGTGTTCGGTTCTCCTGTCTCAGGCGCAACAGTAATCTGGCTGCATTAACCTTTCTACCTGGAGGATCAAATGTTCTTCTAAAAGCAGCTACAAATGCGTTATAGTTATACACTAATGGGTTATCGTTCTCCCATAGTGGGTTGTCCCATCTCAGAGCTTTCTCAATAAGTAGGGTGATAATAAATCCTACCTTTGCCCTATCTGTAGGATAAGAGCGGGGTTGCAATTCAAAGTGGATACTAATTTGGTTTAAAAAAACCACGACACTTCTCAGGAGCCCCACCATAGCGTACTGGGGGGGTAATGCGAGAAGAAGCACCCACTGTGGCTACCTCTAGACCTAAACTGACAGGAGAAACAGGGGTATTACGTATCTCCTCTGGTGGGTTATTGGCATGAGATAATAGAGCCTGTAGCGCAAGCGCCATCTGATCCATTCTGTGATCCATGGCTTCAAACCTAGGATCAGGAGAAGCCAGCTGACTGTTTGTACTTGCAGGATCCATTGGCCCTGTCGTAATGTCAGGATCGGGACAGGGATCCAACACGCAGAGTACAAACAGTAGCCAGATACGTATACCGGACCTTAGAATGGCCGGACTAACGTAAGTAGTACAGTATAGAATGGTCAAAGACAAGCCGAGGTCGAGGGTAACAGAAGACAGGTAAGCGAGAGACAAGCCGAATCAAGGGTAACAGAGATAAGCAGAGTAAGGTAAACAAGCCGGGTCAAAACCAAAAGGGATAATAGAATACACAAGCACTGAGTGACTAGAACAAGCTAGAACCACGACAGGGCAATGAGCTAATGAAAGAAGCTCTGTTAAATACCCTGTTCAGAGCAGTAACCACACCTCCGAGACGTCCTGATTGGTCCTGCATCAATTGACTGACAGGTCGATCCGGGGGAGTGTCCTGATGATGACTTCCTGCCTAGATGGTGTAAAAGGCAGTCACTCCCTCGCGGCCAGCCTTGCATGACCGGATAGACCGCGGGGAAGGGAGTCATCAGACCGTCTGGATGGTGGAACAGCTAAGTCTCTACCTCTTTTGGAGGTAGAGACCACAGGTACCCTGACACAAGCATAATATATCAGACATTGTAAAGTTGGCAAATATAATTCTTACCCAGCAAACAAGGTAAATAGAGGAAAAAGCAGATTTATTTTTTTTTTTTAATTCAAATTAGTACTAGAGTTGAAAGCAGGAGACAAATAGGTGAGCAGAGCATATGCACTAAGAGGAGATACTAAGTGAAAGATAGAGAGTAGCTATGAACTTTGCCAAATGGTTTTGTCATAGAGTGAGATCCCCAGATGGCCCCCCATTTAAGTAAGAACCGAAGCAGAGAAGGAGAAACAAGCCAGCTGCTTATTGGGAAAGAACATCAGCAGCTCCAGTGCTTGATGCCAGAGATGGAGTGTCCCAGTTAAGTTGTTGTGTTTCACTCAGTGTTGTCTCGTTGTCCGGGCCCTGACAAGAATGGGTTTCCTACCCTTCACACAGCCGTGCCTTGTGGACCATCAGGTATGTTGCTAGACTTGGCTCTTGGCACCATGATTCCCACCTGCATTTTCTACACTGTCCATAAGGACTCAAGCAGCCTTTTCAGAGGGACAGGGCATCAGAATATCTTCTGCATGAGTTGGAGTAGCATGCGGTGTCCGACATTTTGAGTGCGATGGGGTGCTTGTTGCTTGAGTTGTGGTAGTGCCGTGCACCCTCAGCCATGGAAGGGAGCCCTCTGGGTAGACCAGGATAACCCCCCGGTCAAAAGGGGGTGGAAACGGGACCCTAAACAGCAGCGCGGGTCAGGTTGCTGGGATCGGCCGCCTCCCTACCCCTCCAGTTGCGCCAGGCCTCTGAGTCAGCTCTCTATCAGTGTGGACACCAGAGACAACCGACATACCTTTGGACTTCCCCACTTGATCCAGGAGTACCATGTGGGGCAAGTAGAGTCATCAGTGGGGGTATAGACGGCATAATGTTCACATAGCTATTTAAGTGCCAGAGCTCACTCAGGATGCGTCCCTCCGGCATGACCGTCAGGTCCCGCCCCCCCATGCATACCTTTTTTTAAAAGTATATCCTGTATCATATCAATTATGGCAGCATTTGTTCAGATGTATAAGTACATGAAAATATTTTCTATTCATTTTTGCACTCTTTATATTAGTTTTTGCAAATGCATTGAAATAAGGTGAGCAATATAAACTATAATAAAAAAATGCTTATTATACAACATTATTAAAATAGATATTTAAAGGAAGCATAAAGTACAAATTAAGTAAGCTGACAAAAAAAAGAGAAAATGTTAACTAAAAGAGACTACACTTTCTTACCATGACATTTCAGAATAAGTGTTATTAGGGAGAGTTTACAAAGAAAGATCACATGACATAGTTAAAATAATATAGTAAATGCTGGCTAAACTTGTTACACACCAGATCTTTATAAGCACTGTATCTTTTATTTATTTTAAAAAAGGGAAACGTGTAGTTGGAGCAACTTGTATGAACCATAGCACAAAATAGCATGTTACTAAAATGTAAACAATGTCAGATTCTAATAAAAATATTGGTTTACTCAGAGCAAACTTGACACATTCATTACAGGCCAATGAATTTTAAATCTATCTCTAGAGATACAATATCAGAAAAAAACAGAGCAAGGTACATTGTACTTCTCTGGCTTGTGTATGTGTCAACAGAATAGACAATCATACAAACAATGATTAATTTTTTTTTTAAAAGAAGGAACAACTCAAGATTAGTAATTAAATAGAATTATTTGTCGGTAACTCTACCAATGTTTTGTTTATATGAATGGGTAACTCAGTTCTTATGGACAGGTGCTGGATTTCCATATTTTATGCATTACTGATATGACAAAAAACAAATATATAATAAAAATAATAATAATAATAATAATAATTAAATAGAATTATTGCCCTGCTGAAATCCTTGCCCTGTTCATAGACTTGGATAGATTATCCTAGGCATCCTTAAGCTGAATCAGAAAGCATTACTTCTAGAAGACTGTATCAATTTATGTCTACTAGTGGCACCATACGCTGATCAGCCATAACATTTAAACCACTGACAGGTGAAATGAATAACTTTGATTATATCATAATAATAGCACCTGTCATGGCCTGAGATATTTTAGCCAGCAAGTGAACAATCAGTTCTTGAATTTCATATGTTAGAAGCAGGAAAAATGGTCGAGTAAAAAAACCTGAATGACTGATAAAATAAGTGTAAAAATAATGAAATAATGTAAATAATACTGTATATAATACTGTATATTATACTGTTTCCCACCAAAAAACCCCAAAATATAAAAGTTGTGTGCTATATTTAAAACCAATATAGGATATGGTCCAGAATTAACAGTCTCTATAGCACAGTCAAACTTATTTCAGTCACATTTCAGTTATATTTCAAGGAATCATATCCAACCAATGAGAGTTTATTAGGGTTATCTCTTTAAATCTTGCTAAGACATGGTCACAATACAGATTTTCCTGATGCACATGAAAAAGTAAGGAGGGTGGGGTTTGACTGCTGAGTAGAGCAGATGCAAGTCACAGCAGCTCCTGAATCTTGTGGCACATTTTGCTGATTATTAGCAGTTGAAACGCATTATCCTGACAAATCTTGGCCACTGAGTGACAGAGGGCATTGCGGTGACCATGGGGATACCACTTAAGCAGGCATTGCTGAGGAATGCCCTGATAGATTTATGCAGCCTACAGGCATGGCTCCCTCTACCATTTACATAATTGCTTCTCAGCACAAACCCTCCTGTGGATTTGATTGCTGCTCGGCACAACTTTTTCTGTCAGAACAGTAAATGTCATTAATCACATTTTTATATGCAGATGAATACGTAACACGAAGCATGCAAGATTCTGCACCTGATTTCTCCTCGCATAATAGCGTTACCCCTGCTGGCTCATATGGTGCTTCTGCACTTGATCCGACTCCTGTGGGTGATCAAGACCAGGCGCGGGAAAGCACCCGGGACAACATCTCACCCCTCTCCTCTCGTAACAGTGAAAACGCGTTGCTGATGCTGGGAAGTCTATTGGACAAAGCATCAGCACCCATCTTGCTGGATTCTGAGAGGGCCAAAACCTCTTTAGACACATGCAAATTATTCCAATAGCCCCGAGGATAGGTGTTGACTGAGCTTAGGTCACCCTGGGAGAGGAGCATCCTGTACAAGTGAGGATTTCCCTTTTGTTTACTGTCCGGGAGTCAGAATGAGTGGATATCCAATAGATGGCCAGATGAGGTTTCACAGTTTCTCTAACGCTTGGTAATAAATTGGGTGCTGGAACCCTTAATGCAAAGGAAAAGACCACAGTCACAAAGAAGCCAAGGGAGTCGTAGAGGGAGCTCACTAGGGGGGTTACCCCTTCAACGACCACAACGATCTTCAGACCAAGAAGATAAAAAGGAAATAAAAAAAGTGTGTCTACTAAAATGAAAGTTCCTGTCTGAGTATGTTGGAGATGAAAATCTACTACTGGGTGAGAAACCAGAACTTTAATATTAGTATGCAGATGTATTTTTATGTTGTTGATTTGTTACTTATGACTTTGAGGAACTATTTATAGCTAATTAACTAATGATAATACTTAAAGGCTATAACATTTTTGGGTGGAAGAAACATCACCTACTTTTGGGAGGTGGGCCTGGAGGGATACCATAGCACAGCCACTGCATTCTCTATGCATCCATCTAATATCTATATACATATCTGTGTAGTTCAATAGAGCACACAGGTATAATGATGTTATAATGAAATTACTATGTATCTGCTAAAATTATGATTACTGCATTATGATTGATGAATTGTAACAAAGAAATTAGTATGTAGTTCTGAACCCTTCCAGTAATATATATTTTCTTGCTAGCTATTTCACTGACAAAAAAGAGGAAGGAAAGAGAAGAAAAAAAAGAAAAGAAAATGGATAGAAAAGGGATGGGGAAAGAGGGAGAAGAAAGGGAAAAAACAAAAGGGGGGAACGAATGAGGGAAGAGGGAGGGAAGGAAGGAAAGGGATAGTGAAAAAGAAGGAAAGGAGAGAAGGGAAAAAAGAAAAAAGGCGGGAGGGGTAGGGGGAAGACAAAGGAAAAAGGAGAAAGAAGGGAAAAGAGAGTATAGAAAGGAAAGGAAAAATGCTGTTGATTATGAAACATAAGTGCATTATTTAGATTGATATATTTTCTCTTTTTAGAGCGGATATACACATATACACAAAATACCTTTTCTTATACTTTATTTGAACATTCTAGAACCATCTACATAGGCCATGCCTACCAACAACACCCGTATGTACTTAGACTACTGCGGGGAGTGACGGCCATCGCTGTGCTTAGATGTTAATGGGCGGTCAGTGGCTCTTACTGCCCACGCAGTCACGCAAGCTGGATAGCTGAGAACGTACACATTTTCTTCCATGTATGCTCCAAATAATAACCAAGTAAGGTTTCTTCGTAAAACATTGCTTGCTTTATCATTATTTATGGAAGGCACCTTGACCGTGGGTGGAGATCTCAATGTTCCACTAAATCCAATAGCAGACTCGTCGACAGGACACAATAGAATACCGAATACCCCAAACAGCTATTAGAAATATATGCAGATACTTGATGGAACTGAGATTGTTTGAGTCCTGGAGAGCCCTTAACCCAGAGACCTATGACTATACACATTATTCTGCACTGCACCATAGGTATTTGCGCATATTCACACAACAGGAAGGGCTCACACACCTTCGGAAGATGAACTTCAACTCTTCCCCACGGAAAAGATGGGGGTCGATGGAATCACCATTGTTTTGGCCGATACTAGACCAAATCTCTTGACAATTAGAATTGTATTTTACCGAAAATGCCACTGATGGAATATCGGAGGGGACGCTGTGGGAAGCACACAAAGGAGTAATTAGTGGACACCTCATACAACTTGCAACTCGTAAGAAAAAGGAATCCTGAGCACAAATTATGACAATTATAAATAATATTAATCACCTGGAAACTCTCAATATGAGGACGCAAATAGAGAATACGTATAAAGAATTAACTACAGCACGAAAACAACCAACAGATATATTAAACCTCCAGCACCTTAACGCTCAATGACATAAGAATGCTTTTTTATATCTCCATGCCAATAAAGGTGGCAAGTACCTGGCCCACATATTACAGGGCCAACAAGCACCAGCACAGGTGCAGCGACCACGCACGGCAAAGGGCAAACTAACACAATTCCCAGAGGAAATCGCAGAAGAATTTAGGAAATTCTATGCTAATCTTTATAATATCTCACCGATCTCTCAGGATATTTATTTATTTATAAAATATTTTACCAGGAAAGATACATTGAGATTTATCTCGTTTTCAATTATGTCCTGGGTCCAAAAAACATTGCATTGATACATTAGGGTACAATAAAATACAAAAACAATATTAATACACAATGTATGCAAAATTTAACATAGAACAGGTAGGAAATATATAATCAACCATGACACGTGCATTCTGTTTTGAGGTATGTAGAGAGGGATCTCTTAAAGGACTTTAGAGGTCGTTCCACAATTGTGGAGGTCGTTCCACAATTGCGGTGCTCTGTAGGAGAAGGAGGATCGGGCTGCTTTATTTTTGTATTGAGGTAGACTAAATAAAGTGCTGGTACTGGATCTTCGTATACCAAGACCAACCAAAGCTTTGAATTGACTCACAGCTGGAACATATTTTAACAAGGAATCCTTAGCAGCAACCATCACTGTAATACCAAAACCCAGAAAGAATTCGGGAAAATTGTGGGAATTGTCGCTCAATCTCTCTGCTTAACCTTGATGTAAAGCTTTTTTTTCCAAAATACTTACGTCAAGGCTTCAATATTTTTTGCCTGGATTGATACATCCAGATCAGACAGGTTTTATACCAGGCAGGGAGGCTAAAGATAGCACACTGCAAATGTTTTTTTTTTGCAACATATAGCTAAAAGGGAAGGTAGACGGCTATTTTTTCTATCCACAGACGTTGAAAAGGCCTTTGATCAGGTAAACTGTCCCTTCATGATGTCAACGATGTATAAAATGGGGATCGGCAAAGCAATGCTCAAATGGATAGGGGCACTTTAGCAACAACCAAATTCGAAAGTTAGAATTAATGGAGCCTTAACTGATAGTTTCCCAATCAACAATGGAACCAGGCAGGGATGACCACTTTCGACACTACTTTTTGCTTTAACATCAGAACCATTTTTGAACATGGTTTGCCAAAATCTGAACATCAAATCAATACAGAGTGGAGGACTGGAACATATAATAGCAGCCCATGCGGACGATATGCTTTTCTTCATCGAGGAATCACTTTCCCAGCATTACTTAAGGAATCCCAACTATATGGAGATCTGTCAGGCCTAAAATTGAATCTTAATAAATGTGAAATTATAATTATTAATTTTTCAGAGACAGCGAGCTCCCATATTAAAAACCAGTTCCCATTTCGATGGTGTAATGATCAAATGAAATATCTTGGAGTCTGGATTCCTTGTAATTCTATGGAACTGTATCAACCTAACTTTGTACCTTTATTAAACACAATTACAGGAGATCTCCATTGTTGGAATTATCAACACATATCCTGGCAAGGCGAAAATAGCAGTCATAAAAATGAACATCCTACCTAGAATTATATATCTCTTTCAGACCATCACATTAGCTTTACCCCAATACTTTTTTTTACAAATCTGCAGACAGCAGTGTTGCACTATATATAGAGGGTTTGAGGTCAAGACTAAGACATGAGATATTGTGTATGCCAAAATCCTGGGGAGGCTTCACACTCCATGACTTTTGAAAATCAGGCCACAGTCTTACAAAGGTTCAAAGAATGGCACACAGCTTCCACAGATAAACTTTGGGTGACTCTAGGCCTAGCTATTATAGCCCGAATATGGCACAGGGTAAAGGCAGTATCTATTCCACAGGATAATAACCCGATTTTTCAAACCTTGAGAACATGTGATTTTATAAGTGAGGGAAAACATCTATCCCCAAAACTGGGCCCGCTGATCCCACTAACGTTTAACGAGGATATAGGAGTTTAACCCCGGCAGCGTGGTCCTTTTTAGGTCAAGATGCATTTATTCCTTTAAAGAAAGTATTAGGCAACGAGGGAGTTCTTCCTTAAGCAAACTCATAGGAAGTATAACACCCACTCCCATGCAGATATTTAGATACACTTTATTGAAGCATTTTATCTATCACCTACCTCACAATGTACAAATATACAGAGAATTAACATGGTTTGAAAATCTATGCATTGGGTACAAGAACTCTGGTGGGCGGATATCGAACCTCTATCAACATTTATTAGTAGGAAACTTAGAAACGAGAAATTCATTTAAATGAAGATGGGAACACCTAACATATTCAACCTTCTCAGACGCAAAATGGAGAAAAATGCTTATACTACAACATAGGAGCTCAGTTAGCTAAAAAAAATCAAGAAACAAATTATAAATTAATATCTCATTGGTATCGTACTCCTGTCCTCTTAAACAGAATCTTTCCGACGATTCCAGATACATGTTGGAGATGTGAGTCTGATATAGGATCCATATGACATATTTGGTGGAAAAAAAAAATAAAAGAGGAGATGGCTAAGATTTTTGATGAGACGCCAAGTTTTGATATAGCAACTGTCTTATTGCACGCAACGCCTTTATCCATTTCTAAATACAAAAAAATTTTTTACGCCATCTATTTGATGTTGCTAAATCATTGATACCTGCCCTCTGGAAGCAAATGCGGGCCCCGACCATAGAGCAATGGCAAACAAGAGAGGGGAAATCCAATCTGCAGAAGCTATCCAGGCAGGTTTATTATGAAGTAGGGGGAAGCATAATGAAAATTGGCACCCTTGGTTTGCATATTTAGCACAGGACACCCTTAATAGGGAAATACTTGTCACTACTTGAAAGGACAATGGGGAGGAGCCTTGGGTGTTTTTTGTTTTTTTTTTGCTTTCTTTTATTACTTATTTCTATATCATAACTACCTATTTAAGGGATAGGTAATACAACAAAAATGTGTTAAAAGGGAGTAGTCCCCAAATTAATAGAGAATGATGTATGGAGACCCGTGGGCAATGAGTGGTTGAGAAAGGAGAGTTGATATGCAGGAGTAGAGATGAGAACTATAGTTCATGACCTACAAAGCAAAGGTAGATACATGACCTAATTTGATGAGAGATTGAAGGTTAAGGAGGACAATATCTTACGACATTATTGAAAGCAAAACTAAGGTGAATGAAGATTATACAAGAAGGCCCCAAGATAAATGGACTCTACTCACTTAAGAAGGAAGTCTTAGCCTTAATTGTACACCATTGACTAAAAGTATAGATTACATTTATATTTAGTGGTCCTGTATTCTGGGAGAGTAGGAGATATGTAGTCTCAGGGCTGCCATCAGAAATTTTGGGGCCCCTGACAAAGCACAAGGTCTGGGCCCCCCCTCCCCCGCCCCCTCCCTCCCGGGCCCGCCCACGCCCTACCTAGTCTGCTGACAATGATGCGGGACTGAATGTGGTGTGTATAGTGGAAGTGAATTAGAATGTGTGTAATGGATGTAGTGTTTGTGTGTATTAGATACTGTTTGTGCAGTGAATGCAGAGTGTGTGTTTGTGTAGCGGATGCAGTGTGTATAGTGAACGCAGAGTGTGTTTGAGTAGTGGATGTAGTGTGTGTACAGTGATGTAGTGTGTGTTTGTGTAGTGGATGTAGTGTTTGTATGTACTAGATGAAATGTGTTTAGTGGATGCAGTGTCTGTAGTGGATGTAGTGTGTGTATTAGACGCAGTGTCTGTGTATAGTGAATGCAGAGTGTTTCAATTTGTGGTGGATGTAGTGTGTGTACTGTGAATACAGGATGTTTGTGTAGTGGATGCTGTGTGTACAGTTAATGCAGAGTGTGTGTCAGTATAGTGAATCCAGAGTGTGTGCATAGTTTAGTGAATGCAGAGTGTGTGTTAGTGTGTAATGAATGCAGAGTGTGTGTTAGTGTGTAGTGAATGCAGTGTGTCAGTGTAATGAATGTAGTGTGTGTGTTAGTGCAGTGAATGCAGAGTGTGTGTAAATGTGTAGTGAATGCAGAGTGTGTTAATGTGTAGTGAATGCAGAGTGTGTGTTAATGTGTAGTGAATGCAGAGTGTGTTAATGTGTAGTGAATGCAGAGTGTGTGTTAATGTGTAGTGAATGCAGAGTGTGTGTTAATGTGTAGGGAATGCAGAGTGTGTGTTAATGTGTAGGGAATGCAGAGTGTGTGTTAATGTGTAGGGAATGCAGAGAGTGTGTTAATGTGTAGTGAATACAGAGAGTGTGTTAGTGTGTAGCGGATGCAGAGTGTTAATGTGTAGTGAATGCAGAGAGTGTGTTAGTGTGTAGCGGATGCAGAGTGTGTGTTAGTGTAGTGAATGCAGAGTGTGTTAATGTGTAGCGAATGCAGAGAGTGTGTTAGTGTAGTGAATGCAGAAAGTGTGTTAGTGTAGTGAATGCAGAGAGTGTGTTAATGTGTAGTGAATGCAGAGAGTGTGTTATTGTGTAGCGGATGCAGAGTTTGTGTTAGTGTAGTGAATGCAGAGAGTGTGTTAGTGTGTAGCGGATGCAGAGTGTGTGTTAGTGTAGTGAATGCAGAGTGTTAATGTGTAGTGAATGCAGAGAGTGTGTTAGTGTGTAGCGGATGCAGAGTGTGTGTTAGTGTAGTGAATGCAGAGTGTGTTAATGTGTAGCGAATGCAGAGTGTGTCAGTATAGTGGATGCAGTGAGTGTGTTAGTGTGTAGTGTATGCATAGTGCATGTTGTATTAGTGTATGCAGTGTGTTTGTTGTGTTAGTGTATGCAGTGTGTTTGTTGTGTTAGTGTATGCAGTATGTATGTTGTGTTAGTGTATGCAGTATGTATGTTGTGTTAGTGTATGCAGTGTGTGTGTTAGTGTATGCAGTGTGTGTTGTATTAGTGTATGCAGTGTGTGTTGTGTCAGTGTATGCAGAGTGTGTTGTGTCAGTGTATGCAGTGTGTGTGTGTGTTGTGTCAGTGTATGCAGTGTGTGTGTGTGTGTTGTGTCAGTGTATGCAGTGTGTGTGTGTGTTGTGTCAGTGTATGCAGTGTGTGTGTGTGTAAATGTGCTGGGGTGTGGGGGAGGAGGGGGGGGGCATTTTAACATAATAAAAAAAAAATGTTTCTCCCCCCTCCCTGCTTACCTGTGTCTAGGGAGGGGGGAGATTCCATCCCTGGTGGTCCGGTGGCATGGTGGGGCCCCCCGGCTTCCCAGTTACCGCAGAGGGGGCCCAGGCAGCACACAGCCTCTTCTCTTCTCTCCTCCAATAACTCTCGCGAGACCCGCGGAGCGTTGCCATGGCAACCGGGTCTCGCGAGAGTTATTAGCAGAAACGAGAAGAAGAGAAGCTGTGTGCTGCCTGGGCCCCCTCTGCGGTAACAGGGAGCCGGGGGCCCGCGGCTGCACACATAGATAGCGATATTCGCTATCTATGTGTGCAGAGAGGGAAAGTGGGGCCCAGGACTGCCAGAGCAGTCCGGGCCCCCCAGGGCCGCCGGGCCCGTGACAACTGTCACGGTTGTCACCCCCTGATGGCGGCCCTGTGTAGTCTCTAGCTGGGAGTAGAGACCGCTGAAGGATGAGTTTATTCTGAAATATGTGAATAATCTTTGCATATTTGTATGATTTATATTTAGATCCTGCATGACTTGTACAAATGTATTTGATTAGAGACCTGCGTGTCTCCTTGGCAGCCAGGATACTTTGGAGTTATGGTGTACTTACTTTATTTATATATTTATTTTTCTTGTACTGTTATCTTGATAAAAAAAAAGCAGTGGTGTAGTTGTGTGCAGTGGCTTTTAAATGCAGGTGTGCTTTTGTGCATAGAGTTGGTGTTTTGTATTTCACTTTAATTTTTTAATACAGGGATGTGTTTGTATGTAATGTTTGCATCTACATGCAGGGGTGTGTTTGGGTATAGTGTTGTCCTTTAAATGCAGATGTAAATTTGTGTAAAGCACTCAGTGTTTGAGTAAAGGGTGTGTTTGTATATAATTTTAAAGTTTGAATTCAGGAGTGTGTTTGTATGTAATGTTTCTGTTTGCAGGGGTGCGTTTGCATGTTGTTTTTGATTGCTGGGATGTATTCACATACATACTTACATGAGTATGTATGCACATGAAGACACATATAAACACACTGACACATACACACACTTTGACACACAGATACACAAGTACACATACACACGTATACATACACACAGATACACATACACAATGACATACAGATACACATAGGAATACATACACACTGACACATAAGTACACATACACAGGTTTACATACACACTCACACAAATACAGATACACACAGGTGCACATACACACTTGCACACACACACACAAGTACACAGACACAGGTATACATACACACTGACATACAGATACACATACACACTGACACAAATACACAGAGGTACACATACACACTGACAACACAGGAACACATACTCACTGACAGACAAGTGCACATATACACTGACAAACAGGTACACATACACAGACAGACAAGTACACAGACACAGGAATATATACACATGGTGAGACAAATACACATGCACAGACACACTGGTACACATACACAGAGGTACACATACACAAAGGTGCACATACACAGACATAAAGGTACACTTAAATACTGACACACACAGCCAGATACACACTGACACGCACAGGTATGCATAACCTCATATATTCTCAGACCAAGTTACATATTTTAGACACCCTCCTGTTTCCTTGCCTTTTGGGTTCAGATGGGTGGCTTCCCAGGTGTCCAGTGGGAGCTGGCTGACTGAGGCTGATGCAACAGACTTCCTCAGTCCCTCCCCTCCTCCATGTGTGCCTCCTTCTCCTCCTCCATGTGTGCTCATTCTCTTCTTCCCCATGCAGAGCCCTTTTAGGTGGGAGATGGTGATCTGACCTAACTTCCTCCCAGCAGGCTGCGGGGTAACTAAGGAAATGAGTGGGGCCCAGATCGGAGTAATATTAAGGGGGCTGAACCTCTTATTACTTCAAAACAATATTTTTCAGCATTTTGGCAGCACAACCCAGAGCTACCCTGGGGATTCCAAGGAAATTATTACGGTGAGCTGGTTGCAGGCATGCGGACCATGGGGCAGCTGTTTTGGGCCCTGTTTGCCCCATGTTAAAGATGGCCATGATTCTGAATTTCCTAACTATGCTAATGCTTTACTCTTACCACTCTCTTTTGCTCTTTAAGCCACTATGTCTCTTTTGAGTTATTATAAAAAAAAAATTCTAGTTGAATATGTACACATTTACTGAGAAAAATGTTTTCCCTTTTGCACTAACTATTCTATGTCTGTACCATTACTCTTGATATCCTGATATAAAAGTGCACATAAAAAATAAAGAATTACAAAAAATAAAAGACACTACCTAGTACAGATCTTTTTTTTTTTTTTTAAATAAAATATATTAATTATTTAATAAATAAACTTTAAAGGGTATTTTATTTATTTGGAGCATATTAAAGCTGCTCTGAGCAAACAATACAGTGTGACAATAAGGGTGACACTCCCCAATATAGCATATAGAGCCACAGTATGTTAAAATAAATATGCATACTTTATTAACAAATATGGAAAAAAATACTAGAAGCTTCTTTCAGATCAAGGCGAGTGTCACAGCAAAATCTGAATCTCCCTTCACAGCTTGTAGGAAAATAAAAAGCGGCTTTCTCAAAACGTTCCCAGCCTGTCACCCATGTGGGACTTTGACAAGGGCCAAATAGTGATGACTACATGACTGGTTCAGAGCATCTCCAAAACAGAAAGACTTATTAGGTGTTCCCAGTATGTCTTGTCTCCTACTATTCTCAAATGAAGATGTTAAAGCTTATGACAGCAGCGCATTTCCAAGCACTACAGAGGGAAATCTCTAGTATAACAACATCCATGAGTCACTGACTATTTAAATATGTCCTGGCTTGTTTTCTAGCAACACAAATTGAAAATAGGATCACAATTAAACTAAATAATACTAGTCAATAACAACTAAAATAATATAAGTATAATATTATGAGTATGATAGCACAAAAAACCCCAAAACAAAACAGTATACCCAATAAAGCAAAAGGAATGAAAAATAGCCAAGGTAAATAACCTTTACAACCTTAATGGAGAAAATATAAATAGATAAATATGAACTGGAAAAAACATTGTGTAAAAGCCAAGGGAACAAATAAGTCAGCCCCCGGAAAATCTAAACCTGTATATCCTGTATATTCCTATATGGAATAAAAAAAAAATGGGTCACAAAACCTAAAACAAGTAATCCAATATGTCCTCCATGTCTTGTGCAAATAGCAGAATTCAAATTTGGATATAAAGTTCTGTAGAACTGATGGAGCGATAAGGTAAGTCTCCCAGTAGATATTTGTTTGTTTATTAATTAATGTATTCTACTTTAATCCCAAAGGCCTTCTCAAGCAGTTCACCCTCAAAGACTGTCTCTAACATCACAACTTCCTTAGTCAATCACTCAAGGATCACATTGACAAATAAAACCCTATGAAGGTGATTATTAAGCCATATTAGTATAAGAAAGGCTTAAAAACTCCCTCATGCTCCTAAACACCATGTAATGGCTAGGCATGGCTACTAAACAGCGAGTATCCATGATCATTTTGTTCTTCATTTGTTTTGTGTAAATTGCTATGAAATTATTAATGTTTTGAATAAATGGACTAATAGAGTAAAATACAGACAAACTCACATTGGTTCAAAAATAAATGCCCATGTTTAATGGAGATCTTAAAGCTTCGAATGGATCTTCTTATCTGATGCCAGGTAGGTCTGGGAAATAAGTGTCTTTGTGGTTCCACCACCATGTGTGCCATGAGCATAGTAGTGTCTTATATTTTGGGTTTCCAGGGGTTGAGGGTGTAAGATCCCTCAGAAGAAGATCTGAAATGATAAAAAGAATCCCCAACTGGATCAGGTCAGTAGTTCAAATAATTGTTACAGCTCTGTATTTGGCCGTCTAAATCCCTAGTTTCTAAAATAGTAAGAGACATTTATCCTCACCAGTGGTAGAACTAGCGCGGTCGCAGAGGTCGCAGCTGGGACCAGGTCCATCACTACAGGGGGCCGGCAGCCCTGCGGACCCCAGCAACCGGTGCCTGCCGCCACGTGTTGTGGTAGATCCGCCGGGCCACATGTTAAGGGGCCCATAGGGTGACCCATGCTGTTAGGGCCACTCAAAGGCAATGAATATTCAGGGTGCCTGATCAGCGCTGTGGCGCTTTAACAGCATGACTGGCCCCCGTGTGATGAGGTCCGAGTGTAGGGTGGAAGTGACTGCCCCTGTCACGTACTCCCATCAACCACCGGGAGCCGCGCGGGAGAAAGGAGAGGAGGGAGTCAGTATGTGTGTCTGTATGTATGTTGTAACGTACCATTTTGCTCACCAGAGGTTAAAAACCGTTTAGGCGATAATCCCCTTCCAGATGGACAAGCAGCTACTGTAAACACTAATCTCCCGACCTGAAAACACATGAGCCCTGGAAATATCTGAACAGGAAAACCATACGAAAGGGTTACACTCCTAGCAGTCAGCATACAATCCAATTCCCCCAATAACGAGACGACACTTTGTTTTGAGGGTTAAGCAGAATCTGACTGTCCTGGCACATACAGTCTATTTTATTCCCAATCCACAACCACAGTACAGCCCACAGGTTATTACAGAACAACCAATCAATCCGTACAATACACACAGACACTCCCATACAAAATCCTCCCCTCTGCCTGTGATATGATTACTGAACACAATGGGTAATCTCATTATCACAGGCAGAGGAATACAGTTTTTACACAATATTTATAACTTCTAAAATATACATGTCACAAACATAAAACATACATTTTCATAAGCAGCATACTCCAAATACAAACATATGTCAAAATCATCCAAATTGGTCCATTGGTTCAAAAGATAGATTGAAGTCCTTTGTGACAAAATGAAGCATGGCTTTTCTGCTCAAAACCAGTTCCACAGAGTCTTCTATCCTGGAGATAATTGAGAAGTAATCCAATTATCTCCAAGGACAGAGGCAAAACTCCATTAGCCACATGGCAGACAAAGGACAATAGAAGACATAAAAATACATACTGTTACATTTATCACATAGAACATACACATTCTACCTATCCCCAGATAGCTTAGACCTGAGCGCACATTATTACCGGATGGCGCTCAGATCACATACATACAGTTCAATCGCCATGGAACCAAAGTCTTTCATACAGTCTTTCATTATACGGCTGGGCTCCATGGCATAGGTATCTGGGGTAGCATGGCTTTAACAGTCCGCAGAAACGCACAAATAAACCTTTTGGCAGGGAAAATAACAGGTTTGAACTGCAGGGCCATAGTCAGAAGGCAAGATGCGGGCAAGCAGCCCCCTCCAAGGACACATGGCGAGGTCGGTTTCACCACATATGTGTCTGTTTGTGTGTCTGTATGTGTTTGTGTGTCTGTCTGTATGTGTGTGTTTGTCTGTATGTGTCTCTGTGTATGTGTGCGTGTATGTGTCTGTGTGTTGTGTGTGTTTGTATGTGTGTATGTATATATGTGTGTCTTTATGTGTGTGTGTGTGTCTGTATGTATGTATGTGTGTGTGTTTGTATGTGCATCTTTATGTATGTGTGTTTGTATGTGTGTATGTATATGTGTGTATTCATGTGTATGTCTACATTACAGTGTGTGTGTCATGTGTGTGACTATGTGTGTGTCTGCATGTGTGGAGAGGGCGATGTGTGGGGGGGTCGGGAGCAAGTGGGGTTGGGGTAGACATATGGTGGGCCCCAGGGCAATTTTCGCACGGGCCCCGTGGTTTCTAGTTACACTCTGATGCTCACTGTATGGATTTTATCTAAAGATTAACCACTTTTTGAATAGACCCATATATGATGAGCACTAAAAGTTTATGCTTATAAACATTTAAACAAAAGCAGCAGCATTTTATCGTAAGTGCATGCCTCCTTCTGCTCCTACTGTTTCAAGGGTCCATTCTAAGTGTTCAAAATACGTGTTTAGTTTATCCCTATTTTTCTTTGCCTTTAGCAATAATCTCTCAAGGTCTAGTGATAAAATAATTGTAAAAGAGTGGTACAATGGGAATAAAAGTACCTTTCTTAATATTCTTTAACCTTTCTTTGAATGAGTCATTGCCATGTCCTTAGATAAACTAGAGCTCTAGATTCAGCAGACCAATCAAGCTGAAAAAGTTAGATTTTCAGTTAAACGGTTGAATATTTAAAGGCAAAACAACTTTTATTTTGTACAAATCCAGTTTTTTTGTGTATGTGTGTGTATATATATATTTATTTGTGGTCAGGGAAATTGGCTGAGTAAGCGTTGATCATGATATTTACTAAATTCAGTTGTGGTGTGCCGAAACCGATGTACAGGCAGGCCTGTAAATAAGGAGGGCAAAAAGGTATAAGCAAAACATCTTTAATATGTATTTAATTGTTTACAAGACCTGTGCCGAAATGGGGCTTTATTATTTGGCTAAGTCTTTGAATGTTTGTCTGAGTTCTTTTTCCGGTTGGGGTATATACCGGTTATATGCGGATGACTGCCATCGTCCTAGTCTTTTTGATGATGTGTACTGGAATATTTTGACTAGATGCTGCTGTTGCTGCGTCTATGCGGAATGAATGACCAGTGAAAGCTGATGAGACGCACCCTATTTTTGTAAAGAGAGTTCGTATGTAGACCGAGAATTTGGATGTTGTTAGAGGGTTACCATGTAGGCTTAGTAGGGTGGGCGTTTTGTCTTGACCTCTTAAGTACGGATAAAGCTAGTCAAATAATTGCACTGGGCACCACTTGTTGCCTGTGGGGTATATGGGTATGTTGATGGGCGGCCCTGTTTGATTTGTTTTGGACTGCCGAAGTGTCAGGACAAAGTGGTCCCCTATTTTGTTCAGGTCTGTCATTTTTAGCATTTTGTTGGTATCATTGGTCTTTTCTATGGTGAATTCATTTGGTCGCAAGAACCCGTAGAAGGCCAGATAAATAGTGATTTTTAAGGTATTGTTTGTTTCGATTTCGAATGGTAATGTATCCAATTTGTCGGATAATGCTCGGCATTTGTAAGTGTCTATGGGTTGTCGTTTTGTGGGTTTGTGATCGTAGGATACCTTTCAGGATGTTTTTTATGGGGTTTGAAGACATGAAAGTACTGTGACTAGGATATGTATTTATGACATGGTATTGTATACCTGTGAGTTATAGCTTTACTGTATTGTGTGCTAGTAAACGCCACCATAGTATCTAATGACCTTGGGTTTGTGATTTTGTATTATATTATTGTACGAGCGCCTGGTGTTTGCTGAGAGTGCTGATTGTGCCAGCACTCTCCCTTGCGCCATGAGTATAGTTAGTCCAGGTGAGTTCCTGTAATAGCGGTGGTCTGTACGGGGGTTTTCTCGGCTGTGAGATGTACTTGGTGAAACACATGTATGTTAGAATGAGAGAGGGCATCAGCTGCTGTGTTGTGGTAGCCTGGTATATATTCGCACATGAAGTGGAAGTGCTGTGTGGCTGCCAATCACACGAATCTTCTGACTGACCTCATGATGGTCAGGGTTGAGGACCTGCCCTTGTTAATTATGTCACATGCTGCTGCGTTATCTGTATAGCACTTTACTGTCTGTCCTTTCCAAAGGTGTCCTCACACTTGGGCTGCTGCCACTATTGGGTAAACTTAAAAAGGGCAGAAGTGGTGTTAAATGATGGTAAAGTTACTGTCTCTATTGGCTATGTGTCTCTGAACCATTTATTTCCGAAAATGGCTGCGTAACCTGAGTGGGCTGCTTTATTTGTCCATATTACTGAGGAATTTCCTGGCAATGGTGGTATAAACATGTAAATGCCGTTCCATTGAGTAAAAAATTTACACCACATGGACAAATCTGCCCTGGCTTGTTCGTCCAGTGTGACTACGCTTTGGTCGCTTGTTAGTTTAGGTAATAGACTGAGTAGTCTGGATATGAATGTGTGTCCTTGTTTGATTATTCTCATGACAAAGTTCAGAGAACCTAGGAAGGATTGTAGGTCTTTCCGAGTCATAGTACCTTTGCTTAGGAATAACTCTACCTCTGTCCTGATTCTCTGAACTTTTCCTGTGGGGAAGACTTGCCTGCATGGTGACTGAGTCAAGGCATATGCCCAGAAATGCCAATCTAGTGATGGGTCCTACAGTTTTGTCCGTGGCTACCGATACTACTAATGTTGAAAATAGTGCTACTGTTTTTGTTATGCTTAGTGGTGTGGATTCTGGGTTTTCTATGGTCAGAAAGTTGTCTAGGTAGTGAATTATGACTGGACAGCCACATACATTCAACAATAGCCAGCACAGCGTTTCTGCGGTTAAGTTAAATAACTTTAGGCTACTCTTTTCCCCGAAAGTTAGTCGGTTGGCAAAATAGTATAGGCCTTTTTCCATGCAGATGCCAGAGTGACGGGTGTATTGGAAGTAGTTTGAAGGCGTTGGAAATGTCTGTTTTCCCCAACCAAGCTGCCTCCCCACCTCCAATATTACCTGTATGGCATTGTCTACTGTGACATATTGCAAGGAAAATTCCTCTGAAGGTATGAGTGAGTTAAGGCCTGGAGTGACAACAGAATGAGGAGCCGAAAGGTCTATAATTAAGCAGTTTTTATTATTGTATTTGCTGGTTGCGATATCTATCGGGTTGGTTCGCCAACATGTGAATGGTGTTGTTTGGAATTGCCCGATCATGAAGCCTTTCCCTACATCTGAGCTTAGGAGTGTGTCTACTGTTGTATGGTCTATTGTTGCTGACTAAGTTATTACATTAGATGGTGCCTATCGGTTGTGCAATTAACCCTGTGGGGAACCCTTCCGTAAAACCGTGATAAGGAACTGAACAAGATCCTGCGTTGAAGTTGTTGCATATCTGAGCCTTGCCTAAAAAGACTCCCTAATTTGTCTTTCAATCCTCTTTGCTTGTGCTAGGGGTGGTGTAGCTAGTGGTGGGTAAACTAGGTTTGATGGAGCACAAATTGGTAGCGGTAGAGAGTTGAAAGATCAAATTGCACAACCTGGTGGCACCCACCCAGTGAAGTGGAGACAGAACAATTCAGTATCCATATGGATCCAGTCTATCCTGATATTGAACTGTGCGAATGTTGCCAGAGCATTGGCTGAAAATGACTTGTGATAGTCGTAAAGCGTGGTGCCACCGTACTTGTTCCCCAGGTATAGGTCTAGTTCCTCTCTGCACTGAGGAAAATTACGTCTCTGTACAATCCGAACACTATTACAAAGTCTGGTATGGACAGTTTTTTATTTAGTCTAGGATCTTTGGTTTTAAGCACAACTGACAGATCACCATAATTGTATGTCTTATTCTCGACTATGTCTTGGGATGCTATCAGTAGAGACATGAGATTTACATCCTTCCCCTCCAAAATGTCCTTTTTAATGTTGGGGGGACCACGTGTGCGGGTGTGATGATATGTGTAGCTGAATCCAGTGTGGTTGGCGTGGTGATGACATTACCCTGTCAGATCTGCGGGGGTTACAGTAGCTGGTGTTGATGATGCCAGCTTCTCCATCCCTTGGTATAAATTGTTTATGGGTGCCAAAATAGACGACATTGTGGCCTGTATCCCAGTTAAAGTGTTGTTTATATTGGCTTGTGTGCTGGTCCCTGGTTGTGGATATCTGCATTGGCCATCAGGAGTCTATATAATTCTGCCTTCCTGGCGGTGGCTGGCAATGGTATGCCTCTTTGCCTTATTTCTGTGACCTCATGGAACAGGGGCTTGACGTGTCTTGGTTCTCGCCTGCGGTTGTTGTGGGTGGTCTAGATTGTGTACTGGGCAGTGAGAAGTCCTCTCCTTGGTCAGACAGGTGAGACATACTATAATGCCATTGAAATGACACTTGTGATTATACTGTTGTTGGCAGGTTATGTTAACTGGTGTCTGTTTTAATGTCGGGTGGCGAAGAACTTATCTACGTATGGGATGGTGAGGCCCTGCTAATTGCAAAGTGGCTGGTAGAGGCGCTGACTATGATTTGGGCCGATGGGCGAAAAACCCTGTAATGATGGAGTTCGGGGCTGTTCCTCAGTTAACTGTGCATGGACATAAGTTACGAAAGGACATGGCCTACCTGAGCTCTTTTGAGGGGTCTTATTTCTTGACGGAGTGTCTGATTGGGTGGTATTAATCGCCTGTTGAAAACCAAAATTGTGGTTGTTATTATACCCCTACTGTATAACTGTTTGGTTTGTTAAAGGTGGCACCTACCTGGGTATCTAGATCCTTTCTTTGAGGGGTAGTAATTATTGTGGTATCATTTCTGAACCTAGCAGATTGAGGCATCAAAGTGAAAATTAATATTTAAGTTTGTATGATATCGGCGTGCTTATGTAACCTATTTACTATGTGAGCTTATGACTTCTATGATATGGGTGTTACATATGACATTAAGTGACTTAGTAGTTCTTGTACGTTAGTGATCATAACCGATATGCATTGAATGTAACTTACGGATTTGATTGTTGAACCGATCGTGTCTGATTATTGCTAGCGTACCCATCTGGGTAGGTATTGTAAAGTTGATAGTGGTTCTAACTGGAATGAAATCGTATAGAGATAATTCGGAATTCTCTACCGGGTTAACCGAGTATCTTTTATGCTGATGTTAGCCCCCATGCAATGTGTTGTTTGAAATACATTTTATGATGTGTTCGTGCTTATTGGTATTAGCTTATATGTAGTTTCCGTACCCCCGTCTGTGCCCTCGTTTGGAATAACACAATTTTAACATACCATGTCTACTGAAAATAGCGTCAAATATGACTAGTAAGCCAGAGAGTAAAGATCAGAAATCTGAAAGGACATGAAGTGACATATGCAAACGTACATGGGTATTCATGAAAAGATTCGGACTGAATGATCATATAGAATTTTCCCGCCATAATTGGCTATTTGATTTTTTTGTAACCCGAGAAAACACGTATACAAACATGAAGCAACAGAATTATAGGTCAATAAACATATTGTAGCGGTACTTACCTTATCCGGGGGCCGGACGCGGTCCTCTCTTCAAGCCGCGCGCGGTCCTGCGGCTGCACGAGCCGCGCGCGGCTCGTCCGACTGTTCTGACAGGAAGGCGGGCAGTGATCGCGAGAAGCGGTCACGTGTCCCGCCTGCAGCTAAGAGCGCGCCGCGAATCTCGGGCGCGCTCTTAAAGAGACAGTGGGAGCCTAAATTGCAAAAAGGCTCCCATTGGCTCCTGTCATGCCAATCACCCCATACACTTACCTGTTGGGGGAGTGGAAGTGACAGGAGCCAATCACATTAGTTTGAAGGCTACTTATACTTACCCTTTTCCCTTAGTTCCTTGCCCTATCGTGGTTTCTGCTACAGTTCCCTTTAGTGCTTGTTGTGTTCAGTTGTGTTTCTCCGTATTTGACCTTGGCTTTGTATTCTGACTTCGTTTTCGCTTTATCCTATTCTGTACTGTTTGCCGGCTTGCTGATTCCTGTGTACCAGTCCCCGGCTAGTTTTCGTTTACGCTGTCTCTTTGTGCCCTTGACCTCGGATCGTTCCTGACTCTGTCTTATCCTATTACGTCGAGTCCGGCCACTCTAAGGTCCGGTAGACGTATCTCTCCTCTGTACTGTCATCTGTTAGGGCTGGATCCTGCGTGTAGGGGTATATACTCGTTACACATATCATGTTACAGAAATAACTTCTGGTTTCCCTGTTTGAAGCAATTGACCATAATAACTTGTAGTTAGTGATTTTAGACAGTAGATAGCGGTGTTGGTACGTGACATAGCCTAGAGTTTGAACCGAAGTGAAGGTAGCTGTGCAACGTTTAGTATGAGCATAACCATATGTTAGGAATTAGTGTATCGTTTTACCGCGTCCGTGCCTTTATAGGTGTTCGTGCATGATACGCGTTCTGTAGTTTTGGTGTGTTTCCTTGAACTCACTGTTTGCCGGGTGCTGTCAGCTGACCAGGAAGTTCGGGAAAGTGCCCCAGGGGGTTACGTGTTGCTGTGACCAACCTCGTTTGAGTGGTTAAGGCTGGGAATGGTAGTCCAAGGTCTGAGGGCCTGCTCACTTGTTAACATTAAAATCAAGATAACAACCAGAATCAGCATCCTCTCCACAGCATAATAGGCAGTATCATGTTAATCATTTCCTCTTTCTTTGCTGCTCCCTCAGTAAAGTGACACCTAGTCCCATGGTTCCTTGCTGTAAGATCACTTTATTTAACTTACTGTGGTGTGTAAGAAATTTCAAATGGCTTATATCTATATTATTTCTCATTATACTAACCTGTATTAACCCCTTAAGGACACAACTTCTGAAATAAAAGGGAATCATAACGGAATATTTATTCATGATATTTTTTAAATATATTTTCTTAATATATATTTAATTTGCTTTATACATTTCAGTGATTCAGCTTTCTTTGATGTTCCTATCTGACCTCCCTTGTCCAATACTTCAACAAGTGGAGCTTAGGTATGTCTTCAGGAATTTATTTTTTGATATAGTGGAGGCTGGATGGTTCTTGTCTCCTAACTTTTTGTAATTCCTGTGAGTACTTATCATATTATCTCTTTGCCCCTGTTTTCCACAGTTATCCACAACCCTCTCCTTTAGGTTTTGATTTCTGTATTTAGCTTTCTGTGGTTACAGTCATTTACTTTGACACAAACCATCTGGTTCTCAAACACCCATTCAGGTTACTTTGGGGGTGAGGCTGATTTTTCAGCTGGATTTAACACCTCTGCTGAGATGCAGGGTTTATTTGACCCCTTTATGTCAAAATCTAAGATGAAGGCCTTAGTTTCAGCAAAGGTGGTTGTGTCCAACTTATTGTTACAAATCTTTTCTTAGGTCCTTTTACAGTCCCAGAGAACAGCTCCACCGACTTCTCAGGTGACAGTGCCTATACTCACACCTACTCTGCCTCAACCAGGCTTCTGTCAGGGTCTTACCTGAGTTGGGAGTCTGTAGCGCAGATATGACGCTCACCCTTGCAGATAGCCACAGGCCGAGGTGGTCAGGTAAGAATTCACCTGGCCTGTGGGTCTGTGCACGGGGGCTGTGCAGGATGCAGTACCAAATTCGCAGGACAGGCAAGGACAGAACCAGCAGGATAGTCGAGGGATAGCCGAGGTCAAAGGATGCCAGAGGTAGAATAAACGTAGTCACAAGCCGAGGTCAAATACACGAAGCAGAATAAACAGGAACACTGGTACGACACAGGAACAAAGATCAAAGACTTGACAATGAGTGCAGGGCGAGGCTGGGTTTAAATACCCTGCTGATGAAGATCAGAGTCAGGTGAGAAGCAGACAAGTCAAGGTGCAGCCCCCGGTGTAGTAGCCAAGCCAGGGTGAACAAGACCGGAATCAGAAGTCTCTGGTAAAGCTGCTGTGGCTCAGAGGTAGAGAGCAGGACTGGGATAGATAAGTACCCCGGTTCAAGTCCCCTGTCGGGAATTCCAGGAGCGACCACGTCTGGCCGTCTGTCTCACAGGTGAGTACCCTGACAGTACCTCCCCCTTCAAAAACGACCTCTGGGCGTAGGTAGGCTCCTCATTGAAATAATCCGTCTCTCCAGAGTCACTCTCAGAATCCGTCGAGTCCCCATAGTGAAAGTCCTCAGTATGGGATCCCTGATTAGCTCGGGATTTCCCAGTACCAGCTTCTGGTACAGCTGACGATCGGTCTAGGTTCCGGGTAGGGGTGACAAAAACTTCCACAACCTCGGGAGGGACAGTGCTCGCAGCTAGCAGTGCTTTTTCGAACACTTCCAGGTCTTTTTTACAGACCGTAGTGCCATTAGAAGCAATGACACAATCCTTAGGTAAATCCTTTTCAAGTGGGCAGGAAGTAGTGGTGGTAATACAGGAAGCAACTTTGGTAGTAAAGGCAGACGACTCTGGAGCAGGAGGTCTAGGAGGGCGAACAGGACAAAGCGTGATGAAGTGTCCACCTTCTCCGCAGTAAAAACACAGACCATGGCTTCTCCTTCGGTCCCTCTCTCCCGGTGTGACTTTGCAGTGGACACGTCCAATTTGCATAGGTTCCTCAGGATCAAGTTGAACACAGGATACCTCTGGAGTTCTCCTGGGAACTGGATCATAAGAGGGTATCACTGGGGTGTGGTGACGTAGACTCCGCGATTTTTTAGTAGTTGGAGCTGGCTTGGGCTTAGTGATCCTGCACTGTGAGTCCAAAGCAATAATAAAGGACTCCCAGCTGACAAGGACAGGACTCTTCCTCTGCAACATTTGGTAAGACCAAGCTTTAATGCGTCCAGACAACAGGTTGATAGCCGCTCTGACCCTGATGAAATCCGTGGCGTAAGTTCGAGGTTTTAAAGAGAACAATACCTCGCAATCCATCCTGAATGACTGGAAGGACGTGTAGTTACCATCAAATCTGTCGGGCATGATGACAAAGGGTTCCGGAGCTGGATGTACTGCGCCTTTAAGAGATAAAAGTTCCTGCTGCAACTCCGAAACAATCTGGGCCAGGCTGGACACTTGCTGGAGTGAGGGTGAGCACATTTCTGCGGACTCCATATTGGTCAAGTCTTTTGTCAGGGTCTTACCTGAGTTGGGAGTCTGTAGCGCAGATATGACGCTCACCCTTGCAGATAGCCACAGGCCGAGGTGGTCAGGTAAGAATTCACCTGGCCTGTGGGTCTGTGCACGGGGGCTGTGCAGGATGCAGTACCAAATTCGCAGGACAGGCAAGGACAGAACCAGCAGGATAGTCGAGGGATAGCCGAGGTCAAAGGATGCCAGAGGTAGAATAAACGTAGTCACAAGCCGAGGTCAAATACACGAAGCAGAATAAACAGGAACACTGGTACGACACAGGAACAAAGATCAAAGACTTGACAATGAGTGCAGGGCGAGGCTGGGTTTAAATACCCTGCTGATGAAGATCAGAGTCAGGTGAGAAGCAGACAAGTCAAGGTGCAGCCCCCGGTGTAGTAGCCAAGCCAGGGTGAACAAGACCGGAATCAGAAGTCTCTGGTAAAGCTGCTGTGGCTCAGAGGTAGAGAGCAGGACTGGGATAGATAAGTACCCCGGTTCAAGTCCCCTGTCGGGAATTCCAGGAGCGACCACGTCTGGCCGTCTGTCTCACAGGTGAGTACCCTGACAGCTTCAAAGCCTTATGTAAGTCTAAGAACTCCTCCAAAACAATAAAGTTGGACAACTCAATATTTGTCACTGATGGAGCATTTAATATACCACCACACAAAAGGGTCACTAGCTAAACTATGCAAAAGGGCAAAAGTCCAATTGAATTTGTGTGAGCTTGAGCTCAGCGATATTGAGAAGAAGTTCCCTAGGTCCTATATGGACAATTCGGATGATGATCATCCTGATCCTGATTCTGAGGGTGCTGATGTAGAAGAGGTCATCTCCTCGCAGGCCATGCTCCCTGTGAAACCAACCAGGGCTTAGGTAGGTCATGCGGTCTCAGGAGATGACATTAGAATCTTAGACCCTCAAGGTGAGCCCCTGTTGGATCTCAATGGCTTACACCACCCATGGTCAGTGCAATGGTCTCCTTTAGACCATGTGGAGAGATACACCGCATCAAGTAACATCCAAGTAAAACAAGATGGAAGCCTAATAAAGGCTTAGATTTCTCCCTCAGAAACGGTAATGATAAGATCCTAGACATCCTGGGCCCACCAACCAAGTTATTCAAAGCAGTCGAAGATGACCTAGAGTTGGATGAAGATACCATACATGGTTGGATCTAGAGACTGATCTGGTTGGTGGGTAGCACTAAGACTGCGGTAACCAGTGAACGCCACAAGTCGTTTAGTGGCTACCGCAACTTGTTAATATGACTCTGAATGAGCCGAGTGTCAAAGGGTTGCTCTTTGGGGACACTTTCAGCCATAGACAAAGCGCAATCTAATATGTGCAAAGTGTTTCATCCTAAAATTGGGATGACGACCTTATGGTAAGTCAAAACAATCTCCATGCTTCCCTAAGGGACCATGTATGGTCCCTTATTACACCAAATGCTTGGGTTCTTCAAGCTGTGAAAGATTATTACATAGGTTTCATTTCTGTGCCTTTTCAGTGTTTCCCACTAAGGGAAATAGTTTTTTTCCTAATGAGATGCAGACCTTTCTCCAAGACACAGAAGTTGATGCGCAAACAAGCCATCATCGAGATTCCGACCTGTACCCTGGATTAAGTGAGCGATCTCTATTTGGTCCCCAAAAAGGGTTGATGTGTCTGGCCGGTGAAAAATTTAAAACAACTCAATGGTTATGTTACTTACCAGCACTTCAAGATGAAAGGATTGTATTGCTTGCAAAATGTACTCCAATCGTCTGATTGGAGGGCAAATTGGATCTGCAAGACTCATATCTCACAGTGCCCGTTGCAGAATTGCATCAAGATTTCATGCAATTCCTAAGGCAGGGTCGGAAATGGAGCTTCAGGTGTCTCCCATTTGGACTGTCCTTGGCCCCATGGTGCTTCACCAAGCTCATAAAACCTTTGGTGGCCATACTAAGGAGTTGGGAAGTGCGTCATATATTTGGACAACATTTTCCTCCTAGCTCAGTCTGTTCAACTCATCCAGACTTACCTTACTTGTACTTTGACTCTTCTACAGAATCTGAGCTACCTCATCAATTAGGACAATTACATCCTCATTCCTATGCAGTGCATTGAATTTCTGGGTCTTATTGTCAACTGCACTCTTCCGACCATGCACCTTCTGCTGCCAAAACTGGCCAGTATCAAAAAACAGATTAGACGCACACTCGCAGCCACTCAACTTCTTCTCAAACACTTAGCAAGAATGTACATTCCATTTTCCAAGGCCCTCTTCACTATCGAGCTATTCAATGGTTACAAACTTCTTATCTCGGCACATCATACATGGATATGGTAACTCTGGACTCAGAGGCGAAAGGACGAACTCTGCTGGTGGCTCATTCACATGGAAGTTTGGAATGGGCATGCCATATTTGGCATGGTTCTGGATTTAATTGTAGAATCAGACATAAGTTTATGTGGTTGTGTTGTTGGCTGCAGAGATACAGTGCCTTGCAAAAGTATTCACCCCCTTGACTTTTTACCTATTTTGTTACATTACAGCCTTAAGTTCAATGTTTTATTAATCTGAATTGTATGTGATGGATCAGAACACAATAGTCTAAGTTGGTGAAGTGAAATGAGAAAAATAGAAAACAGAAAATTGGCATGTGCGTATGTATTCACCCCCTTTTTTTATGAAGCCCATAAAAAGCTCTGGTGCAACCAATTACCTTCAGAAGTCACATAATTAGTAAAAATGATGTCCACCTGTGTGCAATCTAAGTGTCACCTGATCTGTCATTACATATGCACACCTCTTTTGAAAGGCCCCAGAGGCTGCAAAACCTAAGCAAGATGCACCACTAACCAAACACTGCCATGAAGACCAAGGAACTCTCCAAACAAGCAAGGGACAATGTTGTTAGGAAGTACAAGTCAGGGTTAGGTTATAAAACAATATCCAAATCTTTGATGATCCCCAGGAGCACCAGCAAATCTATCATAACCAAATGGAAAATACATGGCACAACAGCAAATCTGCCAAGAGACTGCCGCCCACCAAAACTCACGGACCGGGCAAGGAGGGCATTAATCAGAGAGGCAGCACAGAGACCTAAGGTAACCCTGGAGGAACTGCAGAGTTCCACAGCAGAAACTGCAGTATCTGTACATTGGACGACAATAAGCCGTACGCTGCATAGAGTTGGGCTTTATGGCAGAGTGCCCAGAAGAAAGCCATTACTTTCAGCAAAAAACAAAATGGCACGTTTTGGGTTTGCAAAAAGGCATGTGGGAGACTCCCAAAATGTATGGAGGAAGGTCATCAAAGAAAACGCTATGTCTGGCTCAAACCCAACACATCACATCACCCAAAGAACACATGAAGCATGAAGCATGATGCTGCCACCACCATGTTTCACTGTGGGGATGTTTTTCAGCAGCCGGGACTGGGAAACTGGTCAGAGTTGAGGGAAAGATGGATGGTGCTAAATAAAGGGATATTCTTGAGCAAAACCTGTACCACTCTGTGCATGATTTGAGGCTAGGACGGAGGTTCACCTTCCAGCAGGAGAATGACCCCAGCACACTGCTAAAGCAACACTTGAGTGGTTTAAGGGGAAACATGTAAACTTGAAGGAGCTGGAGCAGTTTTGCAAGGAGGAATGGGCAAAAATCCCAGTGGTAACATGTGGCAAGCTCATAGAGACTTATCCAAAGCGACTTGGAGCTGTGATTGCCGCAAAAGGTGGCTCTACAAAGTATTGACTTTAGGGGGGTGAATAGTTATGCACATTAACTTTTTCTGTTATTTTGTCCTATTTGTTGTTTGCTTCACAATAAAAAAAAAATCTTCAAAGTTGTGGGCATGTTCTGTAAATTAAATGATGCCAATCCTCAAACAATCCATGTTAATTCCAGGTTGTGAGGCAACAAAACTAAAAAAATGCCAAGGGGGTGAATACTTTTGCACGGCACTGTATTTCCACTTGTGGCCTATGGTCAGATTTGGAATCGACACTCACACTATTGTTTGGAACTTCTGGACGGATCTTTTGCATTCCACAGCTTCTCTCTGACTCAGTGCCAATGGGCTATCCTTCTGAAGATGGTATCATGGTTCTCACCGTGACATCCAGACAGCCAGACGCAGTCGCCCCAGAAGTTCCCAACAGGGGATTTGAACTGTGGCCCTTGTGTCCTGTTCCTGCTTGTGATCCTTTCTTTCTTCTCTGGATTATCCGTTATTACCTGTTCGCTGCCTGCCCTGACTTTTGGAAACGTGTCTGACTACTCTTCTGGATTTGCCTTTGTCTTTACCGCGTGTTGGAAACACCTTTCATGCACAGCCCTTGTGCACAGATTCACAGTCCTGGTGGTTTCTAACCCCAACTAAAGTAAACCGTGACAGATGGACAACATGACAGCTGTTCACCACCTGTCTTCTTTCCTTGACTGCTTCCTCAATATTCGGACAGGCTGTTTCCTCCTCTTGTTCTCCAAGGTCTCTTATGTCTCATGGTATGGTTAATTTCAGGACCTTGGTCTACTGAGGAAGTTTCACAGTCAGCTCTCTGACTTTTCAAAGGCGCATGGGCACTTGGCATGAGACATGCTTGGAGAAGATGGAATGGCTGGTGCATGTGTGACAAAATCTCCTTTTCAAGTGAGTTTGTACCAGCCTCCTGCCCACAGACTATGGACCTTGTAAAATGTGATATAAAAGTCTCTGCTCGTGTATTTGGACTATATAGTTCGGGAACCGAAAAGCCGATCGAACCGGATACCACCCTGGAGCTTGTATAGCCTAATTGATACTTTGTAGCAATTTCCACCGCAGTGTTCTAAGTGTTCATCTGGGTGGCCACAATTCCTGTGGATGACCACGAGGTGGCGGCCATCTTGTTCGCATGAAACCAGGCAGCAGTGTTTTGTTTCATGGAACTATTCTCGGACACTAAAACTCCCGAACACCGCTGGACTTCCATGATTGCCTATGTTGGGTTCAACAACACTTAGAAAGACACTGTTTAGTGGAAACGTTCCCATAAACAAGAGGAACAAGCTCCAGGGTAAGACTATTGACTATGTTCGGTAGTTTGTTCGTTTTTAAACTACCAAACTAGACCGACCCCAAACCCTGATTCTCTGGAACTGTTTTGGGTATGGGACCATGCGTGCGGTCAGCCAAACAAATGACTTCCAGGAAATTCCTGAACCCGTGAACTGATCTGGATGATTTTTGGATATGTTGGTCACCCAGATCTGGGCTAACAGGGGATGTAACTTTTGTGTTTTTTTATGTATTCTTAGGGTACTTTTGGGGTGTTTGGGAAAAAGTGTTTTTTTTTCTGTGCTTGGAGATAATTGGATTAGATCAGTACAATTTATTATCTGATTATGTATGGCAGTGTCCTGGATCTGAGGGCCAATGTAATTGTGTATTTGTTTCTACTGTGGTTTACTTTCAGGTCCTTGGGGTAGCGCCCCTTGCATGGAGACATGCATATAAGGACAGTTGTGGTTGTCATTAAAGGTATTCCAACTTGTACTCCCAGAACTATGTGTCGTCTGGGGCTATTCTTTAATCAATGTTACACTGTGGAGGATTCAACGGGGAAAGTCCTTATAAGGACTAGAGCTCCCAGGACGGAGTGTCGTCCAGTGCCTGGGGGTGTCTAGAACGAATTCCCCATTTGGCTACAGGAGAGAGCGGTTCCAGGGCCCCAGTCAAGCCATGGCGACTGGGCAGAAGTGCTGTGGTTTGTCCCCTGTTCCAGCTCAGAAGCGGTCCTTGGCGGAGGTTACATTGGTTGCAGAAGTGGGATTGCTTCCATGCCTTGGGAAAACCAGCACTACTGCAGTATGGAAGGCAAGTACTGCCGGGCAGTATCCAGCTTTGACGTCAGACTCCAGCAGCGACTACAGGATGTGCTGCACAGTATAAAGTACCCTATCCCAGAGGATAGAGAGATGGAGTGGAGGGTGGCACTTCGAACCGATCTCTGAAAGGAGAACCTCCATGAAATTTGACGCTTTCGGAGTGAGGAAATCCTGACCACCAACCAGCGCCAAGCGGAACAGCTAGAGCTGCGGATGGCCTTACTGATAAACCAGCCCTCAGAGGAATGGGTAAGCGAGCTGAAGGTGCTAGTTGAGACTGAGGTGTGCCTCTAGCCATGGCTGATCGAGTATAAGTGTATTGAGAGGGGAGACTAAGATGGCCCTGGTTTGTTGTGGGAGACTTTTGAAACTAGTCTGTGGTTTGGAAAAACCGAGAGTGCTCGTTTCTGGTCCATCAAAGCTGAGCGGGCAGACAACTGGGACTTTGCTGACATAGCAGACCTACAGCCGGACCTGTCCTGTCTGGCCAACCATGAGTGGGAGCTCGGAGATTTCATTGTTGAGCTCAGCCCAAGATGGAAAATTATTTTTTTGCCATTCTATTGAGATATTTAATTTGATAGTAAGCAGTATAATAATTGCTAGGATAAAGGTACTTTTATTTTTTGGACGTCTCAAATGAAACAGTCAGATACTTGGGTTTAAGGAAATATATGTTTTAAAAATAGTTTTAAACAATATACCGTATTTATCGGCGTATAACACGCACTTTTTTCCCCTGAAAATAGGGGAAAAATCGTGGGTGCGTGTTATACGCCGATATCCCATAATTACTTACCTGTCCTGAAGCGTGGGCCGGCTTCACAGCGCGCACCGCGGTACAGGAACTTTAATTTAAGGTTCCGGTTTCCGGCGGGACTGAAAGGAAGTGTGCACACCTGAAGCGTGGGCCGGCTTCACAGCGCGCACCGCGGTACAGGAACTTTAATTTAAGGTTCCGGTTTCCGGCGGGACTGAAAGGAAGTGTGCACACTATTGTGCACACTTCCTTTCAGTCCCGCCGGAAACCGGAACCTTAAATTCAAGTTCCTGTACCGCGGTGCGCGCTGTGAAGCCGGCCCACGCTTCAGGGCAGGTAAGTAATTATGGGAGGGGAGGAAAGTACACTATGGGAGGGGAGGGGAGGGGGAGGAAAGTACACTATGGGAGGGGAGGGGGAGGAAAGTACACTATGGGAGGGGAGGGGGAGGAAAGTACACTATGGGAGGGGAGGGGGAGGAAAGTACACTATGGGAGGGTAATGGGGGAAGTACACTATGGGAGGGGGAGGAAAGTACACTATGGGAGGGGAGGGGGGGGAAAGTACACTATGGGAGGGGAGGGGGGGGAGTACACTATGGGAGGGGAGGAGGGGGAAATACTATGGGAGGGGAGGGGGGGAGAATACTATGGGAGGGGAGGGGGGGAGAATACTATGGGAGGGGAGGGGGGGAGAATACTATGGGAGGGGAGGGGGGAGAATACTATGGGAGGGGGGGAGAATACTATGGGAGGGGGGGAGAATACTATGGGAGGGGGGAGAATACTATGGGAGGAGGGGGGAGAATACTATGGGAGGAGGGGGGAGAATACTATGGGAGGAGGGGGGGAATACTATGGGAGGAGGGGGGGAATACTATGGGAGGAGGGGGGAATACTATGGGAGGGGGGGGAGAATACTATGGAAAGGGGGGGGGACACTATGGGATGAGGGGGGAATACTATGGCATGAGGGGGGGGAATACTATGGCATGAGGGGGGAAATTTCCTGGAATTTCTTTCTAAAAATGAGGTGCGTGTTATACGCCTGTGCGTGTTATACGCCGATAAATACGGTATCTATTGCATGTTTAATATCCTGCAATTTATTGCACTCCCACCAAATATGAAGAAAGGTACCTCTCTCTGAGTTACATCTCCAGCATTGGTCCAGTGCATTTCTATCGAACTTGATGATACGGGAGCTAACTAAATATCATCTAAAAAATAGTTTAAAATATGTTTCTTGTAATGTTATGGAATAAACACTCTTCCTAGTCAAGGTCCATCCCTCATACCAGTTCTAAATAGAATAATTAATTTTTAGTTCTTCCTTCCATTTCACAATTGAGGGGGTTACATCTAGTTTTTTATTAAAAAAGATTATTTTTTTTAACTCAAGGGATTAATTTTAAAGAGTATTTTTTACTGATAAAGTCGCCTAATACAGTTGCTTCATCAATACAGTGATTCTTAAAGAAGTTTTTAATTCTAAGATTTTTCTAATTGGAAGGGAAAATTTGGACTGAATTTCATTAAATGTAAGACTATTGCCATTGAGTCCAATTTTTTGCTGTCTCTTTAAGAAGTAGATTGTTGTCACAAAGATGCAGCTTTTTAAGCACATATTGATTTTTTTTAATTGTGCCACATTGTTTGTGAGTGCTACCTTTTATTTGCTTTTATCATTTTTGTATTTAAAGTTTTGCCCTATGATGTTCTTTCTTTTCTCTTCCCTTATATGAACTTTCATGCCCATCTGCTCAAAGGAAAGTAAAAGCACATCCTCCAATGTCCTAAAGGGGACTCGAATAGGAATCATTCTAAAAAAGTATTTTAGGAAGCAAATAGGATTTAATCATATTGATTCTCCCCATCCAAGAAATCTCAGTCCTTGTCATTTTATTAATCTGAGTCTGAAATTCTTACAGTAAAGCTTTATAGTTGTTTAAAAGTAATTTAAACCAAACATAACTCTCATGCCTGAATAGTCTATCCAGTCCCTATGCCAGTTAAAAGGAAAATTTTGTTGCAATTCAATTTTCTGTTCTGCGGTCAATCCCTGAATTATAGTTGGAATAAACACTATATTCATTAATTACTTTTAGTACTGCAGGGACCGAAGTTTCAGGGTAAGTCAATGTGAGAAAGATATCATCAGCATATAATATAATTTTAAATTCATGCTTGTTAATTTAAATTCCATTGATCTCCTCCGTAGTTCTAATCAGAGTGGCTAAAGGTTCAATTGAAAGGGAATATAATAGGGGACCCAATGGGCATTCTTACCTAGTACCATCGGATATGTTAAAAATAGATGTCATTACTGATGAGCCTATAACTCTTGCACTATGATTGCTATATAATGCTAAGACACAATCTTTAAAAAAAAAAAAAAAACTCAAAATCCAAAGGCATCTAATATTTCTGCCAAAAAGGCCCACTTCACCCTATACAAGGCCTTCTCGGCATCTAAAGCCAAGAAGGCTGTCTGGAGGGCTTTATGCCCACTCATGGAGAACACGTTAATCAATTTGTGGGTGTTATCTTTCCCTGCTCTTCCCGTTATAAAAACAGATTGATCTGAATGTATCAAATCTGGTATTAATGTATAGCCTATAAGCCAACACTTTTGAGTATATCTTGATATCGATATTGGTCTATAGTTAGAAATAATAGTTGGATCTTTCCCTGGCTTAGGGACAGGATGAATAGTGGCTTGCAAAAATTCAGCTGGAAAATTTCCAGTTTCTCCCAGACAATTAGAGGCCCTAACCAGGAGAGGGGAGATCAACGGGTCTGTGATATTGTAAAAAAAAAGAGCTGTATAGCTGTGGGGGGCCGGGGATTTCCTAGCTCCTAAGCCACGGATCACTTTCTTAACTTCATTTAATGTAAATGGATTATTCAAAGAAAACAAATTGTCATCCGTCAGTTTAGGGAGTTTTATTTTATTCAAAAAATGTTTAACATGAAATTTCAACGTTTGAGTAGACTTTAAGTTATAAAGCGAACTATAGAACTTTTCAAACGCTTTTGATATTTTGGAAGGATCTAATAGAACCTTGTTATCTAGAGTCAATTTATAAATCTTGTGTAGGAATCCACTTAGATACTAGGTTTTGTATGGCATAAATCTCCTGCCATACCTTGTCACGAGTCGTGTATAACATTACTCGAGTAAAGATCCCACTTGTCCTGTGGGAAAGGCATGCTGAGAGTTTGTATTCCAAATGGAGCCCCCCTTTTTTTATTATAGTGCAAAGTCTAACTTATTTACATTACTCCTCTTATAGCTCCTATGTTTCCTCTTCTATCTTCATGTGAGGATTTATATTTTTCTGTGCGAATACATTTCCTTTTGTGAATATGTGTCTTCTCACTTAGCAATTTTTCTTTTTGATTTGTTTGTTAAATTTTTTTTTATTATATTCTTATTTTTTTTAATCATTATTTTCGTTTCCCTCCCCTTCTTTCCTTTTCTCAATTTCTCCCTTTTATTAGTGCTCTTATAATTTGTCTTATAAACATTAAAATTACATGTGATTTCTCCCCCCCCTTTCCTATTAGCTTTACTCTCTTTCTATAAGTGCTGACTTCCACCTGTGTGTTTGTGTTATTGTCCTTAGTTATGTGTTCTTTTTGTGCTGTGTGTTTTTTTTAAAGTTCTTCTGCATGATCAATTGATATCGTTTTATCTTCGTATGTTATGATTATTTGTGTGGGGAATCCCTAGCGGTATTTGATGTTATTTTTTCTGTACTGTCGGTGAAGGTTTTCCCCCCATGTTTCCTATATATATTTGGGAGTCTAGCCAACTCCTTGGTTCTGCACCCCTCCCTGTTACAGGTGCCTCATCTCAGGTCCCTATTTAGCCTTGTACTGCAGAGAGCCTCAGATGGAATTTTTTCCCAAGTAAGTGGTTAATCTCATAAGAGCAGACATTAGACTGTGAGAGTAGGACCTGCCAAAGATGGGGTACATTGACGTTGTGGCAGGCTTATGCAATGTATGATCATATAATGTAACTAAATCCCCATTTTTTTTGCCTAGATTAGGTGTTTTTAAAAAAAACTTTTACAAACTAATAAAATCTGTCAACATTGAAGTTGCTGTTTAGTAGATAGGAGAGTGCGCTGGATCTTGTGTATTTATTGTATAATATGGCCCCCAGCAGCACCCCATTTAAGCATGTTTAGGTGAGTGCAACCATCCCCCCATGTTTCCTATATATATTTGGGAGTCTAGCCAACTCCTTGGTTCTGCACCCCTCCCTGTTACAGGTGCCTCATCTCAGGTCCCTATTTAGCCTTGTACTGCAGAGAGCCTCAGATGGAATTTTTTCCCAAGTAAGTGGTTAATCTCATAAGAGCAGACATTAGACTGTGAGAGTAGGACCTGCCAAAGATGGGGTACATTGACGTTGTGGCAGGCTTATGCAATGTATGATCATATAATGTAACTAAATCCCCATTTTTTTTGCCTAGATTAGGTGTTTTTAAAAAAAACTTTTACAAACTAATAAAATCTGTCAACATTGAAGTTGCTGTTTAGTAGATAGGAGAGTGCGCTGGATCTTGTGTATTTATTGTATAATATGGCCCCCAGCAGCACCCCATTTAAGCATGTTTAGGTGAGTGCAACCATCCCCCCATGTTTCCTATATATATTTGGGAGTCTAGCCAACTCCTTGGTTCTGCACCCCTCCCTGTTACAGGTGCCTCATCTCAGGTCCCTATTTAGCCTTGTACTGCAGAGAGCCTCAGATGGAATTTTTTCCCAAGTAAGTGGTTAATCTCATAAGAGCAGACATTAGACTGTGAGAGTAGGACCTGCCAAAGATGGGGTACATTGACGTTGTGGCAGGCTTATGCAATGTATGATCATATAATGTAACTAAATCCCCATTTTTTTTGCCTAGATTAGGTGTTTTTAAAAAAAACTTTTACAAACTAATAAAATCTGTCAACATTGAAGTTGCTGTTTAGTAGATAGGAGAGTGCGCTGGATCTTGTGTATTTATTGTATAATATGGCCCCCAGCAGCACCCCATTTAAGCATGTTTAGGTGAGTGCAACCATCCCCCCATGTTTCCTATATATATTTGGGAGTCTAGCCAACTCCTTGGTTCTGCACCCCTCCCTGTTACAGGTGCCTCATCTCAGGTCCCTATTTAGCCTTGTACTGCAGAGAGCCTCAGATGGAATTTTTTCCCAAGTAAGTGGTTAATCTCATAAGAGCAGACATTAGACTGTGAGAGTAGGACCTGCCAAAGATGGGGTACATTGACGTTGTGGCAGGCTTATGCAATGTATGATCATATAATGTAACTAAATCCCCATTTTTTTTGCCTAGATTAGGTGTTTTTAAAAAAAACTTTTACAAACTAATAAAATCTGTCAACATTGAAGTTGCTGTTTAGTAGATAGGAGAGTGCGCTGGATCTTGTGTATTTATTGTATAATATGGCCCCCAGCAGCACCCCATTTAAGCATGTTTAGGTGAGTGCAACCATCCCCCCATGTTTCCTATATATATTTGGGAGTCTAGCCAACTCCTTGGTTCTGCACCCCTCCCTGTTACAGGTGCCTCATCTCAGGTCCCTATTTAGCCTTGTACTGCAGAGAGCCTCAGATGGAATTTTTTCCCAAGTAAGTGGTTAATCTCATAAGAGCAGACATTAGACTGTGAGAGTAGGACCTGCCAAAGATGGGGTACATTGACGTTGTGGCAGGCTTATGCAATGTATGATCATATAATGTAACTAAATCCCCATTTTTTTTGCCTAGATTAGGTGTTTTTAAAAAAAACTTTTACAAACTAATAAAATCTGTCAACATTGAAGTTGCTGTTTAGTAGATAGGAGAGTGCGCTGGATCTTGTGTATTTATTGTATAATATGGCCCCCAGCAGCACCCCATTTAAGCATGTTTAGGTGAGTGCAACCATCCCCCCATGTTTCCTATATATATTTGGGAGTCTAGCCAACTCCTTGGTTCTGCACCCCTCCCTGTTACAGGTGCCTCATCTCAGGTCCCTATTTAGCCTTGTACTGCAGAGAGCCTCAGATGGAATTTTTTCCCAAGTAAGTGGTTAATCTCATAAGAGCAGACATTAGACTGTGAGAGTAGGACCTGCCAAAGATGGGGTACATTGACGTTGTGGCAGGCTTATGCAATGTATGATCATATAATGTAACTAAATCCCCATTTTTTTTGCCTAGATTAGGTGTTTTTAAAAAAAACTTTTACAAACTAATAAAATCTGTCAACATTGAAGTTGCTGTTTAGTAGATAGGAGAGTGCGCTGGATCTTGTGTATTTATTGTATAATATGGCCCCCAGCAGCACCCCATTTAAGCATGTTTAGGTGAGTGCAACCATCCCCCCATGTTTCCTATATATATTTGGGAGTCTAGCCAACTCCTTGGTTCTGCACCCCTCCCTGTTACAGGTGCCTCATCTCAGGTCCCTATTTAGCCTTGTACTGCAGAGAGCCTCAGATGGAATTTTTTCCCAAGTAAGTGGTTAATCTCATAAGAGCAGACATTAGACTGTGAGAGTAGGACCTGCCAAAGATGGGGTACATTGACGTTGTGGCAGGCTTATGCAATGTATGATCATATAATGTAACTAAATCCCCATTTTTTTTGCCTAGATTAGGTGTTTTTAAAAAAAACTTTTACAAACTAATAAAATCTGTCAACATTGAAGTTGCTGTTTAGTAGATAGGAGAGTGCGCTGGATCTTGTGTATTTATTGTATAATATGGCCCCCAGCAGCACCCAATTTAAGCATGTTTAGGTGAGTGCAACCATCCCCCCATGTTTCCTATATATATTTGGGAGTCTAGCCAACTCCTTGGTTCTGCACCCCTCCCTGTTACAGGTGCCTCATCTCAGGTCCCTATTTAGCCTTGTACTGCAGAGAGCCTCAGATGGAATTTTTTCCCAAGTAAGTGGTTAATCTCATAAGAGCAGACATTAGACTGTGAGAGTAGGACCTGCCAAAGATGGGGTACATTGACGTTGTGGCAGGCTTATGCAATGTATGATCATATAATGTAACTAAATCCCCATTTTTTTTGCCTAGATTAGGTGTTTTTTAAAAAAACTTTTACAAACTAATAAAATCTGTCAACATTGAAGTTGCTGTTTAGTAGATAGGAGAGTGCGCTGGATCTTGTGTATTTATTGTATAATATGGCCCCCAGCAGCACCCCATTTAAGCATGTTTAGGTGAGTGCAACCATCCCCCCATGTTTCCTATATATATTTGGGAGTCTAGCCAACTCCTTGGTTCTGCACCCCTCCCTGTTACAGGTGCCTCATCTCAGGTCCCTATTTAGCCTTGTACTGCAGAGAGCCTCAGATGGAATTTTTTCCCAAGTAAGTGGTTAATCTCATAAGAGCAGACATTAGACTGTGAGAGTAGGACCTGCCAAAGATGGGGTACATTGACGTTGTGGCAGGCTTATGCAATGTATGATCATATAATGTAACTAAATCCCCATTTTTTTTGCCTAGATTAGGTGTTTTTAAAAAAAACTTTTACAAACTAATAAAATCTGTCAACATTGAAGTTGCTGTTTAGTAGATAGGAGAGTGCGCTGGATCTTGTGTATTTATTGTATAATATGGCCCCCAGCAGCACCCCATTTAAGCATGTTTAGGTGAGTGCAACCATCCCCCCATGTTTCCTATATATATTTGGGAGTCTAGCCAACTCCTTGGTTCTGCACCCCTCCCTGTTACAGGTGCCTCATCTCAGGTCCCTATTTAGCCTTGTACTGCAGAGAGCCTCAGATGGAATTTTTTCCCAAGTAAGTGGTTAATCTCATAAGAGCAGACATTAGACTGTGAGAGTAGGACCTGCCAAAGATGGGGTACATTGACGTTGTGGCAGGCTTATGCAATGTATGATCATATAATGTAACTAAATCCCCATTTTTTTTGCCTAGATTAGGTGTTTTTAAAAAAAACTTTTACAAACGAATAAAATCTGTCAACATTGAAGTTGCTGTTTAGTAGATAGGAGAGTGCGCTGGATCTTGTGTATTTATTGTATAATATGGCCCAGCAGCACCCCATTTAAGCATGTTTAGGTGAGTGCAACCATCCCCCCATGTTTCCTCTTCTGTCTAGTTGACCAGGATAAATCCTGAAATATTTTCAGGGTTTCATACTCTTGAGAGCATTTTTTGCCTCTTAAGGCACTCATTTTTTGGGTCTTAAGTAGTGATGTCGAGAACATGAAATTTTCGGTTTGCGAACGGCGAACGGGAACTTAAGCAAACGTTCGCGAACCGGGCGAACCGCCATTGACTTCAATGGGCAGGCGAATTTTAAAACCCACAGGGACTCTTTATGGCCACAAAAGTGATGGAAAAGTTGTTTCAAGGGGACTAACACCTGGACTGTGGCATGCCGGAGGGGGATCCATGGCAAAACTCCCCTGGGAAATTACACAGTTGATGCAGAGTCTGGTTTGAATCCATAAAGGGCAGAAATCACCTAACATTCCTAAATCACAATGGATATGGATTGACACCTGACATATGACATATTGACACCTTGACATATGGATTGACACCTGTCCTCAGAGACCCTGATACACACTGACACAGAGCAGAATAGGGACTGTTCCTCCTACATAGGGTCACTTGGCTGATATGGATTGACACCTATCCTAAGGATCCCTGATACACACTGACACAGAGCAGAATAAGGACTGTTCCTCCTACATAGGGTCACTTGGCAGATATGGATTGACACCTATCCTAAGGATCCCTGATACACACTGACACAGAGCTGAATAGAGACTGTTCCCCCTACATAGGGTCACTTGGCAGATATGGATTGACACCTATCCTAAGGATCCCTGATACACACTGACACAGAGCTGAATAGAGACTGTTCCCCCTACATAGGGTCACTTGGCTGATATGGATTGACACCTATCCTAAGGATCCCTGATACACACTGACACAGAGCTGAATAGAGACTGTTCCCCCTACATAGGGTCACTTGGCAGATATGGATTGACACCTATCCTAAGGATCCCTGATACACACTGGCACAGAGCAGAATAGAGACTGTTCCCCCTACATAGGGTCACTTGGCAGATATGGATTGACACCAGTCCTCAGAGACCATGATACACACTGACACAGAGCAGAATAGGGACTGTTCCCCCTACATTGGGTCACTTGGCAGATATGGATTGACACCTGTCCTCAGAGACCTAATTGTGTAATAATGGTAATACTATTACCTATTATATAATATTGGCAGGGGCAAGGAAATTCCCTCTAAATAGATGGGTATAGGCAGAGAGTATGGAGACCGGAGTGATAAAGTGATATAAAGTTAAATGTATCACAGACACACAGCCGCCCTTTCTCTTAGCTAGTTTCCAGAAATGCTGGATAGGTAGAAGGGCTATAAAGACCCAGAGAGGTCTAAGAATAATCCTCTAAACTAGCCCTAATCTCCTTAAACACCTTCAAGGGTGTTCTAAGCTAAAGCTCAATCTAAACGTTTAGATGACTGCCTGATTTTCCATCACAGATGCTGGCTAGGAATAGCAGTGTGCAAGACAAAGAGTGGGTCTAAGTGCCCATAGTGCAGTAAAGTGTACCTAGTGAAGTGAAAAAGAGAATAACGAGCTGGCGCTCAAGAGAATAACGAGCTGGCGCCCTATCAGGGGACGTGTATATGGCATCGATTTTAGGAACCGGGAGATGGAAAAAGATGCTTGGTCGGTCCTCATACTTCAAATTTGGGGCACTGCGTGTGCAATCTAATGTGCCACCAGATAGGAGTGGTGTGTTAGGTAGTACTATTCCTATCAGTTTAATCCCTGTTATGTGCCTTTTTTTTGTTTGGTTTTTGAAGCCACAGTGCAGCACCAGAGGGCCGAAAATTAGGCATGTACACATGCCTGAAAAATTAGGTATTGTTGCAGCCGCTGCTGTAGCAGTGGCCATAAAAATTGATGTTTTTGTCCCAGGCAGAAAGTGCCCTAAAACATTGCGGCTTGAACCCTAGTTGGTGGCGGATAAGTCACGCAAGTCAACCGGCATTCAGAGCTAAAATACAGCAGCGTGTGGACCATTTTTAGCCCAAGGCAGCTAATCTCATCAGGCCTTTTTTAGTCGAATGTATCGCCCAGTGTCAGTCCCTTCGGGATCCATCCCTCATTCATCTTAATAAAGGTGAGGTAATCTAGACTTTTTTGACCTAGGCAACTTCTCTTCTCAGTGACAATACCTCCTGCTGCACTGAAGGTCCTTTCTGACAGGACACTTGAAGCGGGGCAGGCCAGAAGTTCTATCGCAAATTGGCATAGCTCAGGCCACAGGTCAAGCCTGCACACCCAGTAGTCAAGGGGTTCATCGCTCCTCAGAGTGTCGATATCTGCAGTTAAGCGAGGTAGTCTGCTACCTGTCGGTCGAGTCGTTCTCTGAGGGTGGATCCCAAAGGGCTGTGGCGATGCGTAGGACTTAAAAAGCTCCGCATGTCCTCCATCAACAACACGTCTTTAAAGCGTCCTGTCCTTGCCGGCGTGGTCGTGGGAGGAGGAGAATGACTTTCACCTCTTCCCCTGTTAGATTCCCGTTGTGCTGTGACATCACCCTTATACGCTGTGTAAAGCATACTTTTTAATTTATTTTGCAAATGCTGCATCCTTTCCGACTTGTTGTAATTCGGTAACATTTCCGACACTTTCTGCTTATACCGGGGGTCTAGTAGCGTGGACACCCAGTACAGGTCGTTCTCCTTCAGCCTTTTTATACGAGGGTCCCTCAACAGGCACGACAGCATGAAAGACCCCATTTGCACAAGGTTGGATGCCGAGCTACTCATTTCCCGTTCCTCATCCTCAGTGATGTCAATGAAGGTATGTTCTTCCCCCCAGCCACGTACAACACCACGGGTACCAGATAGGTGACAACGAGCACCCTGGGATGCCTGTTGTGGTTGGTCTTCCTCCTCCTCGTCAAAGCCACATTCCTCTTCTGACTCCTCTTCCTCATAATCCTCTTCCAGCGTTGCCGCAGGTCCAGCAAGCGATGCTGATAAGGCTGTTTCTGGTGGTGATGGTGACCACAACTCTTCCTCTTTCTCTTCACGCTCATCTACGGCCTGATCCAGCACTCTTCGCAGGGCACGCTCCAGGAAGAAAACAAATGGTATGATGTCGCTGATGGTGCCTTCGGTGCGACTGACTAGGTTTGTCTTCTCCTCAAAAGGACGCATGAGCCTACAGGCATTGCGCATTAGCGTCCAGTAATGTGGCAAAAAAATTCCCAGCTCCCCAGAGGCTGTCCTAGCACCCCGGTCATACAAATATGCATTAACGGCTTTTTCTTGTTGGAGCAGGCGGTCGAACATTAGGAGTGTTGAATTCCAACGTGTCGGGCTGTCGCAAATCAAGCGCCTCACTGACATGTTGTTTCGCCGCTGGATATCTGCAAAGTGCGCCATGGCCGTGTAGGAATGCCTGAAATGGCCACACACCTTCCTGGCCTGCTTCAGGACGTCATGTAAGCCTGTGTACTTATGCACAAAGCGTTGTACGATCAGATTACACACATGTGCCATGCACGGCACATGTGTCAACTTGCCCAACTTCAATGCCGCCAACAAATTTGTTCCGTTGTCACAAACCACTTTGCAGATATCCAGTTGCTGCAGAGTCAGCCACTTTTCCACCTGTGCATTCAGGGCGGACAGGAGTGCTTGTCCGGTGTAACTCTCTGGTTTCAAGAAAGTCAAACCCAAGACGGCGTGACACTGCCGTATCCGGGATGTGGAATAGTACCTGGGGGGGGGGTGCCGTTGATGTGGAGCAAGACGCAGCAGCAGAAGAGGACTCAGCCAAGGAGGTTATGGAAGAGAATGGAGTAGGAGGAGTAGAGGAGGTGGCAGCAGGCCTGCCTGCAAGTCGTGGCGGTGTCACCAACTCCTCTGCAGAGCCACGCATTCCATGCTTGGCAGCCGTCAGCAGGTTTACCCAATGCGCAGTGTAGGTGATATACCTGCCCTGACCATGCTTTGCAGACCAGGTATCAGTGGTCAGATGGACCCTTGCCCCAACACTGTGTGCCAGACATGCCATTACTTCCTTTTGCACAATCGAGTACAGGTTGGGGATTGTCTTTTGTGAAAATAAATTTCATCCGGGTACCTTCCACTGCGGTGTCCCAATAGCTACAAATTTTTTGAACGCCTCAGACTCCTCCAGCTTGTATGGTAAAAGCTGGCGGGCTAATAGTTCGGACAAGCCAGCTGTCAGACGCTGGGCAAGGGGGTGACTTTCTGACATTGGCTTCTTACGCTCAAACATGTCCTTGAAAGACACCTGACTGTGGGCAGATGAGCGGGAACTGCTCAAGGCAAGAGACTGAGTGGCGGATGGTTGAGAGGGGGCAAGGAGGACAGCAGTGGTTGACGTGGCTGAAGATGCTGGACCAGGAGGAGGATGGCGGCTTTGAGTTTGCGTACTGCTTGTACTCATGTGTTGATCCCATAGGCGTTTGTGATGTGATATCATGTGCCTACGCAAAGCAGTTGTACCTAGGTGGGTGTTGGACTTCCCACGACTCAGTTTCTTTTGGCACAGGTTGCAAATGGCATCACTGTTGTCAGAGGCAGACACACAAAAAAAATGCCACACTGTTGGGCTCTGCAATGACGGCATTCTGGTGGTGGACACAGCATGCGTTGATTGGCGTGCTGTCGGGCTGACCCTGGGTGCTGATGCATGCTGTCTGACTGTGCCACTAGCTCCTTGCGACGGCCTACCCCTGCTTCCAACTCGTCTCCTCCTCCGCCTCTCTGTCTCTCCATCTGAACTTTCGTCCTGTTCTTCTTCTTGCCGAGCGGGCACCCACGTGACATCCATGGACGCATCGTCATCATCAACCGCTTCACTTGTATCTGACAACTCAGCAAAGGAAGCAGCAGCGGGTACAACATCATCATCATCACACCGTACGTCCATGTGTGTAATGCTGCCTGCCTGAGACATATCCCTGTTATCTACATCCTCTGGCAATAATTGTTGCGCATCACTCATTTCTTTAAACGGATGTGTGAATAACTCCTCTGACATACCAAGTGAAGCGGCTGTGGTGCTAGTGTTGGTGGTGGCGGCAGGCGGGTGAGTGGTATCTTGAGAGGTGCCCGAAGCTAAGCTGGAGGAGGATGGTGCGTCAACGTTCCGAGCAGAAGCTGTAGAAGATTGGGTGTCCTGTGTTAGGCAGTCAACTATGTCCTCAGAACTTTTCAAGTTCAGGGTACGTGGCCTCTGAAAACTGGGCATTATTCTAGGGCCAAAGGGAATCACAGCACCATGACCACGATGGCCCCTGCGGGGTGGCCTGCCTCTGCCTGTCATTTTTTTTTGGATTAGTGGTACTATGCGTGCAAGCTACTGTGAGACTAGATATGAGTGGCACTGTGCAGTGGCAGAGGTTGGCAGAGTACACTCTGTAGGCCTGACACACCCGCTTGAAGACAACTGTTAAGACACTCACCACCAGGGGAATGAAGCCGCCGTTTAGTCGATAATCCCCTTTCTCCAGAAATGCAATTTTAGTCCAACCGATTGTAAAACTCCCGAACGGAGCATACGAATACGGCAACTCCCGATCAGCAATTCATCCGAAATCCTTTGACAGCTAGAAATAAACGAAAACGCTGTCCCAATAGTAAATCCCTCCACAAACGAGACAAAGCTCCGTCTTGAAGGTCAAACAGGAATGTGTTTAATGGGGGCTACCTGCCAGGTATTTATGCAGGTCTCCACAAGGTAGACACTCCCCTAGGGGACCTTGTGGAAGACTGTAAAATATATTATACAGTAGCCAATCGCAGTGGCTTCAATACAAGCCCTTCCCATTTTACCCATAAGTCATTATGTTCTATCCCGGAGATAATTAGGGAGAAACCTAATTATCTCCGAGGATAGAGACCATCGCCATTTTAAAACATAATAAGAAAACTACAATAAAATACATCAAATCAGAAATACCGATTGTATAGTGTTCGTGCAACGGATCCCCAGATAGCCTGGATCTGAGGGCATATTCCTACCGAATAGCGCTCAGGTCCGATGTACATAGTCCAATCGCCATGGAGTCAAAGTCTCTCATAAGTCCATCGGTATACGAATGACTCCATGGGACGGCTACCTGGGTAAGTCCATACGAATTAGAGAAACTCCCGAACTGACCGGTGTTCGTACGCCTCAAGGAAAATAGAAGGGGGCGGCCGTCTCCAGCAGTGTTCGGTAGATAAAGAGTCCGTTTTTAGATCCATAGGTTTTGCACAGAACACTGCTGATTCGCCTCGTGTCCAAAATGGCCGCCGCCTCGTGTTCGGCATACGAACGACGACCACCCGTACAAATGGAATGGAGAGGTGTTTGCGGTTAACCACAACGTTCTAATTGTGGTCAAGGTGTTAACAAGCCGCACACTCCTCTCCTGGGTGGCCGTTGGTTCGGTAGTTTCAATCGGTACTAAGGAAACCATACGAACAAGGGCATACGGACAGGAAATCCACGAACTCAAGGCAAACAGACGAACCGGCAATACAAGTCTATACAGATGGGTTCGTCACAACAACTAACTGCTATTCAATCTATAACAGTGAAAAAAGTTTTTTCTTTTTAAATGCATGCTATTGTGACACCAGATATGATGGCAATGTGCACTGGCAGAGGTTGGCAGAGTACACGCTGTTGGCCTGACACACCCGCTTGAAGACAAGTAACTGCTATTCAATCTATAACAGTGAAAAAAAAAATTTTCACGCTATTGTGACACCAGATATGAGTGGCAAAGTGCACTTGCAGAGGTTGGCAGAGTACACGCTGAAGGCCTGACACCCGCTTGAAGACAACTAACTGCTATTCAATCTATAACAGTGAAGAAAGTTTTTTTTTTTTTAAATGCACGCTATTGTGACACCAGAGTGGCAAAGTGGACTGGTAGAGGTTGGCAGAGTACACGCTGAAGGCCTGACACCCGCTTTAAGGACACTGACTGCTATTAGGTTACAGTGAAAAACTTTTTTCTTTTTAAAGGCACGCTATTGTCACAAAAGATATGAGTGGCAAAGTGCACTTGCAGAGGTTGGCAGAGTACACGCTGAAGGCCTGACACCCGGACGCTTGCAGACAACTAACTGCTATTCAATCTATTACAGTGAAAACAATTGTTTTGTTTTTAAATGCAAGCTTAAGCTATTGTGACACCAGATATGAGTGGTGGCACTGGGCAAGTGGGCACAGTATCCACTGTGAGCCTGACACAGAAGCTGGCAGACAACTAACTGCTATTCAATCTATTACAGTGAAAACATTTTTTTTGTTTTTAAATGTCAAGCATAAACTATTGTGACACCAGATATGAGTGGTGGCACTGGGCAAGTGGGCACAGTATCCACTGTGAGCCTGACACAGAAGCTGGCAGACAACTAACTGCTATTCAATCTATTACAGTGAAAAAATGTTTTTTGTTTTTAAATGTCAAGCTTAAGCTATTGTGACACCAGATATGAGTGGTGGCACTGGGCAAGTGGGCACAGTATCCACTGTGAGCCTGACACAGAAGCTGGCAGACAACTAACTGCTATTCAATCTATTACAGTGAAAAACATTTTTTTGTTTTTAAATATCAAGCTTAAGCTATTGTGACACCAGATATGAGTGGTGGCACTGGGCAAGTGGGCACAGTATCCACTGTGAGCCTGACACAGAAGCTGGCAGGCAGGCACCTGCAATTAGATTACACAGGAAAGAAAAGCAGACTGATGTTCTAGCCCTAAAAAGGGCTTTTTGGGGTGCTGTTCTTACAGCAGAGATCAGATGAGTCCTTCAGGACTGTAGTGGACACTGAATACCCTAGCCTAGCTATCAATTTCCCTATCTAATGAGCAGCAGCTACACTTTCCCTCCTCTATCTAAGAATGCAGTTTCAGAATGAATCTAAAATGGATGCTGTACAGGAGGTGGGAGGGTCTGGAAGGGAGGGTCTGCTGCTAATTTGCTGGAATGTGTCTGCTGACCGTGAGGCACAGGGTCAAAGTTTCAATGATGACAAATAGGGGGCGGATCGAACCGCGCATGTGTTCTCCCGCCGTGGCGAACGCGAACACACTATGTAACATAACATCACATCCCTTGGAAGCTGATCTGGGACTCCCTTTCGTTTGTTTACTCTGTGACATCTCTCGATGGACGGAATTCTGAAGTCCCACTCCACCTCCAAGTGTTTGATGAAATCCTCTATATATGGCTCCAATTTTTTAGTAGTTACTTGTTCTGGTATTCCTCTAATTCTGAGGTTCTTCCTCCTTGATCTATCTTCAGCGTCTATCAGTTTGCTCTCCATTTCTATCATTTTTCTTCACATCGCAAAATATTCCTCTCTGTGGGTTCTTTCCCTGTGTTCCAATGCATTTATTTTTTACTCTGTTACCTGAATCTGTTTATAGAGGCCAGCTAACTCTTTCTTGATATTCCTGGTACTAGTTTGCATCTCCTCCCTAAGCCTCTCAAATTGACTATCTAGGTGTTTGAGCAAGTGATCGTATTATAAGGGCTACATAAGGAAAGTATTGGAGTTTTCAGTATTCCTTCTTTCCTACGCCTGTATCTCGGGTATCCTCCATGTGACCCTTATTAATGTCTCCCTCTGTAGTATTGTTTGTCTGGAGAGATTTTATTTTTGGGTTTTCTTTCTTTTCTTAATTGTTTCCCCTCCAGTGTCTTTTTCTTGGCCATTTTTTTTTTAATTTTGTATTATTATTATTTTTTTATTTATTTATTTATTTATTATTATTTTACTCTCCTCTCTCCCTCTTTCTCTTTTGCTCTGTCTTTTCCCCCTCTAGGTATAATTAATATAATGGTGGGAAATCTTTAGGCAGCATGAGAACACCAGGCTTGAGGAGCTTAACCACACCCTATCTAGGATGCTGTATAAATGCTTGAGGGAAACAGCTCTTCCAGTTCTAGCCAGGGGGCAAGACAGCATAGGGACAACACATCCAATTTTAGACAATCTTAGGCTGAGGGAGGGGAAAGGGAAAAAATTGGTCACAGACTTCCACACAGAGAGGGAGAAAAAAAAGAAAAAAGAAACTGCAGGACCTTAAAGTAACTAGGGCGTCAGTCTTAGCCCAATGGTGTTATCCTTTGAGCTACTTGCTCCAAATTTAAAGAAACAGCCTCTAAATATTTTTTTCCCTCAAGAGAACTCCAATACTTTCCTTATGTAGCCCTTATAATACAATATTATATGTTATCTATACTTTTTCAATTTAGCTTTAAGTTAGTTACAGCTGACTTTGCACGGCTTGCAGCATGCTTTTTTTTTTTTTTAAGCGATCCTTCCTCGCAGAATGTTGCTCCCGCTGATGTCCAAACTTCCCGTGGCACAATAACTGACTCGCGGGGCGACCTCCTCCTTTCTCTTGCTGACGGCATTCTAGCTCTCACACTCCCCACCGGCACAGCTCTGCTCCCTTCGACAGACCTCAGCCGCGCTCCATGAAGTTGTGCGCTCTCCCGGCGTTACGTCATCGTTCCAAAATACAAATCTTAAATGTCTTGTTTCTATTACCATGTTTGTTCCTAAGACTCATATTTATTCTGTTGTTATTATAATACCATTTTTGTTTGGTGTTAAATATAATTTTATCAATCTTATTGTCTAGTTTATTTTTAATTTGGTTTTGAATATCAGTTATTTCATTAGATAAAAACTGGATTTGGATCCAACTTATTTTGTCTTTTCATTTTTAATAATGTAATATATAAATCTGATAAGGATTTGCCTTGTTTTTTTCCTAATATAAGAATTATAAATGGAAAGGAGAAAACAATCTTTCCTGGCTAATCATGGCAGTATCACTTATGGGTTAGCTCCACTCTCAGCCGGATCAGGACAGAAAACAACTAAAGAATTAACAAGGCTGTAGGCCATACCTCAGTCTTTTTTCTTTCCTCAGTCGGACAACAGGAATTTTTATTCTGCAGTCAGATTTAATTTTTTGGCCACCTCCCACGTTTACCGTGGGCTTACCAGATGAAGTTCAGCCTCTCTTCATCTGAAGAACTCAGTAATCAGGCTGCACAGGCAGAACTAACTGAGTTTGGTGTTTGCAGTTTAGATACTGTCATACATGAAGATTCTGGACTAATCTATCTGGATTTCAGGAAGGCACAATTCAGGGGTTCGTATATCTATAATTCCCTAAACTGAATTTGGTGCTGTATATATACATATGAGTATATCTGTTTTATAGGGGTCGGTTACCTTAAAAATCCCCTGATGCATGTTCCCCATCTATGATGTGGAGTGTGCTTATTTCTCCACAGGAGGCAAAGGGTTTTGGAGAAGCTTAGCTAAGTAATCTTCTCTTGTGCTGCTATCAGGCTGCTGAATTTACAGACTGGAGCAGGTTCTTACCTGTTTTCTCCTTATTCTGCAGGTGCTGTATAAGTTTTTCTTCTTCTAGCCGCACAGCTATTCGGCATCTAGGTACTCTGCTTCTGACATCACAAAATGGCGCCGGGGGGCTGTACCCGCGTGCGCATGCCAGATGAAGGATTTTAGTAGTGTAGTCTCCGAGCATGCGCGGATCAGCGGGTAGGAGGATTTTGTGGGGGTATTTATGGGATAATAATAGTAAACAGTTGAGAATTGCCCACTATTTCAATTCTCAGATCCCAAAGATCGGTATCGTGTAAGTGAAATGTATTCCATATAAATAAAATCACAATTTGTTATAAAAATAGATACAATTTATTGTGACAATTTAAATAATAATAATATGTAACATGCGTGACAATAATCAATGAATATTCAGTATAACATGAGTATGCAATACAATGGCAATACATTCCACTGGCTAACAATGATTTATGACGGTAGTTCACAGAAAGAAAAGCAAGTGAAACTTACACACACACACAGAGCTTGCAGCTTAAGGCCATAAAACTTTAGCTGACAGTTAGAATAACCCTCTCAATGCTGGTTAGACCTCCTAGGTGATTAAGATCTATTCTCATGTAATTTTAAATAAAATAACATTTAAACCAACTCATTAGTCATTTTTATCTGTTATACCTTTTATGGTTTTTGTTTATATTTTGTTTATATTAAGGTGTACTTTTAAAGTTACTTTTTATATTCATTTTTTTTTTACCTCCTGGATCTGTATATCCTTGGTGGGGATTATACTACCTAAGCTGATCATACTAGAGCAAGTTACATGCTCTAGCAATTGTAAGTACAATACTATCCATTACTTATGCTATTATTGGTACTTACTTCACCATTGGCTGTTATTTCCTTTTTTTGCATATACTACGCATATTGCACTTTGGAAGCACCTGTACGTACCACAACAACATATCCTAAGACGGGGATTGTACTGTCCAAGCGCTTCACAGCTGAGCTCTGTTATAGCTCGTATAAATGTGAGTGGATTATATATAGCTATACTGACCACCGCTAAAATTTTAACTACTGTATTGCACTATTGTTTTTTATTCTCTGTTTCATTCCGAGGTTCGGTTTCTTCTGGATATACTTGAGAACATATGTATGTATATTTTGCACATATAAAATACTAGGCGCGGGATACACTTTCCTTTTGTTTCTGTACACAGAGCTTGCAGCTTAAGGCCATAAAACTTTAGCTGACAGTTAGAATAACCCTTTCAATGCTGGTTAGACCTCCTAGGTGATTAAGATCTATTCTCATGTAATTTTAAATAAAATAACATTTAAACCATCTCATTAGTCATTTCCTGGAACCATCCAATAAGAGTAATCTACCATGTTCTATAACCAGAATTTTAACTTGCCTAAACAGATATTTTATCTTATTTTAGAGCAAATCAATACACCTATTATATGAAGAAAATGAAAAGAAATAACCTAGGGCCAAAATTTAGATATCACAAGGTAGAGGGCACAAAAAGGGGGGTAACCCCCAAATAGTGAATATCATAGAGAATAAACAAAAAAAGAAAAAAATGCCATTCTACCTGTGCATGATTTACTGAGAAGATTATAGGCTTAAAAAGTAACTTTTAATAAATAAATCTAAAATAAAAATATGTTAAAGAAAAATCATATGAACAACAGGAGTGGGTGGAGACTATACAGTGAGTAAAACTCTGACTACTTATACAAGCTGTAAAAGTGTATACATAACACTAATGCTGAAGCAATACTGTTTTGCTATAATATAACATCAGTGTATTCCCAAGTAATAGAAGTGATACTTACTATATTATATATCACTAATAGCTGTAACAAGAGGGGGGAGATAAGACGACTGCTAAACCAGTGCTGTCAATAGTTAAAAGATTTATGGATAAATAAATCCCTACATGATAGTACAACTAACGACATGGGTTAGCTCCACATACAATAAATGACAATGTTCTATGGTGCTTAACCTCTGAAAGATCCAAGATAATGGTTCAGCTCAGACAGATTTCTGACAGACGGCGATTAGCCAGTTAAATATCACAAAAGCTGCCTAGATCATAGCAGCGTATTGATAATAAATTAAGGTTGCTGTCAAGCAGTAAAGTGTAAAATAAGGGGTTGCTGACCTGGCTCAGTTTTTTCTCCAAGATACCTAGCAGTATATTCTAGTGTAACAACGGCTGCCTGCACTGAGTTATCTTATGCTTTACCACAGTGGAGCACAAAGTAGTAGCTCACCTGTGAAGGACTGCTGACAGGCAGCAGTTAACCGGTTAAAAGTCACACAAGTTGCCTAAGTGCTAGCTGCATCTAAATAGTAGGTCAAAGTATAAAGAGAGGGTTTGCAAACAGTTTTGAACAGGTTGCCTAGGTAGTAGAAAATATACAGACAGTGACAGAGGAAGGCATATAGAATAAAGATTCCTGAGTCTTGTGCCTTCGAGGGCACCCCTTAATAAAATGCCTGGTCTTATCAATCTCCCCCCATAAACATAATAAAGGAAAAAGAAAGAGAAATAAAGTATGTACAGAGCACTTAAATTAGTGTTAAGAGTCTCCAATATGCACTCCTGAGATGCTGGACATGAAAGAACTTGATGTCGGTAATTTAGCAATTGATAAGCAGAGAGTTAGGTGCCGACATCAATAATGTGTCAGTATGTGTCCAGAGCCCCTGACGTGCACGTTTCGCCAGTGAAGCTCATCAGAGGGGAACCAGATACAGGCAAGTATAGGAGTATTTAAATCATAAGCTCTTAATTGATTGGGAGATTTTCAGGATTCTGACCAATGGTAGCTTGGGGAGGGAATCTCAACCATTAAGAAATAATTGACTAATAAACCCTATGTTTACCTGAATCTTATGGTTTTTTACTGAATATTAAAATGATTCATTATATAAAAAAGGTGGAAAAGTGTAAGTAACAGTGATTATCAAAATGACAGTAACGTCATTGTTTTAACTTATCTGTGATTAACAATAGTGACATAGTTAGTTGAACGAACATGGCAACGTTTATCTGCTAAACTATTTACTGATTAGTGCAGATATATTAGTGGATTCCTAAACTTGTTGACTAAAATGTAACATTAATGAAAGTTTTTAGGATTTTAAGATTTTAGGAGAGAGAATGATTGTAATAGACCTAAATTAATATTGATAATGAATAATTATGCATTTATTTGTGAATGAAGGGGGTAAAATTAAATTCTTCATTTAGTCCCAAGGGGGATAAGGTCTTACATTCATGTATCCATCTGGATTCTTTCCTTAATAGGGTGAGATTAAAATTACCCTTTCTAGTGTTCAGGTGGATACGTTCTAAAACCTGAAACGTAAGATGAGATGCATCCGAGTTATGGAAGTTCCTTATGTGATTGGAGACAGGAGTCGAAATGTTTAGGTTTGAGACGGAATTCACATGTTGTAGGATTCTCCTTCTCAGTTCTTGGAAGGTTTTTCCTATATATTGTAGTTTACAGCTACAAGTAATGATGTAAACTACTTTTGTGGTGCTGCAATTAACAAAATCATTAATCGGATGTGTTTTCTGCGTATTGGTGCATAAGACTGATTTTGATGGTTTGATAAACCTACATGCCTTACATTTCCCACATCTAAAAATTCCCTTTGTTTCTTGTAGCCATGTCTTAGGTGATGGTTTTGGTTCAAGATGACTATGAACTAGCAGGTCACGCAGATTGTTAGCTCGTCTTGCTGTGATACTTGGGAATATAGAATGATTAGTGGCCACCTCTTTGTTGTGGGTGAGTATCGGCCAATTGTCTGCATAGATTTTTCGAATGGGATTCCATAGTTGATCATAAGTGCCTATGCATCTAATTGTAGGTTTAGTATCCTTTACTTTGTAATTTCCGAGACTAGTTGATCTGTCCATACTAGAGACTCGTTGGAATGCCTTTTTAAGGATTTTGTTTGGATAGCCTTGCTGTTTGAAGCGAAGCCTTAGGTTCTTAGCTTCTTTTATAAAGGTTTCTTCTTTCGAGCAGTTACTTTTTGCCCTCAGGTATTGCCCGTAGGGAATACCTGCCTTGAGTTTGTAAGGGTGATGGCTGTTCCAATGTAAGAAATTGTTGCACGAAGTAGGTTTTCTATAAAGTTCGGTATCTACTTCACCCCCTTGGGATAGATTAATAACCAAATCCAGAAATTCTAGTCTGTCCTCACTGATGACATGAGTTAATTGTAGGCCAATAGTGTTGATGTTCAGTATCGAGACTAGTTCCTCGAACTGTGTTACTGAGCCAGTCCAAAATATCAGGACATCATCTATGTAACGATGCCAACTAATGATGAATTTATCCAATCCTGTCTGTAACGTATTTTTCAAAATTGTGGCTTCCCACCACCCTAAATACAGATTAGCGTAACTAGGGGCACAAGCACTTCCCATGGCCGTGCCTCTAGTTTGCAGGTAGTAGGTACCGTTGAACACAAAATAATTGTGAGTTAGTATAAAACTCAATAGTTCCATAAGGAAAACCTTTTGGGACGCTGTGATTTTGGATGATTTTTCTAAGAAATATTGGGTGGCTTCAAGGCCTACTTTGTGAGGGATGTTATTGTATAAAGAGAATACATCCATGATGGCTAGAAGAGTGTATGGGGGGACAGTGAGATTCTCAAGAGTGAGTAATGTCTGTTTAGTGTCCTGAATATAGGATGGGGGATCACTTACAAATGGGTGGAGTATTTTCTCCATGAATTTGCTCGCTTGTTCAGTGAGTGAGTTATTACCCGAAATTGTTGTTACAGCTATTAGTGATATATAATATAGTATCACTTCTATTACTTGGGAATACACTGATGTTATATTATAGCAAAACAGTATTGCTTCAGCATTAGTGTTATGTATACACTTTTACAGCTTGTATAAGTAGTCAGAGTTTTACTCACTGTATAGTCTCCACCCACCCCTGTTGTTCATATGATTTTTCTTTAACATATTTTTATTTTAGATTTATTTATTAAAAGTTACTTTTTAAGCCTATAATCTTCTCAGTAAATCATACACAGGTAGAATGGCATTTTTTTCTTTCTTTTCTTTTTTTCTTTTTTTCTTTTTTTGTTTATTCTCTATGAAAATCAATACACCTGGATAAATATCACTATATGCTAACATGTGATATGTCACATTAATATATATATATAGTTATTACTTTCCATCTGCAGAATAGAATGCTTAATTATATATTCTTTAGTAACTAAGATTTCTAAATATCGAAATCTGATCGTGATTTATCCATTCATCTATCATGCTATAGAAAATTTTAATTAATTTAGATTAATTAAATGAAACCAGTATAATTACCAGTTGAGTAGACATTCTCATCTGATGAGTATGTAGTCTCAGGAACTGAATGGATGTGTGATTGGTGTGTAAGAAATTCTGAGTGCCCTGGAGTGGATATCTGTCTGCATTGCCCCCGACTGCTCACCTCTTGCTTCTTTGCTTCCTTTGCATTCCTTTGCATTCCTTTGCATACCTCTCTCTTCCCTTTGTCTTAACTTTTAAAGGGAAAAATTCTCTGTTCGTCACTAGGTGATAGACCAATAGAAAACTGGAGGTGTGGTTACCTTCCAGATAGCAATTTAAGTATTTGGTCTATAGAGGGCAGTCTCGTCCCACTAAACATTCCTATCCAGGAAAGAGTTAACTTTTCCTGGTGGCTATTTTGACGTAATTTAGCTTATCTTTATGGTTATCTATAACTTAAGTTTTCTGTCAGATCAAAGTGTTTCTTTAAGTTTTGTTTTAAATATTTTTATTGTTTCACATAGGAATGCATATTGCAAACTGGTTCGAAAAGGGCAAGCGGTTGCCCACGCAGGGGCTCAAGCAGTAGTTTACTTCAAACATTAAGGTGAACAGTCGCCTGCGTAGAGGCCTAATTGTTAGCGTATAATGATATATAATAGCGCAGATTATCGCCTGTGCAAAGGCATAATGATCAAAACATAAACTTAAACACATACTAAACTTAGTACGGGTACACTTATAGGCATTACAACATGAGCTGTACAATCTGAGCAAATGCGCTATTTGTTAAAATTTAAGTATCAGCATTTTATGAATACGGAATTGTATTGCTAACTGAAGCCTGTATGGACGTTAATATGTAAAGAAGCGGTTAACGTAAAGTAAGCTGCCGTGTGTGCTTAATCTGTAAGGTCATGCACTCATCTATTAGCAATACCTTGCTGCATTATAATCAGAGTAGGGCCTGAGAGGTGACGTAAGCTTAGGTATGAATAGGGCCTATTCTTTAAGTTAGTCGTCGTGACCGCAGTACTATTAACATGTAGCTACCTGTGCAGCGTGCGTCGTCCTAATAGGAAAGGTTAGCCTTTTGACCTACATCATGTGGTACACCCTTCTGGCTATGCATTCAACAATAAAATAAACAGCATTAAGCAGGAGCCCTAGGGGGGCTTTGAGATATATATAGCATGAGCAGAAACTTCAAAAGGAAACATTAACATAAATAGCCTTAACAAGACTGATTCGAGTTGCAGATTAATGAAAATTATCCTGGACTTTATCAGCATCCTTTAATTCTGTGGATGAGTTCCAATGGCCTTATCAGGTGCTTAACCGTTCCATCCAAGTGTTATGTGCAGTTGGATGTGTTGCATAGTCTGGCTGGCTGTGTGGGAACAGTGCCTACTCATGTGGCGTGTCCGGCAGGGGCGGGCTGGGCCGGGGGGCAGGGAGGCAATTGCCGCCCAGGCCGCCCTAAATAATTAGAAAAATGGCCACTGCAGGGCCGGTCCTGGGCGCCAGGAGGAGGGGGTGCCGCGCGGAGCAGGCTGATAGCCTGTCACAGGGAGCAAAGCAGGTGGCCAGCTGGCCACTTACAGTGCCCAGGTAGCAAGGCAGAGTAGGCACCTGCTTGTCCCAGATGGCAGGTGCCTACTCTGCAGCAATATACTGGCCGGTGTTCAGGCATGCGGCGGCGAGGGAGCTCTGCTGATGATCTTTGAGCTCTGCTGATGATCTTCCTGCTCCCTCGCGCGCCCTCTCTGGTGATGCCGGGAGCCGGAATATGACGTAATTCCGGCCCCGCATCACTAAACTGCGCGAGGGAGCAGAGAGGAGCAGGAATATCATGGAAGTCACTGGACCCCGGGGAAAGGACCCAGAGGACTCCTAAAGGTAGGAGCAACAAGAAATAAAATAAATTTGTGAGTGTGTGTCTGAAAGTAAGTAAGTGTGTGTGTCTGGAAGTGTGTGTGTGTCTTAAAGTGTGTGTGTGTGTGTGTGTGTGTGTGTGTCAGGAACTGTGTGTGTGTGTCTGGAAGTGTGTGTGTGTGTGTCGGGAAGTATGTGTTTGTGGAAGTGTGTGTCTGGAAGTGTGTGTGTCTTAAAGTGTGTGTGTGTGTGTGTGTGTGTGTGTCAGGAAGTGTGTGTGTCAGGAAGTGTGTGTGTCTGGAAGTGTGTGTGTGTGTGTGGAAGTGTGTGTGTGTGTGTGTGTCTGGAAGTGTGTGTGTGTGTGTGTGTGTGTCTGGAAGTGTGTGTGTCTTAAAGTGTGTGTGTGTGTGTGTGTGTGTGTGTGTGTGTCAGGAAGTGTGTGTGTCTGGAAGTGTGTGTGTGTGTGTGTGGGTGTGTGTGTGTGTGTGTGTGTGTGTGTGTGTCTGGAAGTGTGTGTGTGTGTGTCTGGAAGTGTGTGTGTCTGGAAGTGTGTGTGTCTGGAAGTGTGTGTGTGTCTTAAAGTGTGTGTGTGTGTGTCATGAACTGTGTGTGTGTGTAAGTGTGTGTGTGTGTGTGTGTGTGTGTCTGGAAGTGTGTGTGTGTGTGTGTCTGGAAGTGTGTGTGTGTCAGGAACTGTGTGTGTGTGTGTGTGTGTGTCTGGAAGTGTGTGTGTGTCAGGAACTGTGTGTGTGTGTGTGTGTGTGTGTGTGTCTGGAAGTGTGTGTGTGTCAGGAACTGTGTGTGTGTGTGGAAGTGTGTGTGTGTGTGTGTGTGTGTGTCTGGAAGTGTATGTGTGTGTGTGTCTGGAAGTGTGTGTGTCTGGAAGTGTGTGTGTGTGTGTGTGTCTGGAAGTGTGTGTGTGTGTCTGGAAGTGTGTGTGTGTGTCTGGAAGTGTGTGTGTGTGTGTGTCTGGAAGTGTGTGTGTGTCTGGAAGTGTTTGTGTGTGTCTGTCAGGGCCGTCTTTCCGCATGGGGCCCTACCGCGCTGCCCAGCATGCCCGGCCGACAGGGGAGATCCTTTGATCTCCCCTGCCGGCCAACGGAGAGGTGGCCTTGTTTTCTGGCCTTGTGCCGGTGAGGGAGATCTCAAATCAATCGGGGAGAGAGGTAGCTGCCTAGGACCCAGGGCTGCAGGAGAGGCCGACCTGTAAGGCAGATCGTTCCTACCGCAAGCAGGCTGTGATGCGATGTGATGCGTTGCAGCTCATTACCATTGCAATGCTCCACACAGCATTCTGCGCGCAGGAGGACAGGAGACAGCCTGCAGCCAGACAAGCTGCAGGCTGTACAGAATTCACAACTGGACCACCAGGGCTGGCTGTGTCCCAGCCTCTTTCACCAAAGGTAAGAAGAAGGGTGGGGGGGACATATAGATTTTATTTAACGTATAGTAGTATTTAAAAAAAAACAAAAAACATTTGCTACCTGCACCCCTCAAACACACACACAGCACCCAACACACATATAGCACTCCACACACACACAGCACCCCACTCACATAGCACTCCACACACACACGCAGCACCCCACTCACATAGCACTCCACACACAGAACCCCACACTCACATAGCATTCCACACACACACAGCACCCCACACACACCGCACCCGTACACACAAACACATACACTGCACCCCTCACTGCAGTGTGTGTGTATTCAGCAGTCTGTGTGTGTGTTTAGCCGTCTGTGTATGTATTCAGCCGTCTGTGTATGTATTCAGCCGTCTGTGTGTATGTTTGTATTCAGTGGACTGTGTATGTATTCAGCACTCTCTATGTGTACTCAGCAGTCTCTGTGTGTGTGTGTGTGTGTCTATTCGTCAGTCTGGAAAAGCAGACCTGGTGGGTCAGAGAGGATAGGGCGCCCCCTAGTGAATATCTATATATACATATGTACAAAAGGTAAAATATAACTTTTAATAGTTAATACATAAAAATGCTTAAGGTTGGGACCCGGAAACAGAAATAAAATGATGGTGAAAATAACATACAAAAAATAAATAATAATAAAGAAAAGTAACTAGATGGGAGGATATAAATAAATGTGAGAGCGTGCTGGATGGGGATAAAGTAACTTGAGGTGATGTCTCAAGAGTTACTGTATGGAAAAAACACACACCCCCCAAACAGCTGTCTATCTCACAAATACACAGTAAACTCTTAGTTAACTCGTGCTGTGCACCCTCCATATATTTACCACTAACAGTATCCAGTACGGAATCTGATGGGGTAGAAACAGTGGCACACTATAATATGCCTCTAGTGAGGGGAATTGACGCAACAAGAGAGTAGCATTAAGAGTGAGTGTATCATATAGTGGAGATCTGTCTAAGGATTGTACTAGTGTATCTATAATTGATACAGTTGTAGGAGCAATGTCTCTGGGGTTGGGGAACAGGGTTCGGTGAGGAGAGAGCAACCAACACTATTGAGACAGTGCTAAAGGCACTAACCGCCCATTTATGCAGTGCTATCTTGGAAGGAAAATCTCTCTATATCCGCCAAACATCCCCCCATCCGCACCCCACTTGAATGGAGATACTATGACTCTTGGAGATGGCTGCAGGAACAAAATCTCGGTGTTTAGAGAGCGCTCACTAGCTGACATGCGGGGTTACCGAGGACCAGATGTGGACCAGCCAACTTGCTGGACTTGGAGAATGGTTTTAAATTTTGAATTTTAAAACACTTAGTAAATTCCCTCTACACCCTTGTCGCATACAGCACCGGCTCAAAGTACCAATACACCAATTCTGTCCCCTATTCGCCACCCCTCTAAATCGAAGAGAGACTCTGTATCACACTATGAGGATCAATTCCGATTTGCTCAACTTGCTATCTAGTAATCCATTCAAACAGACTCGTAGCATATCCTCCCTATCTGCCTGCCTGACACGTGTTTTGGCGCCAATACAAGCGCCTTCTTCTGAGGCTAAACGAAAAAGAGAGCACGGGAGCCCCTTAAATATCCCTAAAGGTTAAGTCCCGGCTGTGGGCGTGTTTTGGCATTTTTGCGCCCAGACACGCCGGGAGCGGATTAACCCCGCCCCTTAGCTGTGTGTCTATAGCTGATTGGATAGTATTACTGGGACTCACCAGGTCCATTAACCCTTTCAGTGCTCGTGGCAATTAAAGAATCCAGGAGTATGATAAATCCTGATATATATGCACAGAGGGGGCTATTCCCGGTGAACAGTGCCTGTCTAGCAGGTAATAAAGTGTCAGTCGGTATGAAAGTACGGGGCCGGAAAAATACAGTTGCCGGGGGCCATAGGGTAGCCTCCAGTCGTACCGGTCCTTTATTAAGAGACGACTACTAAAGGTCCATGGAGTAATAGTGTTGGGATCCAATCACATGAGGGTCAGTCAGTAGACACAGAGGGGGTTCTGGTGCACAATGAATTATGCACTGGGATATAGGGACCCCGTTGGTAAAACTTAAATAGAACAGTGATGAATGAAAATAAATAAAGTATGCAAAATGAAACAAAATATAATACAATGAAACAAAGTAAATGAAAAAAATGATAAATGAAGTGTAACGAAAGTATAAACAGTCCCTAAAGAAAATATGTACAGATGTAATATAATCATTTTGTTATTAAAAACCTGGTGTGATTATTTCTCAATAAAGGGGGTGAATGTAAATCCCTCATTTAAACCATTGGGGGCCAAGGTTTTAAACCTATAAATCCAATAACACTCTCTTTTGAGTAGAGTGTTGTCCAAGTCTCCACCTCTATGACCTAAAGTCACTCGCTCAATGCCAGCAAACCTAACACCCTTGGGGTCACCAGAGTGTTGGTTTCTGATGTGTCTCGCCACGGGTGTATCCCTCAGGTTTCTCACGGAATGTATATGTTCCATGATTCGCCTTTTAAAGGGGCGAATCGTTTTGCCCACATATTTGAGGCCACATTCGCAGATCAGGAGGTAAACTATACCTTTGGTACTGCAATTGAAAAATTGTTTGACATTGCAGATCACCTGATCGCTTGAGTCCATAAGGTGTTTAGAGTCTTTGTAGATGTAATTGCATGCAACGCATTTGCCACACTTGTAAGTACCCTGTACTGAAAGCCAGTTGTGTCCAGATTTCTTGGAAGATAGATGGCTAGGTACTAGTGTCTCTTTTAAATTTCTACCTCTCCGTGCTGTTAAAGATACGTAGGGGGTGACTGTCCCCTTGAAATGGGGGTCTTGTGATATAAGTGGCCAGAACCTGCCTAGTATCTTTTTGGCCTGGTTCCAGCCTGAGTCAAAATTAGCGATGCAGCGAATAGGCGTTTGTGTGGTAAGTGTCAATGTGTCACTGAGGAGTTCCGATCTGTCACTATGTAGAGCCCTCTGGTACGCTTGTTTTAGACAGCGGTTGGGGTAACCCCTCTCTTTAAATCTTTGTCTGAGGAGTTTGGCTTGGATGGTAAACTCCTCCACGTTAGAACAGTTCCTCCTGAGGCGGAGATATTGCCCCACAGGGATACCTCTCTTTAGTGCAGTGGGATGGTGGCTCTCCCACCTCAACATGGTGTTGGTTGAGGTTGGTTTCCTGAATAGGGTCGTCTCTATGGTTTGTTTTGATGTGGTCGTGAACGTACAGTCCAGGAAGTTTAAGGAGGATCCACCTATCTCCATTGTGAACTTCAGGTTAAGGTCATTGGAATTCAAGGTCTCTACAAAAGATGAGAAGTGATCTCTCGTTCCGGTCCACACCACTAGTACGTCATCTATATAGCGTTTCCACATATAGATGAATTTGGTGTATTCGATGTTGGGGTTACTGAAGACCACATGCTCCTCCCACCAACCCAGGTGCAGGTTGGCATACGATGGGGCACAAGATGTCCCCATAGCTGTACCCTGCACCTGGTGGTAGTACTGTCCGTTGAACAGGAAAAAATTATGGGTCAGGACAAACTGTAATAGGTCTATTACAAAAGAGGTGTGGGCCTGATGTCTAGGACCACGTGTTTGCAAGTAGTGCTTGGTGTGTCTTAAACCCAGGGAGTGGGGAATAGATGAATAGAGTGCTTCTACATCCAAGCTGCATAGAATGGCATTTTCAGGGAGATTGATGGAAGCTAGGCATTTTAAGGTGTCCTTGGTGTCCCTGAGATAGGAGGGTAATTGCTCTACAAAAGGACGAAGAATCTTGTCTATATAGACACTGGCTTTACAAGTTAAGTTGTTAGACCCTGACACTATAGGTCTAGCAGACAGGACGTCATACTGTTTATGCACCTTTGGTAGACAGTAGAAGGTGGACACAGTGGGGCACTTTATGTATATGTATGAATATTCATCTTTGCCCAAGATTCCCTCATCGAAGGCTTTGTCGAGGAGGTTTTTAAGTGTTCGTAGAAATTTGGTTGAGGGGTCTGATGGTAGATGGTTATAGGTGGTACTGTCCTTGAGTATATTTAGGGCCATTTGTACATATTGTGTTTTATTCTGTACCACTATGTTACCCCCCTTGTCTGCCGGCTTAATGACAATGTCGTCATTTGCCTGTAGTTCACAGAGGGCTTGCCATTCAATCCTTGAAAGGTTACTGTGTGGTCGAAGTTGGAGGTTATCCAATCTTAGATCTTGTATCATCTTACAGGACGACTCTACGAACATATCAATGTTCTTATAGTCCCTGATGTTCGGGGTGAATTTACTCTTGGTTCTAAGGTCGGTGTAAGGTAGCAAGTCGGAGTCATCATTCTCATCAAGTAATGTTACTAGATCTTGGAGGCACTGATATTCCCTCATATTGAAACCCAGGTCTCTGGCTTTTTTCTCTTTCTCAATGAGGAAGAATTTATGGAGGGCCAATCTCCGTCCAAAAAGGTGGATATCCTTTATCCATTCAAACTTGTTGAATAGAGGGACTGGGACGAAGGATAACCCCTTTACGAGAACCTGGACCTGGGTTTCTGTAAGTGCCTCATCTGAGAAGTTGATGACTTTATTGCTAAAGTTTAGTACCGTTTGCGTGACCTCCCCCTGTACCGTGTCTGCCTGTATTGTGCTTGTGGTTCCCCCTCTCGGGGGTTTTGGCCTAAAAAAGCCACCCCTTTTTTCAGTATACCTCTTGTTTGAGGGGCGTTAGAGGATGTAGAGCTAGTGTTTGAGCTTTCAGTGTCTGTATCAGAAGTTTCGTATTCTGATGTTGAATATTGGTCTGAGTCAGTACGTATGTTTTTTCTGTTGAATTTTCTATAGACTCTACCATTTTTATAGTCTAGATTATCCCTTATAAACTTTTTGTGTTTCCGATTTTTAATGGTATCTTTGTACTTGTTCAAGTTATGCTGGAGTTTCAATTCTTGTGAGTCAAAGGATGGATCATCTTTATGTTTTTGAACAGCTTCTACTGCTTCTTTAACATTGTTATTTATGAGTTCCAATCTTTGACTCTCAAATTTACAGATAATATTCATAAAGGTGCTGGAGCATAGATTAGCTGCATCCTCCCATTCCTTTAGGAGGGCAGTATCCTCCATTTGCATATTAGGCAAAACTTGAATTCTAAGACCTCTAGGAATCATAGATTTATTAAGGTAGTTATGGATAGAAGAAATTTCCCAGCCCAGTCTGATCTGTTGTTTGCAGGCATTGGAAACAAGTCTGAATTTGGATTCAATGCTGGTATCTTGGGAAAGAAACACACTCTCTTTGTCTGTAAAGACATTTTCAGCATCAAGGCACCATTGGTTTGGATCCTTAAGTTGGTTTAAGAAATTAGCCATTATTTGTGAGGACCGTACACACCAGGATATGAATTGTGTAGTGGGACACAGGTAGGTATTGAAACCTTGTGAATAATAAGGAGGAAGTAAGTTGACTACCCAGACTGGGAAGCAACTTGGGATGTGTCCCGGGGCGACCAATTAGGGGTTAACCCTTACAAATTTGTATAGATAGAAAAGCAGACCTGGTGGGTCAGAGAGGATAGGGCGCCCCCTAGTGAATATCTATATATACATATGTACAAAAGGTAAAATATAACTTTTAATAGTTAATACATAAAAATGCTTAAGGTTGGGACCCGGAAACAGAAATAAAATGATGGTGAAAATAACATACAAAAAATAAATAATAATAAAGAAAAGTAACTAGATGGGAGGATATAAATAAATGTGAGAGCGTGCTGGATGGGGATAAAGTAACTTGAGGTGATGTCTCAAGAGTTACTGTATGGAAAAAACACACACCCCCCAAACAGCTGTCTATCTCACAAATACACAGTAAACTCTTAGTTAACTCGTGCTGTGCACCCTCCATATATTTACCACTAACAGTATCCAGTACGGAATCTGATGGGGTAGAAACAGTGGCACACTATAATATGCCTCTAGTGAGGGGAATTGACGCAACAAGAGAGTAGCATTAAGAGTGAGTGTATCATATAGTGGAGATCTGTCTAAGGATTGTACTAGTGTATCTATAATTGATACAGTTGTAGGAGCAATGTCTCTGGGGTTGGGGAACAGGGTTCGGTGAGGAGAGAGCAACCAACACTATTGAGACAGTGCTAAAGGCACTAACCGCCCATTTATGCAGTGCTATCTTGGAAGGAAAATCTCTCTATATCAGCCAAACATCCCCCCATCCGCACCCCACTTGAATGGAGATACTATGACTCTTGGAGATGGCTGCAGGAACAAAATCTCGGTGTTTAGAGAGCGCTCACTAGCTGACATGCGGGGTTACCGAGGACCAGATGTGGACCAGCCAACTTGCTGGACTTGGAGAATGGTTTTAAATTTTGAATTTTAAAACACTTAGTAAATTCCCTCTACACCCTTGTCGCATACAGCACCGGCTCAAAGTACCAATACACCAATTCTGTCCCCTATTCGCCACCCCTCTAAATCGAAGAGAGACTCTGTATCACACTATGAGGATCAATTCCGATTTGCTCAACTTGCTATCTAGTAATCCATTCAAACAGACTCGTAGCATATCCTCCCTATCTGCCTGCCTGACACGTGTTTCGGCGCCAATACAAGCACCTTCTTCTGAGGCTAAACGAAAAAGAGAGCACGGGAGCCCCTTAAATATCCCTAAAGGTTAAGTCCCGGCTGTGGGCGTGTTTTGGCATTTTTGCGCCCAGACACGCCGGGAGCGGATTAACCCCGCCCCTTAGCTGTGTGTCTATAGCTGATTGGATAGTATTACTGGGACTCACCAGGTCCATTAACCCTTTCAGTGCTCGTGGCAATTAAAGAATCCAGGAGTATGATAAATCCTGATATATATGCACAGAGGGGGCTATTCCCGGTGAACAGTGCCTGTCTAGCAGGTAATAAAGTGTCAGTCGGTATGAAAGTACGGGGCCGGAAAAATACAGTTGCCGGGGGCCATAGGGTAGCCTCCAGTCGTACCGGTCCTTTATTAAGAGACGACTACTAAAGGTCCATGGAGTAATAGTGTTGGGATCCAATCACATGAGGGTCAGTCAGTAGACACAGAGGGGGTTCTGGTGCACAATGAATTATGCACTGGGATATAGGGACCCCGTTGGTAAAACTTAAATAGAACAGTGATGAATGAAAATAAATAAAGTATGCAAAATGAAACAAAATATAATACAATGAAACAAAGTAAATGAAAAAAATGATGAATGAAGTGTAACGAAAGTATAAACAGTCCCTAAAGAAATGTAATATAATCATTTTGTTATTAAAAACCTGGTGTGATTATTTCTCAATAAAGGGGGTGAATGTAAATCCCTCATTTAAACCATTGGGGGCCAAGGTTTTAAACCTATAAATCCAATAACACTCTCTTTTGAGTAGAGTGTTGTCCAAGTCTCCACCTCTATGACCTAAAGTCACTCGCTCAATGCCAGCAAACCTAACACCCTTGGGGTCACCAGAGTGTTGGTTTCTGATGTGTCTCGCCACGGGTGTATCCCTCAGGTTTCTCACGGAATGTATATGTTCCATGATTCGCCTTTTAAAGGGGCGAATCGTTTTGCCCACATATTTGAGGCCACATTCGCAGATCAGGAGGTAAACTATACCTTTGGTACTGCAATTGAAAAATTGTTTGACATTGCAGATCACCTGATCGCTTGAGTCCATAAGGTGTTTAGAGTCTTTGTAGATGTAATTGCATGCAACGCATTTGCCACACTTGTAAGTACCCTGTACTGAAAGCCAGTTGTGTCCAGATTTCTTGGAAGATAGATGGCTAGGTACCCCACTCACATAGCACTCCACACACAGAACCCCACACTCACATAGCATTCCACACACACACAGCACCCCACACACACCGCACCCGTACACACAAACACATACACTGCACCCCTCACTGCAGTGTGTGTGTATTCAGCAGTCTGTGTGTGTGTTTAGCCGTCTGTGTATGTATTCAGCCGTCTGTGTATGTATTCAGCCGTCTGTGTGTATGTTTGTATTCAGTGGACTGTGTATGTATTCAGCACTCTCTATGTGTACTCAGCAGTCTCTGTGTGTGTGTGTGTGTCTATTCGTCAGTCTGTATGCGTGTATTCATCAGTCGTCGTGTGTATGCATTCAGCAGTCGGTGTGTGACTGCATTCAGCACTCTGTGTGTATGTATTGAATGTATGCATTGCATTTGTTGGAGGTACTTCTAAATATAATCTTCGTTGTATCTATAATTTACATTTTTATTCCTGTAAGTTGTGTAGGCAGGGCCCCAGTGCACTGCTTTGCCCGGGGGCCCATAATGTTGTTAAGATGACACTGGTGTCTGTCAGTGTGTGTGTGTCAGCAAGTGTGTCTGTCAAGTAAGTGTCTGTCAGTGAATGTGTGTGTGTGTCTGCCTGTCAGTGTGTGTGTGTATGTGTCTGCCTGTTAGTGAGTGTTTGTCAGGGTTTTTGTGTGTATGTTATTGAGAGTGAGTGCCAGTGTGTCTGTCAGCAGGGCTAGCCTTTGAGATATGCAAGCTGTGGGGTCATGTAGGGTGCAATAACAACAGAGGCGCCCGGCGGCCAACACAGCATCACCAGCATATTTAATTTAAACGATTCCCTGGTGGTCCATTGGTGCGCACCAGCAGTAGGGGCAGTCAGATCATATCCCTTGTGGTTCCGGTGCTCAGTTAGTGGGTCAGAGCACAGGCTCAGAGATTCTCAGCCTGCGCTCTAACAACATTGAAAGTCGGAGCCGCGAAGGAGTGGGTATGGCAAAGAGCTACTAATTAGCATAATATCAATATCCGTTATAAAAACAGGAAAAGGTGGCCATGGATGGTGAGCTGATTCAGGGGTGCAATGGGCCACTTGACTGGATTTGCCCCCCAGACCTGAGGCTGCCAGCCCTCCCCTGGTGTCCGGGTCCCCCACACCGGTCAGGACGTAGCCAGCGCCCCTCCATCTCTCGGGGTGCTCGGCCCCAGACAGCCCCCCAGATTGTCCCAGGCCTCCCCCCGTACGCACCGCGGCCCGGTGGGCACTCGGGGGCATCTTGAACGTTTGCGGCCCCTCCACCCAAAGAGTCCACATGCCCAGTGTCCCCTGCACCTCCCCCGTACCTCCAGTACCCCGGCAGGTTCCAGGTCTGCTCTGTGTGCCTCTCCCATCGCCGGCCGCTACTACAGGGCCAGAACTGCACGGCCCCGCGGCCACCGGTCTACCGGAGGCGCGTACCTCCCGGCCCCGTCGGGCTCACAGCGGTGGGGACAAGTTCCTCCGGGTGCCCACCTCATCCGGAGGTCGAGCGGCCCTGGTGTTGGCTCCCAGGCCATCCGGACAGGCCGTCCACAGCTCCGACCACCACGGGTCAAAGGGTGGGCGCAGGGTGTCCCCCCCACGCATGGGTTAGCCGTTTCTCGCGTCTGTCTGCTGGCGGGTCCCACATAAATAGCCTCTGCCATTGCTGGGCAGCATCACAGGCACCGGTCGGGAGCTCCCTCCTCGGTGTCCGCGGTCCCCGCGTGGCCGGGATTACCCCCGCCGGCCGGGAGGGGAAACGGGGCCGTGCCCCGGGCCAAGGGTCCCTCCATGCCAAGAATGCTTGTGTTGTGGCAGGTTGGTTATGTGTTGCGCCATTTCACGGCGCCATGCTGCTTGCACTGGCGGCCGATGCTCCGAGGCCGCGTGTGGGCCAGACCCAGTCTTCTCCGCCCTCTTGCCACTCGGTCGGCTTCTTGCAGGTACCAGGCGGGTGTCGGAGCTTTCCCCTCTTAAATGCAGCATATTTTGCTTTTTTTTTTTTTTTTTTTTTGCGGTTTTGGGCCATGTTTAATGCTTTTTAAGGCGATTTGCCGCTGGAGCCCATCCAGATGGCGTCCAGTCGGCCCGGCGGCCCGGCGGCCCGGCCCCGCCTCTGTTTCTTTAAGTTTTGTTCAGACTATGTGTCTGGCAAATTCTGCTATAATTTCTAATATGACAGTTATAACTAAATATGACCCCTAAACTTACAATAGGACGTTATACAATATCGAAAGTAAAATTTAATGATTTAATCTTCTCTGTCATAAAGGTCTGGTTTTAGAATTAATTATATTCCATTAGCATTTAGACAGTCTGTCCATCCCCCGTTCTCATCTCTTATCAACAGGTTTGTATATACTAAGCATTCCTTTGGCTCTGGCAAAGTGGTTAGTTTTACAGAAAGGATAGAAATCTTGTGTCTTTTGTTAGCTTGAAGATAACAAAATGGAGTCTGCTCTGTTCAGAATGATTCAGGCAATATACACTTTAATTTCTATCATAGCACAATATGTCTGCCGATATAAATACCCTGACAATTTAAAGGAACACTATAGTTACCTAAAGTACTTTAGCTAAATAAAGCAGTTTTAGTGTATAGATCATTGCCCTGCAATTTCACTGCTCAATTCATTGTCATTTAGGAGTTAAATCACTTTGTTTCTGTTTATGCAGCCCTAGCCACACCTCCCCTGGCTATGATTGACAGGGCCTGCATGAAAAAAAAAATTGGTTTCACTTTTAAACTGATGTAATTTACCTTAAATAATTGTATCTCAATCTCTAAATTGAACTTTAATAACATACAGGAGGCTCTTGCAGGGTCTAGCAAGCTATTAACATAGCAGGGGATAAGAAAATCTTAATTAAACAGAACTTGCAATAAAGGAAGCCTAAATAGGGCTCTCTTTACAGGAAGTGTTTATGGAAGGCTGTGCAAGTCACATGCAGGGAGGTGTGACTAGGGTTCATAAACAAAGGGATTTAACTCTTAAATGGCAGAGGATTGAGCAGTGAGGCTTCAGGGGCATGTTCTATACACCAAAACTGCTTCATTAAGCTAAAGTTGTTCAGGTGACTATAGTGTCCCTTTAAAAGTACATGGCGTGAAATTCAAATGCTGCTGTACCTTGTTGCTTTGGCGTTTTCTGTGTGAATTGTGCCTTCCAGGATCAATTTTCCCTTTCTGCCAGAAGCTATATGAGTCTCTTGGGGTCCCTGACATCCACGATAGGGCTGGTAAGATGGGCCCATTGAGAAATTCGACCTATTCAGATGGGGTTTCTATGGCAGTTCAGCATAACAAGCCAAACTGGGATCAAGAAATTGTTCTTATGAAGTATGCAAAGAATTAGCTGAAGTGGTGGAGGAACAAGAAGAATCTGAGTCAGGGTTTTCTGTTGAAGGAAGCAAGCTGGTTGGTAGTTACAACGGACGCAAGCTTACAAGGATGGGGAGCTCATCTGGAATCTCTTTGGAAACAGGGAAGGTGGTCCAACATGGAGAGAACAATGCATTCAAACCTAAAAGAGTTGAGAGCTATTCTCAATGCCCTTCAAGGGTTTCTTCCCTTAATACAAGATGCTTGGATTAGGATTCAGACAGACAACAGGGCAGTGGCATCATACGTGAACCACCAAGGTGGTTCCTCGGAGCAAGCTTCTGTTGAGGGAACTAACTCCTCTTATGTCTCTGGCACAGAATCATCTTCACGGATTAAAGGCCGTATATCTACCAGGTCCTCAAAATATTTTGGCAGATTACCTGAGCAGATCAAGCATTCTACCAGGAGAATGGAAGCTACACACAGAAGTATTCCAAGAAATTACCCTTAGGTGGGGCATACCCCAGATCGACTTAATCGCTACGGACAGGAACACTCAGGTCCCAAAGTACTTCTCTCTTCTTCCAGACCATCGGGCAATGGGTCAGGATGCCTTGTCTAAAATATGGGATTTCGATCTAGGATATGCGTTTCCTCCCTTACCGATAATTCTTCGCTTACTAAAGAAAATTTGGATGGAGAATCAAGTGATAATAGCTATCATCCTGTTCTGGCCAGGGAGGCCCTGGTTCCCTCTCCTGTGCAAAATGTCCTTGGAGGAACACTGTCGGCTTCCAATCAAAAACGATCTGCTAAGCCAGGGTCCTGTCTACCATCCCAATTCCGTACATCTGAGATTGGGGGCCTGGCTTTTGAAAGGGAACAGCTCCTGCAAACAGGATTGTCTGAAGCAGTAACTAATACGCTTCTTCTGTCTAGGAAGAAATCTACGTCTAAGTGTTATCACCGTATATGGGAGTAATTTAAGTCCTGGAATCTTAACAAAGGTCTAGACTTCTTGAACCCTGATCAGAACCAGATTTTGGAGTTCTTACAGGCTGGATTGGATAAGGGTTTAAGCCTGAGTACCTTGAAGGTGCAGTGTTCTGCACTATCGGCCCTCTGTAACTACTCTTGGGCTTCAAATCCCCTGATTGCCAGGTTCTTTAGGGCTACCATCCGCATTAGACCTCCTCTGCGCAACTATGCTCCTCCATGGGATCTTCCTCTGGTCTTGGATGCCTTGTCCGAAATTCCTTTTTCTCCTCTAGAGAACTTGTATTTCTCTTCTCTCACGTACAAAACTCTGTTTTTGTTGGCCGTTACATCAGCCAGAATAATCTCGGAGGTGTGAGCTCTCTCCTGTGCAGAGGAATATATTCAGGTTTTCCACAACAGAGTGGTTTTACTTCCGAAATTGGAATTCCTTCCTAAAGTTGTCTCAAAAGTTCACTTACACCAGGAGATCGTTCTGCCTTCTTTTTTTCCTGAACCTTCCTTGGATCTGGAGGTGAAGCTTCATAATCTGGATATTAAGGAATACATGATCAGGTATTTGTCTGTTTCTGGTACATTTCGTAAGACGGATCATTTGTTAATTATTCCTGAAGGCTCCAGGAAAGGTGAAGCTGCTTCCACTTCTACACTACGTAGATAGATTTCCAACATCATCTCTAAAGCTTACTCTCTGAAAGGTGTTTCTCCTCCAAAACGGATTAAGTCTCATTCGACTAGGTCTTTGGCTACTTCATGGGCTAATTGGGCAGAGGTGTCTTCTGATGACATCTGCAAGGCAGCAACGTGGTCTTCTCCTATGACCTTCATAAAACATTATAGGCTGGATGTAGCCTCTTCTTCTACTAAGTTTGGCAGAAGCGTGTTGGCTTCTATGAGTACGGCAAAATAAAATTATGTGTTATTGCAGTTAATAAGTGTGGATTGTTTTCCCCAACCCTTCTTGCTAGTATGCTTGGGTATTACCCATAATGATGCTGCCATGATTAGCCAGGAATACCGAAGTTTTGTTTCATACTTACCAGTAAATTTATTTTCCTGGCTATTTCTCATTGGAGCATCAGGTTCCTGCCCTGGGTTTTGTCTGAGCTTTTCATTTGGACTGAGGTATGAAGGGAGGAGGAACCCTTGATGCCTACAGCCTTGTTAATTGTTTAATTGTTTTCTGTCCTGATCCGGCTGAGGGTGGAGCTAACCCATAAGTGATGCTGCCATGAGAAATAGCCAGGAAAATAAATTTACTGGTAAGGATGAAACAAAATTTCGGTAGTCCCAAATATGTAATAAATGAAAAATCTCTAAAATACTTTAATCATCAAACTAAAAACACTTGCAAACTTCCCACAACCACCACATGCGTGGTTATATTGTGGCAGTGTACAGATAGAAAAGTCATCAAACTAAGTGAGGGTAATATACAACGGGAGGGAGAGTGAATAAAACACATAAATATACAGACAAAAAACTGAGTAGGGACACAACTCTGCAGAAATGTACCGCAAGAGAAGTATGAATGACAAAGAGTAGAATGACAAAGAGTTCAAGGGTGTTGCCATGGCCTCCAAATTCCCCAGATCTCTGTGGGATGTGCTGCAACAACAAATAAAATCAGAGGTCCCACCTTGCAATTAGCAGGACTTAAAGAATCTAAGCCAATTACCTCGGAAAAACCTCCTCAAGTCTAAACAAAACAAAAAAAAGTACCCCCACAATTATAATGGGCGAAATAAACAAATAAAATGAGCAATTAAAAAACATTGGCACTTATAATGAGATGACCCTATTTTTAATAGAATTTTACCCCCTGCACTGAAAATTCATACAGGGGAGCAAAGAATTTAAAAAACAACATTTTAGTTAAAAGTTATTAAGTCCAAGAAAACCCAACCATTTACTACAGAACCTTACAGGATTTTTTTTTAGATATAAGCACTGTATGAGCTGAACTCAAAGATCTAAGACTTTTAAATATGTACACAAAAGGCCTATTTCTCTCAAATATTGTTCACAAATCTGTGTTAGTGAGCATTTCTCCTTTGCCGAGATAACGCATCCACCTCACAGGTGTGGCATATCAAGATGCTGATTTGACAGCATGATTATTGCACAGGTGTGCCTTAGGCTGGCCACAATAAAAGGCCACTCTAAAATGTGCAGTTTTACCATATTGGGAAGGTCCGGGGGAGGCGGGCAAAAAACAGTCAGTATCTGGTGTAACCACCATTTGCCTCACACAGTGCAACACAGCTCCTTCACATAGAGTTGATCAGGTTGTTGATTGTGGCTTGTGAAGTTGCTGGATATTGGCAGGACCTGGAACACGCTTTTGTATATGCCGATCCAAAACATCCCCAACCTGCTCAACGGTGAGTATGTGTCACGGTTCTCACCAGTTAGACAGACGGCCAGATGTGGTCGCTCCTGGAGTTCCCAACAGGGGACTTGAACCGGGGAACTTCTCAGTCCTGGTCCTGCTTGCTGCCTCTGAGCCACAGCAGCTTTATACAGTGACTACTGATTCTGGTCCTGTTCATCCTGGCATGGCTACTACACTGGGGGCTGCACCTTGACTTGGCTGTGTTTCACCTGATCCTGATCAGTCATCAGCAGGGTATTTAAACCCAGCCTCGCCCTGTGCTCAGTGTCAAGTCCTTGATCTTGTGTTCCTGTTTGTACCAGTGTTCCTGTTTATCTGCTTCGTATTATTGACCCCGGCTTTTGACTCGTTGTTCCTGACCTCTGGCATCCTTTGACCTCGGCTATCCCTCGACTATCCTGCTGGTTCAGTCCTTGCCTGTACTGCGTATTGGTACTTTATCCTGCACAGCCCAGACCCACAGGCCGGGTGAATTCTTACCTGACCACCTTGGCCTGTGGCTATCTGCAAGGGTGAGCAACATATCTGCGCTACAGACTCCCAACTCAGGTAAGACCCTGACAAAAGACTTGACCAATATGGAGTCCGCAGAGATGTGCTCACCCTCGCCCCAGCAAGTGTCCAGCCTGGCCCAGACTGTTTCGGAGCTGCAGCAAGAAATTTTATTTCTTAAAGGCGCAGTACATCCAGCCCCGGAACTAGCTTATCCGGAACCATTTGTCATCATGCCCGACCGATTTGATGGTAGCCGCACGTCCTTTCAGTCATTTAAGTTGGATTGTGAGGTGTTGTTTTCTTTAAAGCCTCGGACATATGCCACAGAGTTCATCCAGGTCAGAGCAGCTATCAACCTGTTGTCTGGACGCATCAAAGTTTGGGCTCACCAAATGTTGCAGACGAAGAGTCCTGTTCTTGTCAGTTGGGAATCCTTTTGTACTGCTATGGACTCACAATGCAAGACGACTATGCCCAAGCTAGCTCCACATACTAAAAAATCGCAGAGTCTTCGTAACCAAGGAACCGAGTACCATCACTACACCCCAGTGATGCCCCCTTATGATCCAGTTCCCAGGAAAACTCCAGAGGTATCCTATGTTCCACTTGACCCTGAGGAACCTATGCAATTAGGACTTGTCCACTGCAAAGTGACACCTAGGGAAAGGGACCGAAGGAGAAGCCATGGCCCGTGTTATTACTGTGGAGAAAAAGGGCATTTCATCACGCTTTGTCCTGTTCGCCCTCCTAGACCTCCAGCTGGGTACTAATTTCCTTCGTCCTGTGTACACCACATACCAGCCTAAAAAGCTACATAGAAGCCGTTGTTCCTGCCCATGCTTGGCTTCCACGGGAAAAACTACATCCCCTGCTCCAGAGCCACCTGCCTCTACTCCCGAAGTTACTTCCTGTGATACCATCACTACTTCCTGCCCGCCCAAAAAGGATTTACCTGTGGATTGTGCCATTGCTTCTAATGGCACTACTGTCCGTACAGAAGACCTTGAAATGTTCGAAAAAGCATTGTTAGCTACGAACACTGCTCCTGCTGAAGTTGTGGAAGTGCTTGCCACCTGTACCCAGATCCTGAAAGACCTGCACAGTTCTTCTGCCGTACCAGAAGCTGGTACTGGGAAATCCCAAGATGTTAAGGGATTCCACACTTGGGACTTTGACTATGGGGACTCACTGGATTCTGATAGTGACCCTGGATAGGTGTATTATTACGATGGAGAACCTACTTACGCCCAGAGGTCGTTTTACTGTCACGGTTCTCACCAGTTAGACAGACGGCCAGACGTGGTCGCTCCTGGAGTTCCCAACAGGGGACTTGAACCGGGGAACTTCTCAGTCCTGGTCCTGCTTGCTGCCTCTGAGCCACAGCAGCTTTATACAGTGACTACTGATTCTGGTCCTGTTCATCCTGGCATGGCTACTACACTGGGGGCTGCACCTTGACTTGGCTGTGTTTCACCTGATCCTGATCAGTCATCAGCAGGGTATTTAAACCCAGCCTCGCCCTGTGCTCAGTGTCAAGTCCTTGATCTTGTGTTCCTGTTTTGTACCAGTGTTCCTGTTTATCTGCTTCGTATTATTGACCCCGGCTTTTGACTCGTTGTTCCTGACCTCTGGCATCCTTTGACCTCGGCTATCCCTCGACTATCCTGCTGGTTCAGTCCTTGCCTGTACTGCGTATTGGTACTTTATCCTGCACAGCCCCCGTGCACAGACCCACAGGCCGGGTGAATTCTTACCTGACCACCTTGGCCTGTGGCTATCTGCAAGGGTGAGCAACATATCTGCGCTACAGACTCCCAACTCAGGTAAGACCCTGGCAGTATGCTGGTCATGCAAGAACTGGGATGTTTTCAGCTTCCAGGAATTGTGTACAGATCCTTGCATTATGAGGCTGTGCATTATCATGCTGCAACAGGATGGTCGTGGATGAATGGCACAACAATGGGCCTCAGGATCTCGTCATGGTATCATGGTATGCATCTGTGTTCGTTGTACATAAAATATGCCTGCCCGTGCCATAACCCCACTGCCATTATCTCCCAAGCACAGAAAATTAAACAATATTTTAAAACGTCAGAACTCCACGAAATACACTTCACCAAATAGCAGGGATCTGAGCACCCAATCTGTCTAAATACCACTCAGATCCGTTTGGTAGAACAGGAACGCCATTCGAGTGAAGTTTAGACCGGTCAACTATGAGGCGAAGCCCCAAAATAGTTCCATGTGGTTGTATGCTTTGATCGGTCTTCTTTCTGGAGTTTTCACTATTAAACTAACAAATACAAATGTACATGAATTGGGTAGTCGTGTGCCTGGTGTTCATTCCGTTCAATCGAATGCCACTCTTTCTAGACGAAAGGAAAAGAACGTACGAACAGGATGGAAGTTCAGGGGTGTTTGCGCGGTCGAGTGTCTGATTATAGTTACACACACTCGACGACGAAACACCGCTGTGTGTTTATGAGCAAAGATGGCCGCCGCCACGTGTTTGGTCATACGAGCGATGGCCACCTATCTGACCATTTAGAACCTTTCATTTTTCAGGTGGTAAAATAGTAAATTGGAGGCACACAACTCCCTTTTGTGGTCTCCCCGTTCGGTGGTTGGTTTGACTGATGAACAATATATCCATATTCTGTTTGGGAACCTCAAATAGTCGAACCAACTCAGTCATACAAATAAGTGGCTAGTTTTGCCACACAGACGCCATCGAATATGAGCATTTGCTCACTCAAGTCGGTTGCAAATGAGCTTCCCTGAGACGGTTTCTAACAGTTTGTGCAGAAATTCCTTGGTTATGCAAACCGATTGTTGCAGCAGCTGTCCCAGTGGCTGGTCTCAGACGATTTTGGAGGTAAAAATGCTGCATGTGGAGGTCCTAGGCTGGTGTGGTTATACATGGTCTTTGGTTGTGAGGCCGGTTGGATGTACAGACAAATACTCTAAAAACACCTTTGGAGACGGCTTATGGTAGAGAAATGAACATTCAATTCATGGGCAACAGCTCTGGTGGACATTCCTACAGTCAGCATGCCAATTGCACGTTCCCTCAAAACTTGTGACATCTGTGGCATTGTGCTGTGTGTTAAAACTTCACATTTTAGAGTGGTCTTTTATTGTGTTATCTATGCAGTGTGTTTGCATATGTAGGTACATGATAATGAAGAGTGTATAGTTATATCACAGAGCATATATTTTCTGTCAGCCATTTGTTTGTCACCCTCCGAGATTGAGCTCTGGATTTGCCACTGTAGATGGGTCACAATAATTAATATAGGGCTTTTCACCAAAGTGAAAATTCAAAGTGAATTTAAGGCTACACAATCTGAACTAGAAGTATAGCTGTCATAGAGAATGTATCCCGTTGGCCTTTTTTTTTTATCTTACATTTGAAATTCAGTTTGATCTCTTATTATAGGGAACACCCATGAAATACTTTAAATTACAATTTGTTAGATGAAAACCTAGGAATTAATTCAGCTATTGTGCTTGCGTTCCACTTTCTATATATATAAAAAAAATTAAAACTGTCTGTACAGCTGGCTAATTCAGTAGAGAGAATGTAGAGTTTAAAGTGAAACTTTCATGATAAGTTAACTCTTATCATAATGTTTCCTTAAGGAATGAATATACCCTTTATAATAAAGATGAATTATATATTTCATTGCTTTTAGAAATGTTAATTCAGCCTTCACTACAGTGCTGCTTTTGATGCCATCATCTTGGGTTTCTGTGTGTTAATACCCAGCAATCACATCTGCCTAAATCTCACCCACTCGTTTGCAAATAGACCCATTTAGGATGGAAAGGCTCCCTCCATTTACCCATGATACCAACACACTGACTTTACAGCCAGTTAATCAGTATCTGAATTAGCGCCATCTGTTACTTCTTTTTGCTGTTTCGTCTGGCGAAGCACAACACACTCGGCTGACGAACAATCACAGCATCTTCAGATTTCTGTGTCACAGAGCAGGAGAACCATCTGCTCTCCTTTTCTCCCCTGTCACTTAACTGTTAGCATAGAGATCTATTATCTTCAGCATAGACCGTTGTGCCAAATTCTGATTAACTGGATAGGAACCTTATCTGTTACTAGTTTTATTAAAGAAATCTATATATTTTATTGTTTTTCCGAGATTACACCTTACAAATAGAGATACTTTACAGCTGAGAAATTTTTAAAGAAATATACTAATGCAGCAGGAGCTCTGGGATTTGTGATCTATTTGAATGGGAATTGGGTTGAAAAAAGGTTGCTGGGCATGGATAAATAATACATTAGAATGACAATCTCATAAAAGTGTTTATTTTTTATTTTTTTTAGTTGGAAACATGGGCAGGGATTTATTAAATACAATTATATCATTGCACTGAGACCATGCTCTGATATATCATATCAACGGATGTACATATCAGACTTTCTGAGAAGAAATGTTCTTCAAACCTACAGTCCAGTTACACATCTCAAACAGAGGTTGTGGATCTAGTAAATCTATCGCAGCGTAAGGTCAAACCTTACGGTTGCATGTGCAGCTATCACTCCGGCTGTTCATGCTTATGATCTGCTGAATTTTTATATTTTATCCTTCATCCTCAGTGATTGCCTTTTTCTCTATGCCGTCCAAGAGTTCCTCTTCATGGGGAAGCAAAAAAGGGCAGCTACCTTAGCTTTAATGCCACGTGTTTCTCCTACTTATGAAGCATTTTCTCTTCAGTTGCTGACACCTTCTGCTGAAGTATTCATGGTGTAGCGGTACTTACCCTTGCGGGTGCCGGCCGGGGTCCTCTATTCAAGCCGCGCGCGGCTCAGCTGACGGCTGGAAATGGAGGGCGGGCAGTGACCGCGAGAAGCGGTCACGTGTCCCGCCTGACACTAAGAACGCGCCGCGAGTCTCGGGCGCACTCTTAAAGGGACAGTGGGAGCCTAATTAGAAAAGGTCTCCCATTGGTCCCTGTCATGCCACACTCCCCATACAATTACCTTTTGGGGGTGTGGATATGACAGGGACCAATCATAATAGATGTTTGGCTATTTATACTTACCTCTTTCCCTTTGTTCCTTGCCCTATCGTGGTTTCTGCTACAGTTCCCTTTAGCGCTTGTGGTGTTTAGTTGTGTTTCTTCATTTGACCTTGGCTTTGTATTCTGACTGCGTTTACTCTTTATCCTTATCTGTTCTGTTTGCCGGCTTGCTGTTTACTGTGTACCAGACCCCGGCTAGTCCTAGTTTACGCTGTCTCTTAGTGCCCTTGACCTCGGATCGTTCCTGACTCTGTACTTCTCCTATATACGTTGAGTCCGGCCACTCTAAGGACCGGTAGACGTATCTTCCCTCTGTGTTGTCTTCTGTTTAGCTGGATCCTGCGTGTTGGGGTATAATCTCGTTACATTACGATAGGGCCATGGACCCCGCAGATTTAGCTCAACAGATGGTGTCCCATGAGGCTAGATTTGTAGAGCAGGATAACCGTATGGATCAGATAGCCCAGGCTCTCCAGACGCTCTTATCTACAACCATTCCAGCAACCACACCTAACCCTCCTACACCCCTTCTTCCTGAAGTATCTACTTTGCCTAATACTTCGGCCCATTTAACACCTCCTCCTAGTTATGGAGGGGACTCTAAGACATGCAGAGGGTTCATTAATCAAATAGAATTCCACTTTGAGATGTATCCACGTTCATTTCCCACAGAGAGGTCTAAGGTTGGGTTCCTTATGCACCAACTTACCGATAAAGCACTTGAGTGGGCAAATCCTATTTGGGAAGCTAATGGACCTATGGTGCATGATTTCCACAGTTTTCTTACGGCTTTTCATAGAACTTTTGACACAACGAAAAGGTCAAAGAATGCCGCAAGAGCATTAATGAGAATTAAACAGGGTTCTGGGTCTGTGGCTGACTATGCTATTCAGTTTCGTACCCTTCCTTCACAGGTAGATTGGACCAACAATGGGTTAACTACTGCCTTCATGGAAGGTTTATCAGACACTATATTGGATGAGGTAGCAGCTAAGGAGATTCCTATTGCATTAGAGGACCTTATTGACTACCTCATTGATATAGATAATAGGATTCGTGACAGGCTCTATACTAAGAACAGGAATATACGTTTTGTTACACCTATTAACCCCAGAGTTAATATACCGGAGAGTGTTAAAGTATCTGATGAGGAACCCATGCAATTAGGGGTTGCCAAACTCTCTGATACTGAGAAATTGCATAGGAGAAGGGACGGACTCTGCCTATACTGTGGTAGGAGAGACCATATGGTAAAGGAATGTCCTTTGCTTCCGGAAAACTCTCGCACCTAAGACCTTATAGGGGACTGGCCTTGGGTGTGATATCTAAGTCTCCTAAATTGCCTCCTAACCGTTTGCTTCTCCCTGTTTCTTTACATATGGGAGAGAGTTGTGTAGCTGAACACATATACGCTCTGGTTGACTCCGGGGCAGCTGAAAATTTTATAGACTCTGGTTTTGAGAAGAAAAACAACATTCCCATCAGAGAGAAGGAGATACCCTTGCCCGTTGAGGCCATAGATGGTAGACCATTAAGTTCTCCAGTTGTTACTGATGAGACTGTACCGTTACACATGTACACAGGGGTTTTACACTTTGAAACCATTCGGTTCCAGGTCATTACCTCTCCCTCTTCACACTTAGTGTTAGGGTACCCATGGTTACGTGCTCACAATCCCATTTTTGACTGGGAGACAGTGCAAATAAAATCATGGAGTGAAGCCTGCCACGAGTCTTGTACTATTGAAGTCACACCTTTGAATTCCATTAATGTTCCTACCACTTCTCCTTTGTCTACGGCTATACCCTCTCAGTACTTATTTCTAAAGACTGTCTTCGATAAAAGGGAGGCTGACAAATTACCGCCTCACAGACCCTACGATTGTGCTATTGACTTATTGCCTGGCACTATACCTCCAAAGGGCAGGGTGTACCCTTTATCGGTTCAAGAAAACTGTGTCATGGAGGAATATATTAAGGAATCACTAGACAAGGGATTTATTAGGAAATCCTCTTCTCCGGCTGCAGCGGGGTTCTTCTTTGTATCGAAGAAAGAAGGTGATTTAAGACCGTGTATCGATTATAGAGGTCTAAATAAAATCACCAATAAAAATGCGTACCCTATACCATTAATCACGGAATTGTTTGACAGGCTCAAACATGCTACGGTATTCACCAAACTGGATCTTAGAGGTGCATACAATGTAATACGTATCAAGAAAGACCATGAATTGAAGACAGCATTCAAAGCTAGATCAGGCCATTATGAGTATACTGTTATGCCATTTGGGCTTTGCAATGCCCCAGCAGTATTTCAAGAATTTATTAATGACGTCTTAAGAGACTTTATTCACACATTTGTAATTGTGTACTTGGATGACATATTAATATATTCTACAGACTTACACACTCATCACAGACATGTTACGACAGTTCTGAAGACCCTTCTTGCTAATGGTCTTTATTGTAAACTGGAAAAATGTCTATTTGACCAATCCGAAGTCCAGTTTTTGAGGTATTTGATTTCTGCTAAAGGTTTTCGTATGGATCCCCAGAAGCTTGCTGCTGTCATAGAATGGCCTCTACCACAAGGTCTGAAAGCCATTCAGCGTTTTCTTGGTTTCTCTAATTATTAGACGTTTTATAAAAGGTTTTTCATCTATTGTAGCACCTATTACCCGTATGACAAAAAAGGAAGGCAATACTCGTGTCTGGTCTTCCGAGGCACTTCAGGCTTTTGAATTTCTTAAAACTACGTTTGCCTCTGCACCTATCTTACAGCATCCTGTCCCCTCACTGCCCTATATTCTTGAGGTTGATGCTTCCGATATCGGGGTAGGTGCTGTCTTATCCCAAAGAGAGTCGCCTGAAAAGCCATTGCATCCTTGTGGCTTCTTTTCCAAACAGATGTCCAAAGCGGAAAAGAATTATGATGTGGGTAATCGCGAACTCCTTGCTATTATTTTAGAAAGAATGGAGGCATTTGCTATAAGGAACCAAGGATCCTATCCTCATATTTACGGATCACAAGAACCTATCCTACCTTAGTGAGGCTAAAAGATTGTCTTCTAGGCAGGCTAGGTGGTCACTGTTTTTGTCCCACTTCAATTATATTATCACCTATAGGCCAGGTGATCGCAACACTAATGCGGACGCTCTGTCCAGACAGTTCGAAACTACTGACAAACAGGAGATTGATGTTACTCCCGTCATTCCCCCAGAAAGGATAATAGCTAATACTATTTTGTCTATTTCCTCGTCCCTTTTGCAGGCCATACAAGCGAAACAAAGCATGGCTCCTAGCGAGAGGCCTACTGATAAACTATTCATTGATGTTCCCGAGAGACGGGATATTCTGTCGTTATATCATAACACTAAGACTGCTGGACATCCTGGTATTTCCAAAATGGTGTCGGCTATTTCTCTGTATTTCTGGTGGGATTCTTTGCGCAAGGATGTCACCGACTATATAGGTGCCTGTACCACTTGTGCCTGTATGAAATCTTCTCGTAGGGTTCTTGTGGGCTGTTGCATCCGTTACCCGTTCCCGAGAGGCCTTGGTCTAACCTGTCCATGGATTTTATTGTGGAATGACCTCATTCGAATGGTAACACTGTTATCCTAATGATAGTTGATCGGTTTTCCAAGATGGCCCACTTTGTGTCTCTTCGCAAGCTGCCCACGTCTAGGGAACTGGCACTTATCTTTGCTAGAGAGGTGTTTCAGTTGCATGGCATTCCCATCTATTGTGTCTGATAGGGGTAGCCAGTTTATTTCCAGGTTTTGGAAAGCCTTTTGTTCAGAAATGGGTATTACACTCTCATTTTCTTCCGCATACCACCCCCAATCTAATGGAGCTGCTGAACGTGCCAATCAATCTCTGGAGCAATACCTTCGTTGTTTCGTGTCCCACCATCAGAATAATTGGTCTGACCTTCCTTGGGCTGAATTTGCTCGGAATAACGCTACTCATGATTCTTCTGGCAAAAGTCCTTTTTACGTTGTTTATGGCCAACATCCCGTTGTTCTTCCGGCTGCTTTCTCCTCACAGGGGATGCCAGTTCTGGATGAGCATTTAGCTGGTTTACGTAATGCTTGGGAGCAGGTTCAGCATTCTTTGGTGGATTCCGCTGCTCGCCAGAAGTTGCAGGCTGACAAGCATCGCAGGGCAGCTCCTTCTTATGTCGTGGGGGACAGGGTTTTGCTTTCCACGCAAAATATTCATCTCCGGGTGTCTTCTATGAAATTGGCTCCCCGCTTTATTGGCCCTTATCATATTTTGCATAAGGTTAATCCTCTCTCGTATGCCTTGAGTCTTCTTAAGAATCTGCGTATTCCTAATGTCTTTCATACTTCCCTGTTGAAGCCTTACGTACGCAACCGCTATACACGGCATACTCCTCCTCCCGCTCCTGTATCTGTGGAGGGTCATGAGGAATTTGAGGTATCTGCCGTTCTTGACTCTCATTTCCTTAGGGGTCGACTTCAATACCTTGTACATTGGAAGGGCTATGGGCCTGAGGAGCACAGTTGGATTTCCGCTGATGCTGTTCACGCTCCTCGCCTGGTGCGTTCCTTCCATTCTCGTTTTCCTGCCAGGCCTGGCCCTCCCCGCCCGGAGGGCGTATCCTCGGGGGGGGTACTGTAGCGGTACTTACCCTTCCGGTGTCATCTAGGGGTCATCTATTCGAGCCGCGCGGCGCATCCGACGGCTGGAAATGGAGGGCGGGCAGTGACCGCGAGAAGCGGTCACGTGTCCCGCCTGACACTAAGAACGCGCCGCGAGTCTCGGGCGCACTCTTAAAGGGACAGTGGGAGCCTAATTAGAAAAGGTCTCCCATTGGTCCCTGTCATGCCACACTCCCCATACAATTACCTTTTGGGGGTGTGGATATGACAGGGACCAATCATAATAGATGTTTGGCTATTTATACTTACCTCTTTCCCTTTGTTCCTTGCCCTATCGTGGTTTCTGCTACAGTTCCCTTTAGCACTTGTGGTGTTTAGTTGGATGGTGGTGTTGGTGTTTAGGATGGAAAGGCTCCCTCCATTTACCCATGATACCAACACACTGACTTTACAGCGAGTTAATCAGTATCTGAATTTGCGCCATCTGTTACTTCTTTTTGCTGTTTCGTCTGGCGAAGCACAACACACTCGGCTGACGAACAATCACAGCATCTTCAGATTTCTGTGTCACAGAGCAGGAGAACCATCTGCTCTCCTTTTCTCCCCTGTCACTTAACTGTTAGCATAGAGATCTATTATCTTCAGCATAGACCGTTGTGCCAAATTCTGATTAACTGGATAGGAACCTTATCTGTTACTAGTTTTATTAAAGAAATCTATATATTTTATTGTTTTTCTAAGTTTACACCTTACAAATAGAGATACTTTACAGCTGAGTAATTTTAAAAGAAATATACTAATGCAGCAGGAGCTCTGGGATTTGTGATCTATTTGAATGGGAATTGGGTTGAAAAAAGGTTGCTGGGCATGGATAAATAATACATTAGAATGACAATCTCATAAAAGTGTTTTTTTATTTATTTTTTGTTGGAAACATGGGCAGGGATTTATTAAATACAATTATATAATTGCACTGAGACCATGCTCTGTTATATCATATCAACGGATGTACATATCAGACTTTCTGAGAAGAAATGTTCTTCAAACCTACAGTCCAGTTACACATCTCAAACAGAGGTTGTGGATCTAGTAAATCTATCGCAGCGTAAGGTCAAACCTTACGGTTGCATGTGCAGCTATCACTCCGGCTGTTCATGCTTATGATCTGCTGAATTTTTATATTTTATCCTTCATCCTCAGTGATTGCCTTTTTCTCTATGCCGTCCAAGAGTTCCTCTTCATGGGGAAGCAAAAAAGGGCAGCTACCTTAGCTTTAATGCCACGTGTTTCTCCTACTTATGAAGCATTTTCTCTTCAGTTGCTGACACCTTCTGTTGAAGTATTCATGATGTAGCGGTACTTACCCTTGCGGGTGCCGGCCGGGGTCCTCTATTCAAGCCACGCGCGGCTCAGCTGACGGCTGGAAATGGAGGGCGGGCAGTGACCGCGAGAAGCGGTCACGTGTCCCGCCTGACACTAAGAGCGCGCAGCGAGTCTCGGGCGCGCTCTTAAAGGGACAGTGGGAGCCTAATTAGAAAAGGTCTCCCATTGGTCCCTGTCATGCCACACTCCCCATACAATTACCTTTTGGGGGTGTGGATATGACAGGGACCAATCATAATAGATGTTTGGCTATTTATACTTACCTCTTTCCCTTTGTTCCTTGCCCTATCATGGTGTTTAGTTGTGGTGTTTAGTTGTGTCTCTTCGTTTTGACCTTGGCTTTGTATTCTGACTGCGTTTACTCTTTATCCTTATCTGTTCTGTTTGTCGGCTTGCTGTTTACTGTGTACCAGACCCCAGCTAGTCCTAGTTTACGCTGTCTCTTAGTGCCCTTGACCTCGGATCATTCCTGACTCTGTACTTCTCCTATATACGTCGAGTCCGGCCACTCTAAGGACCGATAGACATATCTTCCCTCTGTGTTTTCTTCTGTTTAGCTGGATCCTGCGTGTTGGGGTATAATCTCGTTACACATGGAAACATAAAATCATATATTGAATTCTCTGCTTTACAACCTGTACATCATGTTGTACCATACAACATTAGAAAAGATGCAATCTTATATTTTTGTCTAAGTTTATATTTTAAATTGCTAATGAATGCTTTTGTAAAGAAAAAAACTTGCACGTGCAAAAATGCACCATAAAGTATATATAGTGTGGGTGGTAATTGTGTGTAAAAAAAAAAAGTACAAAGAGTACAGAGTTCCCTACTTGTGGAAATCGGAGTGTGCCCACAGAACTCAATAGGGGATAACCCTTGTATGTATACAGATACACTTAGAGAAAAGGTGATCCTAAGCCGAATAGGCTTTAGTAGCACCAGAAAGGAGTTCTGTGGATTTTGTACTGTATATAAGTTAAAAGAACCATTTTATTAAGGGCATCAAAACGATCCCAGAGAAAAGAAAGGAAACTTAAAACACCATCACAACTATGAACACACAGGGGAGACTGGAATAGATATCACTAGATCGTCAGATAGAAATAGGTGTTAATAGGGTATAGACTTGTATACTTGATGTCTCTACCCTAAATATTGAACACCATAGAACTAATCCTAGAGAGAAAAATGAACTCAAGGCTTGAGTGTAAAGAAAAAAGTCCTCACAGTTAATAGTTGCAGTCACTGGATGTTAATCTGTGAGATAGGTGCAGAGAGCCCCAGGAAACAGTCAGTAAAATGTGTCCTTTGTTAGGATCTGGTAACTGTTTCAAAAGAAAGGGCTTCTCTTATACACAAAGTATCCACATGGCTGAGCATAGTGAAGAGCTAAAAAATAGAAGTATAACACTCAGACAAATCTGCTCTAATAAACCCTAGAGAGGAATGAGTAATCACAGTAATAGGACAACTTGAAAGGAATACAGCTATTGTGAATAAAGTATCCACATGACTAGCATAGCTAAAGCTATCTAGAGATACTACAATAGAGATTCTATACTAAATCTAGTCTACTAGGATAACCTAATGATTAATCTAACATAGGCTGGAATCCGTGAATAAACCATCTCCCCCACCCTGTGATAACATCAAATCGTGCTGTGGTTAAAAACAAAGTGAAGCATAGGACCTAACGCTCGTTTCGGCGCTGCTAGGACGTGAAGCATAGGACCTAAACGAGCGTTAGATCCTATGCTTCAAGTTGTCCTATTACTGTGATTACTATGAAAAAAAAATCATTGATTCTATGAAAATACAGTGCATATATAACAGTGCAGTGTGAATCAGTGCAGTGTGCATAGAATAATTCACACTGCAGTGATATATATATATATATATATATATAAAAGCTGAGTGTGGTTCAATAAAAGTGTGTTGTACCTCCAGAACTGTGTGTCATCCAGTTACTGGAGGGACGGAAAATGGTCTCTTGATATTCTGAAATGGTTTCTGAATGGCTAAAGGAACACACCTGCTCTGCATGCCAACCTGTAAAATGTCAAAGCTGCCGTCATGCCTGTCCATGCTTGTCATTCCTGAGACTTGTCCTTCCTGCATCTACTCATGAGAATACTACTATTGATACCATAACTACTTCCTGCAGCACAAAGTAGACCTACTTTGTGCCTTTGCTTCTAATGTTTCTCCAATAGTCCTCACAAAAGATTTACTACAGTTTGAGAAGGTATTGCAAGCCACAAACTCTGCTCCTGCTGAGGTACGAGAAGTACTTACCACCTGCATCAAAGACCTTGACTGCTCTCCAGCTGAACCAGAAGCTGGTGCTATGGAGCCTCACACTGAAAAGGGACTCCACACTGGGGACAAGGACTTTCTTGATAGTGAACCTGATGAGGTCCACTATTAAATGTGCAATTATAAAGAGCCTGTTCACACCCGGAGGGCATTCTTAAAGGTACGTAACAGTTCTCACCGTGACATTCAGATGGCCAGATGTGGTCGCCCCAGAAGTGCGCAACAGGGGATTTGAACCCTTTCCTGTCCTGGGCCTGCTATACTGCCTTTCAGCCACAGCAGATCCGATTCTTTGGAGTAGTTCTAGCCCTGTTCTACCTGGCTACGTCTGCAGCACTGGGGGCTGGACTTCTTTTGTGGTCATTGCCTATGCTTCATCTGAGACAGATCAGTCATCAGCTGGATATTCTGACATCTGGCATCCCTTGACTTTGGCTACACTTCACTTATCCTGACCTCTGGCATCCTTTGATTTCGGCTATCCCTTGACTATCCTGCTATTTGTATCCTTGTCGGTACCGCATTGGAATCACTTTTCCTGTACAGACCCTGTGCACATATTCACAGTCCAGGTGGCTTCTTACCTGGTCACCTTGGACTGTGTCTATATGCAAGGGTGAGCAAACATATCTGCACTACAAACTCCAACCTCAGGTAAGATTGAACGTTCTAACTCGCATTCTAAATGGAATATGGGGTGGTCCCCATTCAGGAAACGAATGAGTTCCTTTCGTGGGTGCTCTCCTGAACGGGGAGGGGGCACAGTATACAAAAATTACAGGGGAACACACACAATATTGAAGGGTCTTTATGAATAGGCAGTGGTTCTGCTATATATATATATCTCAGTGCAGTGTGAATTTTTACATAAAAAAATAAACATGGACGTTACATTTCTTCACAACCTCTTTTAGTTGATACCTATGCATTTGACGATATCCTTGATTCAATGAAGGTTATTATTTTTCACTCTCACTTCATAGGTGTTTCTACCAAAATTGTAATGAAAACTAGAAAGTCATCTGCAGCGCATTTAATTGTTCTATACCTAAGCTTGCTGTAAATTAATACTTTGCCAATTTTAAAGGGATCTGAGACACATTCAGGTCACATTTATTTTATAACCACAAGTGTGTTAGTGGCATTGTGGGACAATTTCTTGAACATTAATTTTCATACAATTGTGGTTCAATTCCTTTATTCATTTTGGCGGCTTCTTAAAAAATATTGAAACCAAATTGATCAGTTTTTAACAATTTATTTGAATGCAATTTTTGTATAATAATTTTGCTAAAAATGTTCTTATGAGGCTAATTTTATTTAAAATGATGTGTTTAAAATTATATATTATGATTATATATATATATATATATATATATATATATGACAGGTAATGTGACTGCACTCACGGATTTTCAATAACAACTTTTATTCCAGTTTCTTTAAAACAGATCAACGTTTCAGTCCATCTTGACTGAAAGGTTGATCTGTTTTAAAGAAACTGGAATAAAAGTAAATTTTTTATTGAAAATCCTTGAGTGCAGTCACATTACCTGTCTATATGGATATTCAAGCCCAGGTATTGCACCCGGTTTGGCATGTTTGAAGCCTGAGTGCAAGGTACAGTATATATATATATATATATATATATATATATATATATATATATATATATATATATATATATTTAAAACAGATATTGTATTGACACTTTTGCAGATTATAAAAAAAGAGGTTGGTCGTCAAGCAGATTATAACTATTAGGTTATGAGCAAACTTATCTTACTAAATTCAATTTTACTTACTACTTAGTTATTAGTTTGTAAAATGATTTTGAAACTGGGATTTGTCAGAAATTTTGGTTAACATTTGTGTTGTCATAATTCATGTGTAGATTCTCAACTGATGCTTGGAAAATTGTCTAAATTAAGTTTTATGAGACAATATGTTAAAATGTCTCTCTAGTAAGTAAGTAATAGAAGTAATCTTATATATAGTGAATAGGACTGGATAAATCTCTGTGTGTATATGTATGTATGTATGTGTATATATATATATATATATATATATATATATATATATATATATATATATATATATATATAATAAACAATACACAAGATCCAGCGCACTCTCCTATCTACTAAACAGCAACTTCAATGTTGACAGATTTTATTAGTTTGTAAAAGTTTTTTTTAAAAAAACACCTAATCTAGGCAAAAAAATGGGGATTTAGTTACATTATATGATCATACATTGCATAAGCCTGCCACAACGTCAATGTACCCCATCTTTGGCAGGTCCTACTCTCACAGTCTAATGTCTGCTCTTATGAGATTAACCACTTACTTGGGAAAAAATTCCATCTGAGGCTCTCTGCAGTACAAGGCTAAATAGGGACCTGAGATGAGGCACCTGTAACAGGGAGGGGTGCAAAACCAAGGAGTTGGCTAGACTCCCAAATATATATAGGAAACATGGGGGGATGGTTGCACTCACCTAAACATGCTTAAATGGGGTGCTGCTGGGGGCCATATTATACAATAAACAATACACAAGATCCAGCGCACTCTCCTATCTACTAAACAGCAACTTCAATGTTGACAGATTTTATTAGTTTGTAAAAGTTTTTTTTAAAAAACACCTAATCTAGGCAAAAAAATGGGGATTTAGTTACATTATATGATCATACATTGCATAAGCCTGCCACAACGTCAATTATGCAATGTATGATCATATAATGTAACTAAATCCCCATTTTTTTGCCTAGATTAGGTGTTTTTTAAAAAAAAAACTTTTACAAACTAATAAAATCTGTCAACATTGAAGTTGCTGTTTAGTAGATAGGAGAGTGCGCTGGATCTTGTGTATTGTTTATTGTATAATATGGCCCCCATATATATATTTAGTATGTGCAAAAGGCTGGAAGTGAGTTAACTCAGACCATTAATTACTCCACTACTTAAAGTTTAGCTAAAGTTCAAACAAACTAAATGCATGTTAAAATCAAGAAAACTCAAGTTTACTCTAAAATATTTTACATCAAAGTTTCTTGTTGGCATCAAACAACCTAATTGCAAAAGGAAGTGAAGGAAACCAATTAACTGCCTACCAGCAAATGACAACTACTTTAAAATTCTGAAGAAATATGCACTGACTTGTTACTTACATTGTCATAACATGATCTTAAATAACATAATTAAAGGTAAAAATTCCATCATGTGTAGACTAAATTAATTGTTTCAGTTTTTTTTATTTTTTTATCTGATGTGGAATATTTATCAGATAATAATGAAAAAGACACTGCAACAATGTTTGTTTTTAATATTAATGCTAGCTAAGATAATATTTTCTCATTTATAGACTGCACTTACAAGCTGTCCCCTAGCAGGCACTCCTTCAAAAATGCCACATTTATTGGGTCTAAAGGTCATCATATAACCAGGAAGGGGTTTCAGTGGTTCACCCTTAATAAGGGAAATTATTACTGCTTCTAAATGCCTACTGCTTCTACAACAATGACTTTGGTTCAATCTTCCTTTGACAATATATGTGACTTATTACTAAATTTCTAAACAAATGGATAAAAGCATATTTTAAGAACTGTTAAATAAACAGTTGACGTTGTATAGGCTCATATCGATTCCTTTATGTCTGTCTAAGCACTACATCTTATGGCAGTAGCATGGTGGGTAGGGACATATTGTGCCTAGTCACTTGAAAAATACTGTGGGTAGACCTGACCCTTGCCTCCACCAATGAGCATTGGATGGGAAAAAAATGTTATAAGGTAGGTGGCCTACCCCCTGCCTCCACCCCTGGTTAAAAACATGGGTTACTTGCTAAACAGGGATATTTAACAAATAAAAAAAGGGTTGGCCATGCGTTTGTCGACCCCTATCCTCCGACCCTGCTTGAAGTTGGTGATTTTAATGACATAGTAATGTAATAATAACATTGGGCATGATCACCTCCTTCTTTATTCAATTTCCCCCACCTGCCAGCCACAGGTGGGGGATATAGAGAGGACAATGGGATTAATGTAGTAATGTTGGGACAGTAGTATAATAACTCCCACCTGCTTTTCATGTGTAAGGGCAGGTTGGGACCAATGGGATGTCCCCGCTTATTGTTTTATAAGGCCTCACCTGCTGTTAATGAGTTGGGGCTTGGTTGGAAAGGGGATGTCACTTCCATTACTATATCAATAGCCCACACCATCTACCCATTTTTATCTTTCCTCTTCCCACATAGTCCTGTGTGGGACTGGCAGGATTTAGCATGTTTTTTTAACAGAACCCCCACCAGCTAGATGGGGACCGGGAGATGTCCCTAGTCACTAGATTTCTTTACAGTGAGCATCTGCTGGCTGGCCACTGTAAGCTCAACATTAGGACATTTTGGAGAGCCTTCTTGCTGCTATTAACTACCTACCAGGCTGCTATCACTCTCAACGTGTTATAATATGGCAATTACTAAGTGATTCCTGGATGTTTCAATGAAAAAGGAGAAATGTGAACTGTCCATTTTGTAACACTCTTAAGGTTAAATCATAACGGTTATTATATACAGATAAAAAGATACTAAGTAAACCTAAAACAAGAGGGAAAAGGGAAGGGAGTAGGGATGTGCGTGGACAAAGAATTTGGTTCAGGACTTCAGCAATTCGGGACTTCGACACTTCAGCACTTCTGAAATTTTCAGCTCATGGAGAATTATAATGGGGATTTATAATCCTTGTGAATACTGATGAAAATTCAGACATGAAGACATAAGTGATGGGACACTAGTAAACACTGTCAAACTCTCAGGAGAAGTTTCCTTTCCAGATGGCTACCAATAGCAAGTATAGATTATAATATGTTACTTGCCATTTGCTAGCACACTATATATATTTTAGATTGCACTGTTTACAATCGCTCTTTACAGTACATGCTGACTTTACTGTCACTGCTTTCTATATTTGTCACCTTCATGCTTATATGTACTCCTCTTCAATATGTTTGAAGAGCAAACAATGACACAATAGAAATAAATGAAACAAAGCAATATGCTTCTATATGCTTCAAGCAAATTATCAACCTACTTAATTAGGTTATGTGGGTTTTATCATCTGTGAATATATTTGTTTAATTTTCTGCAGCTGTCTTCTTTCTCTTTCTTCCAGCAGTTTAATTTAGGTTACATCACAAGGATATTCCATATTTGCTAAGGACTTATGTCTTAGCATAATGTGGATGCGTAGGAAGAGATGTTGAATATGAGCCCATAGAAAAACTGTAATCCAACTGTATTAACTGCAATATGGTGAAATGTATTTCCTTAGCAGTTTGACAATTTATATATCCTACTTATAACAATAATAAAAAGTACTTTGGTTTGCAAACTTTTATAAAAAATATTGTAAGTTCGTTAAAACACACTGTAGTCCTTTTTTCTTATCACCAATTTCAAGTGATGGCAGTCATTTTATTATTTACGGAAACAAAGAAGATAAAAGACAATAAATCCATTTTGAAGCTATGTTATGTACTATAGTTCATGGACCACTTTTTTTTTATTATAAGCACCTTAGTCAGTATGTTATAATTTTATGTTTATATGTTATTTACACCAAGCAGAATTTAGTGGTGGTATTAATGACACAAATGCATGTTATTTGTGTCTTGAACTGTAATAATTTAATATAGTGTAATAGTTATTATTTTACAAAAAAAACAAAACTTTAAAATAGAAACAAAAGCACATGAACGTATGGCATGTACCGTTAAGGTATGCTTATATATGAGGATAAAGGAAAGGGTAACAGCCAGGAAATAAGATGAAGGACGCGTGGTTACATAGAAACATATAGGAAATGTTTGGGTTTTTTTTGGTTGTTTTTATTAATTCAATACTTGACTCATTCACGGTATATGATCTAAATAATTCACAAAATATCCAAGTATGTTTGTATCCAACATATATATCTATAGTTATATTTGAGAATACATTTTTTATTCTATCATGATGTGCACTGTAACGGACCGTTTCGCCCACAAGAGGATAAAAAACGTTTAGGCGATAATCCCCTTTTCCATAGACCAGCAGCTACTGCAAGCACCAATCTCCCGAACTGCAAACTGTACAAATCTTCCAACTCCCGAACTGGAAACACACGAACCCTGGAATAGCTGAACAGGAAAAGCATATAATCCGCTTACACTCCTGGCAGTCAGCATACAATCCAATTCCCCCAATAACGAGACGACACTTCGTTTTGAGGGTCAAGCAGAATCTGAGGTGCTGGCACACCCAGCCTGGTTTTTATTGCAGTTGTTACAAATACAGGTCCGCCCACAGGGAGGTATAAAACAACCACTCACACATCAGTTACATCCCACATATTCCCTCCCCTTATCCTGAGAGGAAACTCAATTATACATACAGTTAAAACATACTTTCTACCCAACTTTCATAACTCTAAAACCATACATCACATTCACATAAAAATACATATACACAATCAATCCATTCAGGGGAACAACATATTAAAAAATGGCATGAATCAGACCAGGGGTTCAAAAGTTAGTAAAGTATCTTTTAAAAACCCTGCCAGCATGGCTTTCCGGCTCAGACCGGTTTTACAGAGCCCTCTCTCCTGGAGAAGTAATCCAATTACCTCCCAGGACAGAGACAGACTCCATTGAGCACATGGGGACACAAAGACAGTAAAACACTTTAAAATACATAAAGTCACCTTTTACACATAACACACAGACATTTCACATATCACCAGATAGCTGGGATCTGAGCGCACAAAACTACCGAATAGCGCGCAGATCCTATTCACACAGTTCAATTGCCATGGAGCCGAAGTCTTTAACTACACGAATGGGCTCCATGGCATAGCTATCTGGGTCAACACATTCACATAAAGTCTGGTCCATAGTCCAAAGGCAAGAGGCGGGCAAGCAGCCCCCTCCAAGGACAGGTGGCGAGGTCGGTTTCGCCACATGCACTAATCAAGTTTAAATGTTAATACAACCAAGATCAGAAGACTGAGCGAGTTAAGGAATCATGCTTAGAACAACATTTGATGACATGAGCAAGAATTACTACACAGCTATATTTACCAGCAACCTTCGGATAAGATTAAGATATACTTTGAAACTACCTTTGCATGGCAAATCATTTTTAATTTAATAAAGTGTACTCGTTCAGTAGCACTGAAACTAAAATTATTAATTTACTAAATATCAACTAGTTAGTCAATTTGGCAGGTCCAGTTAAACTTATGTGCAGATATTTCGGTACACAATCCCAGCAACATGGTTGTGCCTCTCAGTGTATGCTGTCCATGCTAACATCTTGCCCCTGGCTACTAAGTGCTGGATTGTTTCAGAGGCCTCTTTGCACAGTCTGCATCTTGGGCCCTGTCTGGTCTGGTAGACCCCCACTTCTACTGAACTGCTGCTGACTGCCTGTTTGTCAGGATCCTATCCTGACAACCAAGGTATTGCTTTATTTATTGCTGCAATTTTTGTTTCTCACCTCTAGTGGCCTCCCTAGCCACTAGTCAATTCTCAGTTGCTCTCACCTGCCTCATAATATTGTCCAAGTCTACTATAAAAGGCCACACCTAACTCTTCACATGGCGTTTACATTGAAGTCAGTGTTCTAACATTGAAGTCAGTGTTCTGACATGGAACTTCTGATCCTGACTCCTGAAAACATCATGTATCCTGACTCCTGAAAACATCCTGTATCCTGACTCCTGAAAACATCCTGTCTCCTGGCTCCTAAAAACCTCCTGATCCTCTATTGAGACTCCGTGGGTCCCGTTGCCAGAATCCTCCTGAAACTCCTATCTTCAACTATTGCAACACTGCATGATCCTGTAAGAAACCTATATTATATTACTGGAATCTACTTACCTGTTTAAACTGCTGCAACTGCTGCAACACTGCATGATCCTGTATGCAACCTGTATTACTTTACTGGAATCTACTTACCTGTTTCAACTGCTGCAACACTGCATGATCCTGTAAGCAACCTGTATTACATTATACTGGAATCTACTTACCTGTCTCAACTGCTGCAACTCTGCATAATCCTTTAAGCAACCTGTACTATATTATACTGAAAGTATTTACCAGCTTTAACCCTTTCAACCCTGCATCATCCTGAACCTGGCTGCAGTGTGACATTCCAAAGAATCATACAGTGCATGAGCAACAATGCCAATGTACCATGTTGGCAGGTCCTATTCTAAGGCTTAGTTATTAAGGAATTTTGTTTCATAGTTACCGTAATTCTCTTCCTGATCATTATACATAGCAGCATTTATTTATGGCTTGGCTCCTCCCCTCACTGCAGAAATGATAGGAAATAGAACGCTGGAATTGGTTTAAATATATCCACCCCCTCATCCTTAGGAAGTCTGTGTAACTAGCTTCACAAATCTAAAAGTAGATAAGTGGTAACTTAATGGTGCAACGTATAATCCTGTAACATATAGGGCTTAATTTAAAATTCTGGTTCTTGCTTTCAAATCTCTACATAATGCTGCTCCCACCTATCTATCCTCCCTAATACAAAAGTATGTCCCGTCTAGGCCCTTACGCTCTGCTGAAGACTTATGTCTATCTTATGTCTGTACTCCCACCTCTGATGCTCGCCTTCAACGTCTTGAGGGCTGCACCGTTCCTGTGGAACTCACTTCCCTTCTCCGTTAGATTAAAAAATCATTCATAAAAGTGTATCAATTAACCCCTTAACGCCGTTACGACGTTCTATGCCGTCGCGCTTTAAGTGGGCTTTAAAGCCGTTGCGACGGCATAGAACGCCGTAACGGCTTTGAGCCCTGGAGCGCCCGGTATACTCACCTTACCGGCGCTCCGCTTCGGGAGGACTGCCTCACAGCCCAGGCAGCCCCCCCATGGCAAATCAGGCCCCCGGGGGCCATGTGATCGCTCTCAAAGAGCGATCACATGGCCCCCTATAGCTGGCTGTGGATCTGCCAGCAGGGGGACGGTCTGAAATATCAGACAGTCCCTCTGCTGGTGGGATCTGTAAAAAAAAAAATATTAAACATGTTTAAAAATAAAATAAATATATTTACATATACTAAATACTTTAGTAGAAACTTAAATACTTTGTTATGCTAAGGTGCCGTCGATATGTCTTATCCTTGTATTTTAATATGTTTGTGAGAGCAGATTATTAGACACCTGGCCGTAATCACATTCACTTACTGGCCTTTCTATTAGGCACTGAGGGGGTTAATCCCTATCTCATAAGTTAAGTAATTGCTTCCACGTTTGCACAGCCTCTCTTTCATATAACCCACTCTCCAATCAAATCACGTGTATGGTATATTTAAATCACTTCTTTTCCGCTTTTCATTGTCTTGAAAAAAGTCCTACGAGGACTGAAACGTCGACTTGTATGTCTTTGAAATTTGGCACAATAAATCGTTTATATCTTCAAGAAGACCTTTCGAGTGCACTCTTTTTATCTGCATATATTGAAGGCTGAGGTAGCACCGAGGCAAGCACAAGACCGGTACATTGAGTGCGGGATATTTGCAGTTTGTATTGATTACGGAGAGCTCGTCAAGCCAGGGCTCAATCCACGCACCAGACCCAGGAGAGTTATTCCATTTACAAGGATTTGATCTATGGAGGAGTTCCTGACTAGAGCCGGAGCGTATGCAGACCACGCAGAGGTGCTGCAATATACAGAAGCAGAAGCTGCGGCGATATTGTGGCCGCAAACGGACTCGGACCTACCAATATCTACTGAACCCCGGGACGTTATTAGAAACTTGCTTAAACTTAAGCAAAGACAAATTGACCTTGAGTTACACGCCACTTATTTATCCGACTATTACCGCATGAAAAAAATCCCCAGAGGGTTTCGGATTAAGAACGTTCCAACTATTGGAAGAAACAATCCTGAAGTGTGTCGGAAGTGGATCGGTATACTAAACAAGTGTTCCCTGGACCTGATGTTGGTGGTGACCGAGGAGGTAGGTCGTGAACTGAAAATTACAAAATTTTAAATCTCAAATTATGAAGTATTGCATACAACTACTATTACAGCACCCAATTGTGATACATTGATTCAGAAACTAACAGAAGACCTGAAACAATATAAAAACGACCTGGTCAGGTTCAAAAGAGAAAAACTTACCAAAGTACAAGCAGATTACTCTGAGCATAGAGTGTACAGGTGGTTATCGGGAGACAACTCCAGACCCGCATATAGAACCTACAAGCCTAGAATTAGAAAACCTATTGCATCTACTGTCGACTTCACCTCCGGAGAGTCGGCATCCGACTCTGATTATAAGGATACCCAAAGAGAGAGAGCTTATTCTAATACCACAGCATCATATAATACGTCTTTTTTAGAACCAGGACTTGGCTTGGTGAGAGAAACAACAAGTGGGGATCGACAAGGCACGGAGCACCCTCCAAATATCAAAATTACACCAGGAGGGGACAGAAAGGGAAAAGGCACTGGACACAGGGGACGACCGCCAAGGAGACGCTAGTTAACCCCATTATTAATCTATCCACTAGAAACCTCACCACTACAGAAATTATGCTTCTAAACAAAGGACTTTCATTTGTTCCGACTGCCAATATGAACAAATTCCAATGGGAAATTGAGCAATTTCAATTTAACAGAAAACTTTGTTTAGCAGATTTCTTTAAAAATTCCAATCAACAGCACCAAATGGAGGAGAACAGCGAAAAGTTTAAAATGAGAAGTACCTTCGACCCCTCTAACTCAAACCCTACATTAAAAACTTTTTTACAAATGGTAAAATTTGATACAATGAAGGTTACAACTACACGGAACCAAAGACACCCAAATTTATCCAAAGCTGAAAGAGAAGCCTTAAACAGTCTGGCTAAGGATATGTCTATTACCATACGTCCAGCGGACAAGGGAGGTGCCATAGTCGTCCAACAGTATGACGACTACAAGGAGGAAATCCTTAAACAACTAAAGGATACCAGAGTCTATGAATACACGCAAATAGACCCTACGTATGAATTTAGCAAAGTTGTCCAGCAGACATTGCAAAGGGGCTTAGAAGCAGGTTTTCTCACTACCACGGAATATGAGTACTTATTTGAAACGCACCCTCGGTGCCCGATCATATATACAGTGCCTAAGGTTCACAAAAACCTGGAGCGCCCACCAGGACGACCGATAGTATCGGCGATCGGGGGATTGCTAGAACCCATAGGGAAATGGCTAGACACAAAATTTAAAAAAACGGTAATGTCACTACTTACTTATGTCAAAGACTCGGCGCAAGTCATAGCAGCTTTAAACTCCATAGAACTCCCTCCACAAGGAGTCTTCTTAGCAGCCATAGACGTAAGCAGTTTATACACCATAATTCCCCACGAGGAAGGAATTCAAGCGATGCGCCAAGTACTAACACAATACCAAGAACGTATAGAGCCCCCGATTGAATATATACTTGAATTGTTGGAATTGTGCCTTACCCTCAATTATTTTCGTTTTGAAAAATCATTTTACATACAAATATCTGGGACGTCGATGGGTGCCCCCATGGCACCCATGTATGCCAATGCATACATGCATGCATATGAACAGGTACACATTCTCCAAAAATATGGTCAACATATCCTGAAATACCTGAGATATATCGATGACGTGTTCATCATATGGACGGGGGAGGAACAAAGTCTACATGAAATGATACAGTCACTGAATCAATTGGATTCACCAGTGAGACTCACCCATCAAATTAATAATAAACAAATTGATTTTCTGGATCTCCGCATTTTTATAGAAAATAACAAGCTGGGGTACACTTTATTTGCGAAGGAGACTGACCGCAACACGTTATTGCACGCCAGTAGCCACCACCCACCCAACCTTATAAAATCTTTACCGGTATCTCAATTCATGAGAATACTGAGGAACAACTCTGACTCCGCAAAAGCAGCAAACCAGGTACAAGAAATGTTTGAAAAATTCTCACAACGTGGATATCCAAGACAGATGCTGGAATGTGCATATTTGAAAGCACTTAAAAATTACACTGATGGCCCTAAAATCAAGAACAACCAAAACAGAATGATCTTCCCTCAAACGTTCCACTCACTATCGGGCGAGATGTCCCAGAAAATAAAACACAACTGGGAAGTTCTTAAAAAAGATAAGACACTACCAACAATATTCCAGAATACCCCTATGATTAGTTATAGGAGGAACAGGAACCTGAGAGATTATCTGGTTCATACAGATACATCTATGACGCATCAGACTGTTCAAAATCCAGGCTGTTATCGTTGTTTGAAATGCATGGCTTGCAATAGTATGACCCCTGGCAAAGCGTTCTACCACCCTCGCTCAGGTAAAGAATACAGAATACGACAAAGGATTACGTGTACCACTACACATGTAGTTTACCGCATCACCTGCCCATGTGGACTCATGTATATTGGCAAAACGTCCAATGACCTTAGGGAGCGCATGAGGGGACACAGATCTACTATCAGGACAGCGTTATCCAGCGGTACAGCAACTACACCCATAGCCAAACATTTCCTGGAAACAGGGCATACATTGCCCACATTGAAATTTATGGGCATTGAACATGTTCCGGCCCCGCACAGGGGGGGTGACAGAGATGTTCTACTTCTTCAAAGAGAAGCCTTTTGGATTTTCACACTAGGAACTTTGTCCCCGGGGGGACTTAACGAGATCAACCCACTCAGCTGCTTTATTCCGAAAAGATGAAGAGGCCACATAGTCTATGATTATAATAATAAATAGTACATAGAGAAACTATTATCAGTGATTAACTCACGAGTCTTTAGTTAGACCAATCATATATTAATTCTAATTTAGCTAGATACATTATCCAATGGACATTCCTGCTATACCTTATAGACTGTATGGCCGTTAATGTGTAATGTAACCAAGTACATACAAAGTATCCCTAGGGTTATTTAAATACACTTTGAAGTTCTTTTTACAATGTAGCTATAGTTAGGTCTGCAACCATTAGGCACTTGGAACTCCAATTTAAAATGCAGCCACCTTATGTTATTGTTTAAAAATGAAGCAATTTTATGGTATTGTTTAAACCAGTTTGTTTAAACTTCAGATTAACAAATTAGCTTAAATACTTTAGTAGAAACTTAAATACTTTGTTATGCTAAGGTGCCGTCGATATGTCTTATCCTTGTATTTTAATATGTTTGTGAGAGCAGATTATTAGACACCTGGCCGTAATCACATTCACTTACTGGCCTTTCTATTAGGCACTGAGGGGGTTAATCCCTATCTCATAAGTTAAGTAATTGCTTCCACGTTTGCACAGCCTCTCTTTCATATAACCCACTCTCCAATCAAATCACGTGTATGGTATATTTAAATCACTTCTTTTCCGCTTTTCATTGTCTTGAAAAAAGTCCTACGAGGACTGAAACGTCGACTTGTATGTCTTTGAAATTTGGCACAATAAATCGTTTATATCTTCAAGAAGACCTTTCGAGTGCACTCTTTTTATCTGCATATATTGAAGGCTGAGGTAGCACCGAGGCAAGCACAAGACCATGGGCGTAGGAACCCAAAAAAATCTGGGGGGGATAGCATTTTTACTCGCCGGGTATATTCTTATTCCGTAAACTAGGAGTTGTTTATCCCATTGTACAGCGCTACGGAATTTGCAGTCGCTATATAAATGATTAAATAATAACAACATTAAAGGGTCACCACAGGGAAGGGGTTTTACTTACCCGGATACAGCGCCGGGATCCTCCTGATTAGAACCACCCCTACCCTTCCCATGAATATTAGAACCACCCCTACCCCTTCCATGCACAAAAGAACTCCACCTACCCCTTCCACGCACATTAACTCCCTACCCCTTCCATGCATATTAGTACCCCCCTAACCCCTTCCATGCATATTAGAACCCACTCTACCTCTTCCATTCATATTAGTACTCCCCTAACCCCTTCCAATAATTTTTCTACCTACCCCCTCCTCCCATCCATATTAGTAGCCCCCCTAAACCCTTCCAATTATTTTTCTACCTACCCCTCTCCCCTATCCTTATTAGTAGCCCCTCTAACCCTTTCCAATTATTTTTCTGCCATGTTAACTAACGCCAGTGCTGGAGTGCCTACATTAAAAGGCCTGCAGGGACAGGCTATAGACACCAGAACCACTACACTAAGCTGCAGTGCTTCTGGGGACTATAGTGTTTCTTTAATGTGAGGTAAATTAGAGATTAGTGCAACGAATAATATGCTAGATTGCCTACTTACAACCAGATGAGGATGATGATGGGCTCTAGCTGCAGTCTGGCTCCACTGGTCTGGTGTAGAACAGGCTCTCTGGAGGCTGTTTGTAACTGTGGTCACAAAAATCAATGTTCTGTGAGAACGGGAAGCAGCTCCATTTTTTGGGGGTCCTTTACACAGCTCAAGGTCTGGATCCCAGGGTCCACCTTCATGTTCCACCAATGAGTTTGTTCACAGGGGGTGGAGTGTGTAGGGGATGTCCTGATATGTGTGTAAGGAATGCATTGTGTGAATCTGTGTTTGTATGTGTAAGGGCTGCAAGGTGTGATTCTGTGTATGTACGGGATGCAGTGTGTGCGTCTGTAAGGGGTGCATTGAGTGTATGTACGGGGTGCATTGAGTGTGTAAGGTTGCATGATTGTGTGAGTGTGTGTGTGTGTGTGCACGGGGTGCATTGAGTGTGTGTAAGGATGAATTGTGTGTTTCTGTGTGTGTAAGGGTGGTATGATTGTGTGATTGTGTGTGTGTGTGTGTGTGTGGTGGATGTCAATCTCTCTCCCTCCCTTGTCACTCTTTCTCCCCCCCCCCTCCCTGCTTCTTTCTCCCCCCCCTCCCTCCCTGCTTCCTTCTCCCCCCTCCCTCCCTGCTTCCTTCTCCCCCCTCCCTCCCTGCTTCCTTCTCCCCCCTCCCTCCCTGCTTCCTTCTCCCCCCTCCCTCCCTGCTTCCTTCTCCCCCCTCCCTCCCTGCTTCCTTCTCCCCCCCCTCCCTCCCTGCTTCCTTCTCCCCCCCCTCCCTCCCTGCTTCCTTCTCCCCCCCCTCCCTCCCTGCTTCTTTCTCCCCCCCCCTCCCTGCTTCTTTCTCCCCCCTCCCTCCCTGCTTCTTTCTCCCCCCCTCCCTCCCTGCTTCTTTCTCCCCCCCTCCCTCCCTGCTTCTTTCTCCCCCCCTCCCTCCCTGCTTCTTTCTCCCCCCCTCCCTGCTTCTTTCTCCCCCCCCTCCCTGCTTCTTTCTCCCCCCCTCCCTGCTTATTTCTCCCCCCCTCCCTCCCTACTTCTTTCTCCCCCCCTCCCTGCTTCTTTCTCCCCCCCCTCCCTGCTTCTTTCTCCCCCCCCTCCCTGCTTCTTTCTCCCCCCCTCCCTGCTTCTTTCTCCCCCCCTCCCTGCTTCTTTCTCCCCCCCCTCCCTGCTTCTTTCTCCCCCCCCTCCCTGCTTCTTTCTCCCCCCCTCCCTGCTTCTTTCTCCCCCCCCCCTGCTTCTTTCTCCCCCCCCTGCTTCTTTCTCCCCCCCCTCCCTGCTTCTTTCCCCCCTCCCTGCTTCTTTCCCCCCCTCCCTGCTTCTTTCCCCCCTCCCTGCTTCTTTCCCCCCCTCCCTGCTTCTTTCTCCCCCCTCCCTGCTTCTTTCCCCCCCCTCTGTTTCTTTATTTCCCCACCCTCCCTCCCTGTTTCTTTATTTCCCCTCCCTCCCTGTTTCTTTATTCCCCCCCTTCCCCCCCCTGTTTCTTTATTTCCCCTTCCTCCCTCCCTCCCTGTTTCTTTATTTCCCCTCACTCCCTGTTTCTTTATTCCCCCCCTCCCCCCTCCCTCCCTGTTTCTTTATTCCCCCCCCTCCCTGTTTCTTTATTCCCCCCCCCTCCCTGTTTCTTTATTCCCCCCCCCCTCCCCTCCCTGTTTCTTTATTTCCCCTTCCTCCCTCCCTCCCTGTTTCTTTATTCCCCCCCCCTCCCTCTTCCCCCCTTCCTGTTTCTTTCTCTCCCTCCCTCCCCTACCTATGATGTAGCGTGGCCGAGCGCTGTATAGTCCGCCGGTACAGGTAGCTTTTGTTTCCTGTACCCGGCGGACTAACAGGAAGTGCACACTCAGTGTGCACTTCCTGTTAGTCCGGCCGGGTACAGGAGACAGATGCTCCCTGTACCGGCGGACTATACAGCGCTCGGCTACGCTACAGTGAAGGAGTGACAGGAGGGAGCGCTGAGCGCTTCCCTCCTGTCAGCTCCTCTCTTCATGCTGCGCCCGGGCGGTGCGCTCTCATGGACGCACCAGCCCGGGCAAAGCTGCAGCCGCCTGAGGCTCTCTGCAGAGCGCTCGGGCGGCTGCAGCATCAGGGGGGGGGCGGCGGAGCTGGGGGGGATTTCCCCATACCTGTCCCCCCCGCATGATTTGCTGGGGGGGATGCGTCCCCCCCATCCCCCCCGGTTCCTACGCCCATGCACAAGACCGGTACATTGAGTGCGGGATATTTGCAGTTTGTATATTATATATATAATAGATATATACACATATATTATATATATATAAATACGTATAATTACAATAATAAGTAAATAAAATAATAAAATTAATAAATAAAATATTGAAACAAAATTTAATATAAATTATATATACATATGTAATTTCATTCTAACTGTATTTTGTTATTAATATATATATATATATATTGGTAACAAAATACACTTAGAATGACATTCTATATATATCTATCTATATATAAAATGCAAATAACCGCAAATATATATATAGATAAATACATATAATTCCATAAAAGATTACATTAGTATACACGTAGAATTTAAATACCTATAAATGCATATATATTAAAATTCTACGTGTATATTTAAGTAATCTTTTAACATAATTAGGTGATTTGATTAATTAAAATTTAATTGACATACCTGACAACACAGGGAGAAAGTGCAGAGAATTTAATTTGCAAGCACTATATTTGACCCTGTAACTCTCCAAGACAACATAAAACCTGTACATGGGGGGTACTGTTTTACTCGGGAGACTTCGCTGAACTCAAATATTAGTGTTTCAAATTGGTAAATTGTTTTACAACGATGATATTTTAAGTAAAAGTGAAGTTTTTTGCATTTTTTACAAAAGAACGGCACTTTTATGGACTATATTATTGTTGTAATATGTTTTCCTGTTTTAAAACACTAATATTTGTGTTTAGTGAAGTTTCCCGAGAATAACAGTACCCCCCATGTACAGGTTTCATGGTGTTTTGGAAAGTTAGAGAGTCACATATAAGGCTTGCATTTCATTTTGACATTGAAATTTGCCAGATTGGTTATGTTGCCTTTGAGAGCGTATGGTAGCCCAGGAATGAGAATTACCCCCATGATGGCATACCATTTGCAAAAGTAGACAACCCAAGGTATTGCAAATGGGGTATGTCCAGTCTTTCTTACTAGCCACTTAGTCACAAACACTGGCCAAATATTAATTTTTTGCTTTTTTAACACAAAAAAAGGACGCTAACTTTGGCCAGTGTTTGTGACTAAGTGGCTACTAAAAAAGCCTAAACATACCCCACTTTCAATACCTTTGGTTGTCTACTTTTTCAAATGGTATGCCATTATGGGGGTAATTCTCATTGCTGGGCTACCACACCGTCTCAAAGGTAACATTACCAATCTGGCAAATTTCTATTTGAAAATGGAACGTTCTATATTTGACCCTGTAACTTTCCAAAACACCATAAAACCTGTTAATGGGGGATACTGTTGTACTCGTGAGACATCGCTAATTACAAATATGTGCATTTTTGTGCAAAATAATAGCATAATAATAATAATAATGACCAGGAAAAGAAAATTACAATAAGCATGAAACTATTTATCTTATTCCTGATAAAACACGGCAGCATTCAATTTTGGCTAATACCTAAGAAGTGTGTTTGTGTGTGTGTGTGTATATATATATATATATATAATAGTTCTTATATCTTAATAATAGTTCTTATTCCTATATATATATGCACACACACACACACACACACACACTTCTTAGGTATTAGCCAAAATTAAATGCTGCCGTGTTTTATCAGGAATAAGGTAAATAGTTTCATGCTTATTGTAATTTTCTTTTCCTGGTCATTATTATTATTATTATGCTATTATTTTTGTAGCGCCAACAAATTCTGTAGTGCTTTACAGTGGATGGACGAACAAACATGTAGTTGTAAACAGACAAGTTGGACACACAGGAACAGAAAGGTTGATATATATACACACACTTCTTAGCATTCAATTTTGGCTAATACCTAAGAAGTGCATATATATAAGTGTATATATGTATATATATACACACTTCTTAGGTATTAGCCAAAATGTAATGCTGCCGTGTTTGATCAGGAATAAGACAAATTGTTTCATGCTTTTATATATATATATGGACAGAGTTTAAATACAGTTATAAAAAACATTGTTGAGCGACCCAAACCAAAGCCTTATCAAAATCCAAACAAGTATTATTGTCATATCTGCTCAGACAAGTATCTGGTATCTAAATATAGGGAATATCCTGGAGATTTATAGTGCAAGAGATGAATTAAGGTCATGATAATCAAACTTATAAAAGAAACAAGTCTAGACTAATAAAAGGCAAACTCGTGTGAGAAAAGAGACACCCGTCTTGCTATGGAGAGTAATAAAATAGATTAGAGGAGAACCTCCTTAAAACATAAATTATGAACATATTTTGGCAAGAACAGTGTAAGGTGTGACCTTCACCATCACTTCCGTTTCCACATTTGTAGATGGCTATGTGAGCGTTAGCTCTCAGAAAAAAGGCACTGTCCTTCCCCCAAAACCTCCTGCAGCCTTTGTTAGCCTAAGGCAAAAACCTGTAGTTTCATCCTTGGCAGCGCTGCTATTCCAAAAAATTGGTGATATAGCTGCAAAATAACATGGAAGTGGCCAAATAAAACTAGGCCACCAGCTATTCCAAACTGGGGAAGCTGAAGAGTACAAATTGTGGAGTAGCTGTAAAATTTGGGAACTGGTTGACAAAGTGCACCTGGCTGGCAAAGTTTGCTTGGTACTGTAAAGCCAGACTCCAACATTGCACTTACCTGCATTTACAGGTCTCTTGCAGTCTGATTGCAGTCCTATACCCGCTAATCAAAACTTCTGTCGCCCCCCCTCTGGACCGGGGGGATATCTCTGTCCCCACTGGATGCGCAGGGATGGCTACTCCTGTTTGCACAATGTACCATTGCATAAAAAGTGGTGACACATCAGCCGGGCTGCGTGCTTATGATGACGGCTGCCCCTTTCATTCATCATACAAGACCTGCACCCACCCCTCAGGCCACACAGCGGCTCCTTAGAAAGCACTCTAATGTGGCTGGATGAGGTGTTTAACACCTTCTGGGCAACATCCAGGAGCGTTCACAGGCTAATCAGTCTGTCTGCCGGGATGGTACCGGGAGAAATAGGCTAACGGGGAGTGCTGGGACCCCTCAGGTCGACCTCTTCAAACAAGCGACCACTCACCCTAGTGATCACCTCCCTGGGCAGAGTTCCCATTTGAGGCTTTGTCTCCTCACATCCACCACACAAGCAGAGGATCATCCATTGTAAACAGCGCACACCACCTCAACCCTCTGTACAATCCTGGAAGGGGATGGACTTGGTCCAGGAGAGAATACAAGTATGTGGACTGGTTATGCTGACTCATACAGGGTCCCAGGGCAGGAGGAGTGCCATGGTACACCGCACTTTGGCTGATGCTTTTCTGGACCTGCCCCAGCATGTACCACCTCTACCGCTGATGGGGATTGGCTGACCATGCTATTAGGCCTGAAGCTTGAGACCCAAGCTGACTGTGAGAGATGCAGTGTCGTAGGCCATGTGACCTATGTGATTTATGTTTGCTTGTTTTCTTCTTTCTTTTTATTGTTATTATGATGACTTTATTTCCCTGTTTGCTCTTTTATGATTTTGTTTTGCATTGCCTTGCTCTGAGTATTATTACACTCTTACTAGGGTCTCCTGTGGTCTAGTGGTTCTCTCAACTACCTGAAGCTCTCAGTTCTACGTATATTCTGTCTCTATACATGTTGTCTGGTATTATAACTTTAAGCTTGTAAATACAAGCCTAGTGATATTACTTTCTGGGAAGCCTTATGTCTTGTGCCCAAAGCTCTGATCCAGCTTAACATGACTAGCCAACTTCCCACAGCCTTATATTGCCTATTATTTTTTAATGTGATCCTCATTTTGTACTAGCCTAATATAACATATTCTAACAAAAAATGTGCATTTTCATCTCATGCCTTGACCATGTTTAATATGTTTTGCTTAAAGGGGCTTGATCGTGTCATTGGGGCATAACAGCCATGTTTGTAATTCATTACACAAATAAATAAAGAATGTAAAAAAAAATAAAAATGATGTGAAACTATTGCAAATTAGTCCAACATACTTTAGAGCTTATTTGGAAAATACAGCTATTTCACCTTTTGCAGATCATTCCCTCTGTATATGTTTCACAGAGCTTTAATGGGGGAGGGGAAAAAGAAAACAAGGGAATGATTATTATTCAGCTTGGCACAACAGACTGGATGAAGGAGGGGAGAGAAGGACCTCAAAGATAAATAGTTGGTCAAGACCCTCACCCCACCAGGTAATACCAGGAATGTCCCATATGAAACATTGGCTGGGAAATATAGTACTTATCAAACTTATTTAACCATTTGTATGTTATGAAATGTTTAAATGTATGTTAGTTTGCATGGGGATTTGGTTTTTTTCTTTCCTCCTCACTCTTTATCTGGCTCCCTTGACCCTCATCTCCTCTCCAATTATTGTATTTTTAGACACACTTGTCTAACTTGATGTCTATGGTACCCTACTGAATCATTATGTTGAATTTAAAAAAGTTGCATTTTTACTCATTAAATGTGAAAGGCCTAAATTCTACAAAAAAAATTGCATTTTTGTCTGATGCATGACTATTCTCAATTGAAAGTCAATATTGCCTTCCTCAAGCAGATGCATTTTCAGAGGTGGATACTAACGAACGGAGACAGAAATAATTTTGAGTATTATATTCATGCTCACCAACCACTGAAATACCTTTGAAATCTAGGAAAACATGATTCAATGCTATGATCAAGAAGGTTGCTTTATTTTTTGTCAAGTGCTTGCTGGGTCATCATATAAAAATATTGGCATGTATTTATTCACTTAACAAGGCTGAGCCTAAATGTATATAAATAATAACATTAAGGGCCTTCACAGAAAGTATTAATATGATGCTAGACCCAGACTGGGGTTCCTCCGATAGGCGCTCTTACTTGCCTTATTCCAATATTGCACAGGTCAAGAAAGCATTAGTAACATCACAACTGAAATATCCCTGGAGGGTTCATAACAATCAGAATAAGAATTTCACTTTTTTTCCAGCTGCATCAAAAATATATGAGAATAAACAGCATTATGATATCTACAATTTAAAAATGGTTAAAAATATACATATTAGAATCAACACACAGAGTGATTAAACTCCTGTTTTGCGTAGCTTGTAACTATTAAAATTACAACTCAGTCACTAATAAGCTGACAATATGGGAAGCTAACAAGGTGGTGATTAAGAAATATCTTTGTAAATAACGGACATGCACAAAAAAAAAAGAAAGAGAGGGCAGATACTTTCAGATCTGCAGATTAGAAGAGAAACACAAAGAGACAATTCCCTCAGAGGTTTTTCATGAGATTTAAATTTTAAAATCACAATTAAATCACACGATGACCTATAAAATGCTTAAATCCCAGACACAGATTAAAACCACAATTTCTTTTTACATAGTTACATAGTTAGATAGCTGAAAAGAGACTTGCGTCCATCAAGTTCAGCCTTCCTCACACCTGTTTTTTGCTGTTGATCCAAAAGAAAAAAAAAAAAAAAAAAAAAAAACCCAGTTGGAAGCACAATTTTGCAACAAGCTAGGACAAAAAATTCCTTCTTGACCCCAGAATGGCAGTCAGATTTATCCTTGAATCAAGCAGTTATTACCCTACATTGAAAGATTATATCCTTGAATATTCTGTCTTTGCAAGTATGCATCTAGTAGCTGTTTGAACATCTGTATGGACTCTGATAAAACCACTTCTTCAGGCAGAGAATTCCACATCCTGATTGTTCTTACAGTAAAAAAAACCTTTCCTTTGCCTTAGACGAAATCTTCTTTCTTCCAGTCTAAACGCATGGCCTCGTGTCCTATGTAAAGTCCGGTTTGTGAATAGATTTCCACACAATGGTTTGTATTGGCCCCGAATATATTTGTATAATGTTATCATATCCCCTCTCAGGCGACGTTTTTCTAAAACAGGAATTGCAAAAACAACATAGTAAAATATATATCCCCAGTATTAAGGACAAATCAGTTAAATTCCATGATACTGCCAAGGATATAGCTGGGGTTTTCCGGGTTTATCATTAGGAGCTATATAATATTTATCCTAAACATGCTGAGGAAGATAAACATACTATTTTAGATAAAATCACCCAATATGTTAAAGGAAATCTTACAGCTACTATATCAGAAGAACCGAGAGAGGCTCTGGATAGACCTGTAACAGAGAAGGTAAAGTTAATAATTGTATATATTATCTATTGACATATTGTCAATCACTTGATTCACATTGACCAATCAGGTTTTATTGAAGGCAGGGAAACAAGAGACAATGTGATTAAAAATGTAAACGCTATTTATTTACCTAAACATAGCATCTCCCCGTTAGTGCTTTTCTACATTGATGCCAAGAATTAATTTGATTGGGTTGCTTGGCTATTTATGTTTACAGTCTTGAAGAGTCTGAGTTTTGAAAATAGAATTATAACATGGATCCAGGCCATTTACACTCATCCAATGGCAAGAATCATTATTAATGGCAAGTTGTTCAATTAATTTGTCTTGAGAAATGGGACAAGGCAAGGATGTCCATTATTGCCTTTATTGTTTGTGCTGATATTGGAACCTCTACTGTCCTCAATAAGACAAGTGAAGAATATTAGTGGATTTTACTCTAAGGCAGGAGAGGTTCAAATTGTGGCTCATGTGCTGTTGTTTCTTTCTTATCCTAAACTCTCTAAGGGCATTTGTGGTTTGCATGGGGACTGAAATCCTTGAAAAGTTAATACTACTAAAAGTGAATTTAGCAGAATTGGACTTGGCACAGATACATTCTTTATATCACTTTCAGACGGGTGTCCCATCTAATAAATACCTAGGTGTACATTTAAACAGTAATCCAGGGGAATGGTTTGCTATTAAATATGCCTCTGTTGATGAACACTGTAAAATCTGATTTCTCTCGCTGGTCTATGTCCCCTCTCTCTTGGTTTGGTAAAGTGATTGTAATATCAAAGAATATGCTTCCAAGGAATTTCCTGATTCTTCCCATCTGAGTTCCCAGGGTATTTGTTTGCAGTTTAAAGGGAAACTGTTCTTTCAAGAATCCCATTCAAGGGTATATAGTTACTGATATTAACAGAGCATCTAGAATTTACTTATTTTTGTAGATTATGGGAAATGGATTAACCATAACTTTAGATACACAGGATTGGAATAAATGCTTTAAATTAATAAAATAAAGTCTTCCAATGAAGTTAAATTCCAAGATCATGCATATAAAATTTTGGCAAGATGGTACACGACTCTGGTGGGAATAAATAGATTTGCCATACATGTTGGAGGTGTGAATCCCACAGGGGCACATATTATTTGGAATTGCTCAATTATTGTCCCTTTTGGCAGAAAATTGAGAGCTTGATTGCTAAATATATCCTACCTGATTTCAACTTGACTCCTTTTGAAATAATCCTTATTTTTCACACTGATTTGCTATTTAATAAAATTAAGCACTCTAACTATTTTGCTAATTAATGTGGCTAAAGCATTCACAGCAAGCTTATGAAAAATAAAGATTGCCTCTCAGTAAAGGAATGGATTAGTAGACTAAACAAACATTGAAATATTGATCCTGTATTGTTATGTGATAGACGTTTGGAAGATTAAAAGCAGGATGGATGGGGATTATGTGATTTATTTATTGGTGAAATCTCTTGATTGTCTAAGTATAGAGAATATATGACATTTCTGCTATATTGAGCTACATGTATAATCTTCTTGATTTAAGACTGGACTGGGGTTAGGTTTGTTGGTTAGTGGAGAAAGAGAAAAAAAAATGTGTTTTTGTTTATTATTATTGTATTTGGAGTTATTGGTTTGTTTTTGTCTGTTACTCTTTGAAGTACACTTCAGCATGCTGAGTTGCTGTATATGTGTCGAGTGGTCCTTTAACCCCTTAAGACCGCAGGACGTACTATGCCGTCCTTATTTTGGTGGCTCTAAACGCCGCAGGACGGCATAGTACGTCCTGGGCGGTCTTCAGCCCCACGTGGCCGGCGGAACATGGCCGCTGCAGATCGCGGTCGGGGGGCATGCCTGGCCCCCCAGGCAGCCCCCCTGTGCCTGGGGACCGCGGTCTGCAGCTTCCGATCGCAGTGACAGGCTGTCACTGCGATCGGTATTTACCATGTGTCAGCCGATTTTAAAATCGGCTGACACATGGAGCCGGCGGAATTCTCTGCAGCAGATCGCGGTCGGGGGATATGCCTGGCCCCCCAGGCAGTCCCCCTGCGGTCAGTGACCGCGATCTGCAGAGTATGATCGCAGGGAGAGGCTGTCTCTGCGATCTGAATGCAGAGACAGCCTCTCCCTGCGATCTGATCGCAGTGACAGTCTGTCACTGCGATCAGAGGTTACTATGTGTCAGCCTATTGGCTGACACATAGTAACTGCAGGCAGGATCCCCCTGCAGATCGCGGTGGGGGGCATGCCTGACCACCCAGGCACTCCCCCTGTGGCCAATTACCGCGATCTGCAGGAGGTGATCACAGTGACAGCCTGTCACTGTGATCACTGATCCTGTGTGTCAGCCAGTGATGTAAAATCACTGGCTGACACTGTCTCTGCCCCTCTCCTCCCCTAACCCCTTAATGTAAAAAAAAAAAAAATTAGAGTTAAAAATAAAATACACTTACATCATTTATATATATATTATATATATGATCTATATATAATATATATATATATATATATACGCACACATTTACACATACACTAAGTGTATTTTAATATTTATATATATAATTATATATATATATATATTAATATCAAAATACACGTAGAAGGATATTGATTAAATCTATACATAATTATATATATATATATATATTATAATAAAAAAATATGTAAATACGTAAAAAAAATTAAAATAAAAAAATAAATAATTAAAAATATATATGTGTGTAATTTCGTTCTAACTGTATTTTGATAATATATATATATCTATCTATATATATCTATATATATATATATATATATATAGATAGATATATATATATATAGATATCAAAATACACGTAGAACGAAATAATATACCCAAGTATATACGTATACATCACTATATGTATACCTATATATAAATAAAAATAATAGTAAAAAAATTATATACATATATATACATATATATATATATATACACACGTGTATATATAATAATTTTACATATATATTTATGTAATAATTTTACATAATTAGGTATCCTAATTAATTACAATTAGCGGGACCTGCCTAACAACCCAGGCCGAAAGTATAGGGAATTTAATTTGCTAGCACTATATTTAACCCTATAACTTTCCAAGACACTATAAAACCTGTACATGGGGGGTACTGTTTTACTCGGGAGACATCGCTGAATACAAATATTTGTGTTTCAAAACCGTAAAATTTATTACAACAATGATATCGTCAGGGAAAGTGAAATGTATTGCCTTTTTCGCACACAAACGGCACTTACACTGACGATATTTTTGCTGTCATACTTTTTACTGTTTTGAAACACAAATATTTGTGTTCAGCAAAGTCTCCTGAGTATAACAGTACCCCTCATGTACAGGTTTTATGGTGTTTTCAAAAGTTACAGAGTCAAATATAAGGCTTGCGTTTCAGTTTTTTCACAATTAAATTCGCCAGATTGGTTACGTTGGCTTTGAGACCGTATAGTAGCCCAGAAATAAGAATTACCTCCATAATGGCATACCATTTGCAAAAGTAGACAACCCAAGGTATTGCAAATGGGGTATGTTCAGTCTTTTTTAGTAGCCACTTAGTCACAAACACTGGCCAAAATTGGCCTTAAAATTAGTTTTTTGCATTTTTCACACACAAACAAATATTAACGTTAACTTTGGCTAGTGTTTGTGACCAAGTGGCTACTAAAAAAGACTGGACATACCCCATTTGCAATACCTTGGGTTGTCTACTTTTGCAAATGGTATGCCATCATGGGGGTAATTTTCATTCCTGGGCTACCATACAGTCTCAAAGGCAACATAACCAAACTGGCAAATTTCAATGTGAAAAAACTGAAAAGTGTAACATGCTATATTTGACCCTGTAACTTCCCAAAACACCATAAAACCTGTACATAGGGGGTACTGTTTTACACGTGAGACATCGCTGAATACAAATATGTGTATTTTATTGCAGTAAAAGCAAACAGTATTATGACATTCACAGTTAGAATGTCACATAGAACTAAGAAAATTAAAAAAAAATCATATTTTCTCTCATTTTTTTATATTTTATTCATATTACGTTATGTTCCATACCTAAATATTGGATGTTAAATGAAAGCCCTGTTTCCCCTGAACAAAATGATATATAATAAGTGTGGGTGCATTTAATATGAAAGAGGTAAATTATTGTTGAACAGACATATAGTCAAAATCTGTGGTTTGTTTACATTTTTTTTGGTTCACAACTTGTACATTTGGCTGCGGTCTTAAGGGGTTAAAGCTTTTGATTAACATAGAGCTGTCATTTCCATAACATATGGACAATTAAAGAAACAAAAAATACATAACCTAACATCAAACAGATTTTTTTTTTCATTTTTTTATTTTAAAAAAGAACACAAGGTTATTCCTGGCAACATTTCTGTATAATGGAACCAATATGTCCTGAGTCTTTGTGATGGAGTGTTAATCTGCTGTTTTGTGATATTTTGCAACACATTATTTTGCAATAAAGTGTGAAAAATAAGCAGATTCAGAGGTCTTGATAATTTCTGAAGTAAATTTAAGTTCTTTGAAGTTTTGAAGAGAAACAGTTTTCATTCTGTGTTAGTTGTGAATATATATATATATATATATATATATATATATATATATATATATATCTTTTTTTTTTTTTTTATTTCACAATAACAAATTGAAGTGTAACTTTGATTAACACCTTTGGCATATGTGAATTCTGTACAAACACAAAGATAAAGCACCGTGCTTACAGCAGCAGTAGCTTAGTATCCAACAGCTCAAAATACATAGTAAAAACAAAGTGAACGTTACCTGCGCTCTGGCCTAAATCCCTATGTACATTTAAATAAAATGGAGGCTCTTTAGTTTTATTCCAATGGCCATTTGAATATATAAGCTCACCTGCCACGTCAAGGTAAGCCCCAAAAGGTGAGTCCAATACTAGCCATTAGAGTTGCTGATATCAGCCAAGAATCTCCAATGAGACAGGAAGGGGTATTTTATAAACCCTTTCACATTTAACCCTTTATAGGGCTTCTACACATACAATAAACTTTGCTGGTATCAGACAAAGGTAAACATCTCTAATGAGACATGAAGGGGTATTTTATAAACCCCTACATACTTATTAACCCTAACTAGGGCTATAACACATAACACATACAAATCACCTTGCCGGTATCAGCTAAAAGGCAAATTTCTCTGAGACAGGAAGGGGTGCTGCCCATACATACTTATAAACTCTTAATAAGACAAACATGGGGTGGCTGTCAGCAGTGTAAAATAGCTGTGTGATACAAACATCATATACAAACACAAAGATAAAGCACCGCGCTTACAGCAGCAGTAGCTTAGTATCCAACAGCTCAAAATACATAGTAAAAACAAAGAGAACGTTACCTGCGCTTTGGCCTAAATCCCTAAGTACATTTAAACAAAATGGAGGCTCTTTAGTTTTATTCCAATGGCCATTTGAATATATGCACACCTGCCACGTCAAGGCAAACCCCAAAAGGTGAGTCCTACACTAGCCGTTAGACCAATATATCCTGAGTCTTTGTGATGGAGTGTTGACCCCCTGTTTTTTGTGACATTTTGCAACACATTAGTTTGCAATAAGGTGTGAAAAAATATGCAGATTCAGAGGTCCTGATAATTTCTGATGTAAATTTAAGTTCTTTGAAATTTTGAAGAGAAACAGTTTTCATTCTGTGTTAATTGTGAATATATATATATATATATATATATATATTTTTTTTTTTTTATTATTTCACAACAAACAAATTGAAGTGTAACTTAGATTAATGGTATATGTGAATTCTGCTCCAAAGTGCTGATCAAATTTTGTCAGTTGGATAGTGATGGACAGGGAAGCTTACTTAGGGCTTGTACTAGCAATCATTCCAAGCCATTATAGTCATTATGAGATTACACATACAGTGGTACCTCGGTTTACAAATTTAATGCGTTCTCCAGGACTTTTCTTATTGCGAGCAAATTTGTAAACTGAAACATGGTTTCCCATAGGAATGCATTAAAAACCAATTAATCCATTCCGGAGGTCAGAAAAAAGTCAAAATGAGCTGGCATGGAAACCAACCCACAATGCAGAACACACAGTAAAATGCATGCAAATGATAAAGCTCAGCTCCATACCTTTCCACCACTTGAGAAATGCACCAAAAAAGTAAAAAAAATGTGTCCCAAAACTGCTGCAGAAAATTTCCAGAATGGCTCCAAAACTCGTTGCAAAAACTGCTCCAACACCTCCAACACCTCCACACTCGATGCAACATGCTACCCACAGACTCCAGCATGCACAGGGTGGCACTATAGATCTCCCAGGCACAATGCATCCTGGGGAAACTTGTTTCGTATTGCGAAAATAATTAGTAAACCGAGGCATTATTTTCAATGGATTTTCATTTGTAAACCAAAAATTATGTTAACCGAGGCATTTGTAAACCGAGGTACCACGGTTTATGAATTTAATGTGTTCTCCAGGAGGTTTCGTATTGCGAAATATTCGTAAACCATACCACTGTACTGTAAAAAAAACAAACAAACAGAAGTTAATGTCCTTCTCTAATTTGATGCAATACCCTATGGATTGCACTTTTATATCAGAACCTTGTCAAAAACATAACTTCTAGACATCAGGCTGGAGGAAACCCTGAAATTCCAGACACTGCTGAAATAAAACAGCCATACCCTGCTACCAAACAGGGAGCGTATTTTAATTGGGTATTTAGGTAAACAGGCTTAGCCCTGTCTTGACCTTGTGTATCCGGTGGTCTGCTGTCAACCCCTCAGGAAGGGTGTTAGGTCAGACCCAAGGGTAAAGAGGGTACCCAGAGAGGCAAATCTTACATCTGTGCTTATTGCTGGGTATTCAGGGATTAGAGGCTGTACCATGGCTGGGCCTACAAAAAATATTGGCCTGGTGAGCATAAAATAAAATCTAGTCCTGCTAAAGCAGACTTCTTTCAGACTGCTGTGGAGGACAAGAAAAAAGACTGCCTGATGGGGAGGCAGTGCATCTATTTATATCAATTTCAGAGTTCTATTTCTGTTACCTTCTGTTGTGAGCAGATGAGCTATCCCAAAATGCTGCCATGTTGGATTAGGAAACATATTATATTACAAACAACATATGACCTGCATTTAGAATTGCTAAACAGAATATGAAAGATGTCACAATAAATAAAGGTACTATATTTTCCTAGGGAAAAACTATTCTAATAATTGTTTTCCTTGATGGCCTTGCTTTGTGTTTAAATGTTGTCTAACAAACAAAATTTTATTTAGTATATTATCAGCAAAACAACATTTCTAGTATGAAACCGAAATAATGCAATAAACATAAAAAATGCATAGTATGCTAAGCTAATATACAATGATATATGCCTGGCATAGGTGTGTTCACTAACCTGCTTTGTGCCTTTCTGTACCTGCTTTTTGCACGCTATCCGTCGAAGTGGGAGAGGGGGAGAGACAACATAGAAATATCGGATCTAAGGTAACCCTGTAAATCTCCTTTGGTTCTCCCCTGTCATGTCAATCGGTAGACGCCCAAGGTTAAATATGTCCGCGACCTTATAACAAACCTAGCGTTACATAAGCCCCACTTCCCCACCCTATCTCCTCTCCCTTCTTTCTTTTCCATGGTTATTTTCCACTATTCTTCTTACAGCAGCGGCCTACTAGCACGAAGATGCAGCCTAAGCCTTCTGAGATAGAGAGGACTAAAGGGTTAGGCGGGGCCCAGAAGCACACAGTTTGACATAGTGACAAAACAGGCAGCTGAAGTATACACTATAGCTAGCCCACACACTAGAGTTCCACAACATGAATTCACAAGTAATGTCAACAATGAACGAAATATTACTCTCTTTGCATACAATGATGTAATTGTATCTCCGAATGTGCTAAAGGAGTGTATATTGATGTATATGACTCCGATGTTTGTAATACTTACTAACGCACACCTTGCTTTCCTGTAACCGCTAGCTGATTTACCTACTTCAAAAACAATAAAAATTACAAATTGAAAAAAAAATGCATAGTATGCATAGACTAAAGATGTCTCTATTATCATTGACCTGAATTGTCATGTTTTCCTGTTTATGACATTTACGAGTAGCTGATTAATTCAACTCTCCTAAATCATCAATGGCTTATTTTATGATAATTGTCCTGGTGATCTATTGTCAAATTCTTAATAATTTCTATGAGTCGCTTTTGGCATCCATAACCTTCACCATCCTGTTATTATGTTATTTGGCACCAAGACATTAGCAGCAGATTTTTTTCAGCCCTGCAAGTTGTGAGGTAGGGCCTCCATGGATCTGGGGGAATATAGAGGACAAGGCAACAACCTGAATGCTTTGTCATGTTCCTCAAACCATTCCTAGGGAACCCTTACACGCAGACAGGACAGAGTAGAGAGAATTGCAATACTGATCCTTAGAAAGGTCAGATTATGCAAAAAGGATAGTCAAAACATACGCCGAGGTCAAAGGGAAAAGAAAGACGGAATAACGAGAGTCAAAGCCAAATATCAGTAACCAGGAAATTCAAATAAGTGCAATGGTAAACCAAAGACAGGGCACTGAGGCAAGGGAGGGGTTAGCTTATATACACACAGGGTGTGTCTGATTGGCTAACCTCCAATTAGTGTTAACCACAACATGTGGGAGTAGTTTCTTCCCTCCCTTGTGGTCTCTGAGGTCATCACTGTGTGCCGGGTCACATGACCTGGTGCAGCACACATATAAGGTTGCTGCTCTGGAACGTGCAGTGTCAGACACACTGCCAGTCTGGAGACACGGACAAGATGATGCCGCTCACGGTGATGAGGTAAGCAAGGTTGCCGCGAGCAGCACGGAGGCAGGGGACCTGACACAGGAAACATCACCAGCATGAAGGGGTGTACGTGGCTGGCAACAATCTCTATATAGGTGGTACGTCTCAAGGCAAAATCCAGTACCCAAGGTTTCCCAGCAGAATATTGCCTTCTCCAGCCTGCCTTCTTCCCATAGTGCATTCAGCTGCCAGCTATTCTGTAAAAGGAAAATGTGATCCATCAGACCATGCAATATGTTTCCATTGCTTTGTGTTGCTTTCAGTTCTGTTGCTCATCTCCCTATTGAAGGTGCCTTTGGCGATGAACTGGGGTCATCATGGGAACCAGCTCGGACTGGTCTACAGCTATGCACCCCCCTACACTGACATCTTTCTATCTAATTTGAGCTAAAGTAGCTCTTCTGTGTGATTGGACCAGGTGGACTAGCATTCATTACCCTCATGCATCAATGAGACTTGGGCACCCATGATCCTCATGGCGGTTCCCTGGTTGCATTTCCTTGCCGCACTTTTGGTAGGTACTGCCACAAGATTTTCCATTTTGAAGATGATTTGACCCAGTCTTCTAGCTATCACTATCTGGCCCTTCTCAAAGTCACTCAGTCAAATCTTATTGCTTGCTCATATTTCTTGCTTCCAACACTTGAAATTCAAGAATTGACTGTTCACTAGCTGCCTAATATATTACAATCCTTTGATAGGTACCATTGTAGTAAAATAGTCAATGCTATTCACTTCACCTGTCTATGGTTTTAATGTTGTGGCTGATCGGTGTATATATTAATAGAGTACAAAAAGAAGACATTGAATTATGAGGGAAATTTTGTTAATATGCCAGGATAGTTTTCTTTTATACCATGGAACCTGGAGTCTGCGGATGAATTATTATTATTATTATTATGATATTTATAGAGCGCCGTCAAATTCCGCAGCGCATTACAACGGGTGGACGAACCGACATGTAGTTGTAACCAGACAAGTTGGGCACACAGGAGCAGAGGGGTTGAGGGCCCTGCTCAATGAGCTTACATGCTAGAGGGAGTGGGGTAAAATGACACAAAAAGGTAAGGATAGTATTAGACTAGTGACAGTTGCAGAAGAGAAATCAGTTGGGAGCTATTAACAGTTTAATTGATACGCTTTTATGAAGAAGTGAGTTTTTAACGATTTTTTGAAGGAGTGGAGACTGGGTGAGCATCTAACGGAGGAGGGAAGCGAGTTCCACAGGATCGGTGCAGCCCTCGAGAAATAATGAATCACTTAACCCACAAAGTATTTCAGTCCTGATCACATTTGTACTTAAAAAAAGATACATACTTCATTATAATTTGATTTTATTTAAAACTTGAAATGTAGACTCTTGAATAACTATGTCAAGGCTGTGGAACAAGCAATCGTTATATCACAGTTTTTAATGTTAGTCTAAGATAGACATGGGCAGGACAAGAAAATGGTTTACCTTAATTGTTTAAGTAAATTAATTTTTTTTTAAGAATAACAGAATTTAGTAAATGCTGCTATTCTACTCAGAAGAATTTTGGTTAAAAATGCATAAAGACAAGTTGGGTAACCAAAACAGTAGAAAAAATAGTTACTTTGACTGTACTTACAAAAACCGCTACACAATTGCTGGCTTTATGGCCATTTTTGCTATGCCAATTTTTAGATGGCAAATTAGATTGTTGTATATGATGATCGATTGTAATCTTTTCTGCTATCTTGTATTATGAAAAACAGGGAGAATTTTAATTTGAAAAGGGGCAATTGATCACCTACTTAATCCTTCCACCCTGGCTAAAACCAAGGTTTCCCACACCTACAGTCTGTAGCATCAGTGAGCATCCTTCTGTGTGGAAAAAACAATGCCCTATCTACTTATACCGACTGCATCTGCAAAAATATTAGGCACCGCATGACTCAGTCAGCCAGGGCAACACTACTACAATCAAAGTAATTTACAAAGATGGGGAGCAGCAGCAAGAGTAATTTAATTATTTTTTTCATGAGATGTGCAAACAAGGGTAAAAACAAATCACCATTATTTATTAATTTATTTCTACAAAATGTTAAAACAAATACTTGCTACACTCAGGTATACTAGGTGTAGGAAATGTTCACTTGTGCAGTAAACTGTAGCTACACACTGTGTTTATTACTGAGAGAAGAAGCTTACAATTTCCCAAAGCACAAGCAGTGGCACAGAAGCACACATCAATTCAAATAATCTATCTCTGATTATAAATACAATAGAAAAATTAATCAAAAATCAGTAGAACAATTCTAAATCTGTGGATCAAAGTGGTTGTAAGTGGCACTGGTAGTAGTATCTAAGCAAGAGGAACTTTTAATTTTCTTAATTCACTGAATGATGAGTTTGAATGTTTCTGCCAACTTGCCTCTGTCAACTATCCTCACCCACCCACCCTTCTCTGCCTAAGAGTAATAGTAGTACTAGAAGGAGTAGCATGGGGGAGGGTGGTAGCACTGGCGACATGTTGTGACAATTAGGAATAATCAAATACAGCACCAGCACACCTGCTATCTGCTCTAGTATTTTCTTGTTCTGCTTCTTCCCTCATTAACAGTGACTTGTGGTATATTTGCTGATGTTGTTCCATACCAGCACTAGTGATATGACCTTCACGTGCTCCCTAATCAAGTCGGCCTTCATGGAGACACTCAAAGTGATCCTAAACTTTGCTTTGTTGGTGTGATAAATTAGCCTCAACCCTTTGACTTGTAACTGATAAAGATTTACACTACCATTTGGTTGATTAATGCTAATGGAGTGATGATGGTGGTGGTACATATAATGTTGATAGCATTGGTGATAGTGGTAATGGTGAAAGTAACTTTGATAATGGTTGAGATGCTTGTGCCACTGGCAGCAGTTGCAGCTGATGTCACAACCATCTATGTTGGATTAGATGATATTAAAACAGATACAGATGGACTTGGACATGGTAGAGAAGACTAGCTGTCAGTGAAAATACTAATCTGCCTGTCCTCTCCACACACTCATCTTCTAATTTATCTGGCATATCATACTCATAGTTAAATCACTCCTGGGATAATTGTAAAAGTACTATGTCTGCAGTGATGGGGGAAACAAAATTCTCACTGCTTTCACCAACAACATTGGGCACACTACTTGTTTACTCTGCACTAACTCCTCACTAAAGAGTGGCTTTGATGACCCCAACAAAGTAGACTCTCTATTAGTTGCTTCTTGAAGCTGACACCAAGAATGTGTATTGCTTGAACCAGCTATAGTTAAAAAGAGCAGCAGTGCCAGTGGAAGTAGCAGCACAAGCTGCTGCAGCATTACAAGGATGGAGCTAAAACAACAATGTTGTTAAATTGGATGTAATGGACATGATTGTTAATCCCACTATCCTGAGGCTGAATACTACCAATAGTGGTAGTGGCAATGATGTGGTGGAGTCAGCACTGACAGGGGTGTCAGTTGTCCTCGTGGCCGAGGTGCTCAAATGTTCAGGAGCCATGGCACTACTGCTATTGGTGAATGGGTGAATAGGACTCATTCCTCTTCCCTCCTTCAATGTCATCTTGAAATTAGTATGCAACATCGATGATGGTGGGTTTGTTTTTCTTATTACAATAAATTAGGTATGTGAATAATTTATGTTATTTGACACAAATAGGTGTTTGTGTTGCATCATGGGCTGGTGCTTGGTAGATTTACTACAGTAACATTATTGTGTTTGATGTTAAGAATCACTGCACAGTGCTTGCACATCTGCACAGCATAGACTGGACTAAACACACTCAGAAAAACAATTAAAACAGGATTTTCTTTATTTAAAAAAGTTAACAAAAAAAATAAAAATGAAAACAACATTTAACATCGGTATATTGATAATCTAGTCACTCACTAGAATATATAATAAAATGGCAATTTCCTATGTCCCATTCAAAACAGTTTCGAGTTCCCTCGGTTGTAGCTAGGTAGGTACAGCTGCAACCTAAGCCTAGTCTCACACTAAAATCAATGACCCAAGCTAGGCAAGAGGGTTTTTGTTTGTTTTTTACTGAACATCACACTCCTCCAAAAATGATTTTCTTTCTCCAAACAGTTAAGAACAACAAAATAAATAAATAAAATATTAATTTCTATTTATTGGTAACCTAGTTTCACACCAGGATCAGTGACAGAATGGCAATCTCCTACCACACACTGAAACCTCTTTCAAGTGCTCCTGGCAGTAACAAGCTAGCTCGATACAGCAGCAAGCAAAACCTAGTCTCACAACAGAATCAAGGAACCAGGGATTTTCCTATTCCCTCACAGCAAGGGTAAAACACACAGTATCACTGCTGGTCTGTAGCCCAGAGTAGCTGCAGTCAAATTGTCTGAAAAAAATCCTGCTTTCCCTCAGTTTTCACTGGTTCTATGAATAAACTCAACATTTAGTGGCTATCCCCTTATCATTTTGTTACCTTGATTGGACAGGAGAACCAGTCATATGACTGAGCAGACATCTTGTCCGTCATGGCAAGCTCTCTGCTTACTTACCCCCAGATAATAAAAAGAAAATTAGCCTCTTATCCATTCCATCCCCCCCTTTTTCTGGTGCCAGAAATGGCACTCCAAGTCAAAAGTTGAAATGAGAATGTTCAGGCCTGCATAAATTGGAATTTCAGATAATCATCCAATTGACCAAACTTAGGCAAATTGAACTTTGGCCATAAACAAATCTCCAAGTCTATTCTGGGTTTAGATTCTGAATGGTACTATACCTCAGCATTGCTTCAGTGTTGCAAATCTCTCTGCTAAGGGTTATTAATCAAGAACATTGAAAAAGTGAAAGTTGAATACACTTATCAACATATTATACATTGCAATTTGGGTAGATCTGTTTTCTATGATTTGCCTTAGGATATATATATATATTTTGTGAATGGTGTACACAATGATTTAGTAAGATTGGTGGGTGTATATTCAAATTGTTAAACTTGCTACAACGTCATAAATTCTTAGCTTTGCTTGATGCAGTTAAAAAAAGTATAGTATAGAAAACAAGCCGTTGACATCTGTTCACATTGCCCACTTTCCTCTGCATGCTTTTTCAAGGGTGTCTTTTTCTTATGATATTCTCTATCTTGTGCCAGGATTCTTTGCCCTAGCCTCCAGTCTTGAAAGAGGTCACTAAAAACCCACCTCTTTAGGGTAGTCTACCATCTTCCTGGGTGACACTCCTCTCATTCCAGTCCTGTTCACTATCCCTCCTGCCACTGTTCGGTTCTTCTACACACTACTCTGACTAGCTTATTTCATCCTCATAGATTGTCAGGTAGATTGCCTTGGACAATTTTTACCTTTTACTTGGATCCCTTTATCAAGCTAGGAGTAGTATTTTTACAAACTCCCTTTACGCCACTAGGCACCACTATTCAGCCCTCTTTTTTTCTTTGGCTATGATTTTAGGGACCCCCCCCTCCTCCCCCCCCTCCTCCCCCCCCTCCTTTTTTTGATTCCCAGGTTTCTACTGGATACAGGTATTTGTATACACCATTGAGCTGATTATTTCAATTCTGGTATTAATTGGGGCCTTCAATATATTATAATACAGCTATTTGCCATTTGTCCCTAATAGTGTTTTTTTTCCTTTTTTCACTCCAGTTTGTTGGAGTATCATCACCTTGTATACCTGCTTTAGTTATTGGTTCCTTCTATGTTGACAGATGCCAGTGTGGCATCTACACTCACTGTGGGTTTATTTACTCTATGGCCCCCTTGGGGATTCTATGTACTTACAAGCAGATCTATAGGGTGGCAATCATCCTTACCATTTATATCCCTGGTTTCCCCAATTTTATGTCCCCTTATATACAATTTTATTATCACTTTATGTTGAGCTACTTTCTTTAGTTTCTAATAAATGGTAGGGGTGTTTGCTAATACCATACATTACTGTGTTCCCTTCTGGTACTTCCTCTATTCGGTGGGTAAGGTTACTGGAATTTTTTCTGTCTTTATGTTTATTTTTTGTATGTCAACTAATTGACACTCGCTGTCTCCTGGGTCCAGCATGTTGCTGACAGAGTGGAGGAATTTTTAGGAGGGGCTTGAGATGACTTGACTGTAATGTAATTTTCTGAAATATTACCTATGCGCTACAATAGAAAGGCAGCAGGAGATTAGAGAGGTCAATGCGTGGTTGAAGTCTTCATGTAAGAAGGAAGGTTTGGAGTTTTTAGAGCATTGGATCTAATTTGTGCTTCGGTACATATTTATAGTCATATTTATAGTCATGATGGATTGCACCTGAATGGAAGAGGGTGTTATGTGCTTGGGGAGAGGATGGCTAGAAGGTTGGGTAGGCTTTAAACTAGAAGGGGGGGGAAAGTCAAAGAAGAGTAAATGTTTTAGATATTATAGAAAAAAATGGAATTTAGCTGGTCACAGAGGGTGGAGATCTGGGGAGTGAGGAAATTAACAGACAGAGCAAGAAGATACTAATAACCTTGCTTAAATAAAGTTCAAGAAACCCATGGTAAATTGAATTGTCTGCTTGTTAATGCAAGAGGCTTGAGATATTGGCATACAGGGAGCAGTATGACATAATTGGGATTACTGAGACTTAGCAGGATGAAGCACGTGATTGGACTATTAATTTAAATGAATATACATTATTTTGAAGGGATAGGAAAATATATAAGTGGGAAAGGTATATCTTTATATTAAACCTGATTTGAAGCCAAGTGTTAAAAAAAAATAGTATGTGATAATCTAGGTAAAACTGTAGAAACATGCATAAGAGGAAACGGGGATACCCATTAATAGTAGAAATATGTTACAAGCCCCAAAAATGAATACTGACGGGGAAGAGCAACTGCTTTCTCATATTAATTATGCCGCACAACTGTGTAATTTGTTAATCATGAGATGTTTTAACCCCTTAAGACCGCAGCCAAATTTACAAGTTGTGATCAAAACAAAACGTAAACAAAACCTGGCATTTGCGCTATATGTCTGTCCAACCATAATTCACCTCTTTCATCTTAAATGCACCCCCCCTTATTATATATAATTTTATTCAGGGGAAACAGGGCTTTCATCTAATATCAAATATTTAGCTATGAAACATAATTTAATATGAATAAAATGGGAGAAAATAAGAAATGTTATTTGTTTAGTTCTACATGACATTTTAACTGTCAATGTCATAATACTGTTTGCTTTTACTACAATACAATACACATATTTGTATTCAGCAAAGTCTCACGTGTAAAACAGTACCCCCTATGTACAGGTTTTATGGTGTTTTGGGAAGTTACAGGGTCAAATATAGCACGTTACATTTGAAATTGAAATTCGCCAGATTGGTTACGTTGCCTTTGAGACTGTATAGTAGCCCAGGAATTAAATTTACACCCATAATGGCATACCATTTGCAATAGTAGACAACCCAAGGTATTGCAAATGGGGTATGTCCAGTCTTTTTTAGTAGCCACTTGGTCACAAACACTGGCCAAAGTTAGCATTAGTATTTGTTGAATGTGTGTGAAAAATGCAAAAAACGCCAATTTTGGACAGTGTTTGTGACTAAGTGGCTACTAAAAAAGACTGGACATACCCCATTTGCAATACCTTGGGTTGTCTACTATTGCAAATGGTATGCCATTATAGGGGTAATTTTCATTCTTGGGCTACCATAGGGTCACAAAGGCAACGTAAGCAATCTGGCGAATATTAACGTGAAAATAATGAAACACAAGCCTTATATTTGACGCTGTAACTTTTGAAAACACCATAAAACCTGTACATGAGGGGTACTGTTGTACTCGGGAAACTTCGCTGAACACAAATATTTGTGTTTCAAAACAGTAAAAAGTATTGCAACAATAATATCGTCCGTGTAAGTGCTGTTTGTGCGTGAAAAATGCAAAAAATGTCACTTTTACTGGCGATATCATCGTTGTAATACATTTTACTGTTTTGAAACACTAATATTTGTGTTCAGCGAAGTCTCCCGAGTAAAACAGTACCCCCCCCCCCCCCCCCCCGTGTACAGGTTTTATGGTGTCTTGGAAAGTTATAGGGTTAAATATAGTGCTAGCAAATTAAATTCCCTATTTTTAAAATATTTTTATTTTTATCAAGGTATATATATAGTGATATATACGTATATATATTTGTGTATATAGATATATATATCATTTCGTTCTACATGTATTTTGATATAAATATATATATATATATATATATATATATATATATATATATATATATATATTAATATCACAATACAGTTAGAACGAAATAACACACATCTATATATTTAATTATTTATTTTTAATTATTTTTTTTATTTTATTTTTTTTACGTATTTACATATTTTTTTATATTATATATAAATATATATATAACAATAATTATATATATATTTAATCAGTATGAGTCTACGTGTAATTTGAAATTAATATATATATATAATTACATATATATTAATAGTAAACACCTAGACAGTGTATGTGTGTGTATGTATTTATGTATATGTGTATATATATATATATATATACTTAGATCATATATATATATAATATATATACATGATCTAAGTATATAATTATTTTTTTTTTACACTTATTTTACTTTTTTTTTATTTGATTTCAGCCAGCAGGGGGACTAACTGTCATTACAGTTAGTTCCCCTGCTGGCAATGCAGCAGCTAGCTATCCCGGCCATGTGATTGTGAGGACCTCACTCTCACATGGCCGGGGGGCTGCTGGAGGGCGGACGTGCCGCGGGGGGCTCCCTGGGAGTCCCCCCAACCGCGATCGCCAGCGTGGAATCGCCAGCGTGGAATCGCCGGCGACCGGGTAAGTAAAAAAAAACAGAGGGCGTACAATTACGCCCGGCGGCGTTTAGAGCCGCTTAAAAAAGGACGTAATTGTACGCCCTTCGGTCTTAAAGGGTTAATTATCTAGACATTGATTAGGCAAGAGGGACTAGTAGTACATTTAAGGGAAATAGGTTTTTGAACCTGATAAACAATAATTTCTAATCTCGGCTAGTAGAAGCACAAACTAAAAGAGAGGGTTGTCTGGATCATGTCATAACTAATGATGTTGACTAATTTACACACATTTAAAGGGAAACTCCAGTGCCAGAAAAACGATCCGTTTTTCTGGCACTGGAGGGTCCCTCTCCCTCCCACCCACCAATCCCCGGTTACTGAAGGGGGGAAAACCCCTTCAGTCACTTACCTGGGAAAGCGGCGATGTCCCTCGCCGCTGTCTCCGCCTCCGCGACGCTCCTCCTAGTGATTACGTCGGCCGGTGGGCGAGACTAATCTCGCTCACCGGCCGAGGAGACCTAATGCGCATGCGCGGAAATTCCGCGCATGCGCATTACGTCTTCCCATAGGAAAGCATTGAAAAATCATTTCAATGCTTTCCTATGGGGTTTTGAGCGACGCTGGAGGTCCTCACACAGCGTGAGGACGTCCAGCGACGCTCTAGCACAGGAAACCTGTGCTAGAACCCAGGAAGTGACCTCTAGTGGCTGTCTAATAGACAGCCACTAGAGGTGGAGTTAACCCTGCAATGTAAATATTGCAGTTTATGAAAAACTGCAATAATTACACTTGCAGGGTTAAGGGTAGTGGGAGTTGGCACCCAGACCACTCCAATGAGCAGAAGTGGTCTGGGTGCCTGGAGTGTCCCTTTAAGTTAGGGAGCACTTGGGAAATAGTGACCATATTATTATATAATTTAAGACTAACTAAAATCAGACAAATTCATATGGGCTGTACAAAAACACTACATTTTAAAAAGGCAAAACTCAATAGGATAAGGGCATCTTTATAATGAATTGACTGGCAGAAATTATTCACTAGCAAAAGCTAGAGGATAAATGGAAGAACTTTAAACAAATTCTACAAAAGTACATTTCTCAATACATTTACTGGGAAACAAATATAAAAGAAGCAAATTAAAACCAATGCGGCGTAATACAAGGATCAGTGAAATTATAAAAGATAAGAAAAGGTAATTCAAAACATTTAAATCAGAGGAGTCGATTGCATCCTATGACAAATATAAGCATGCCAATAGATAGCAAAAGAGCGATTAGATAGGCTAAACTTGAGAATGAAAAGCTCAAAGAGAGCAAGACCAAACCACCAAAACTGTTTTAAGTATGTTAATACCAAAAAGTGCATAAGTGAAAGTGTTGGTCCATTGAAAAGTAAGATGAGTGAGTTAATCAAGAAGGAACAGGAGAAGGTAAAATGTTTCAAAAATTAGTTGTCTTCAGTATATATAGAAGAATGGCTATGACTGAAGATTTGGAAATCCCTGTACCAAAAGTGTTGTGGCCGTGACTTAACGATGAATATTAATTGTTTAATATATAATAATTAAGCAATAAGTAACTACATTAAACATTATAGTTCTTGGTATTATGGTTAAATATGTGGATAGAAAATACACAAAACGTTTTAATATTAAATGTATATTTAATACAATTATAATAGCTAAACGGATGCAATTTACTACAATAATTATACAATACAAATTACTTACAAAAGGCTATAACAGTTGCTAAATGTTACAATGGAATCACATGGCACAATACAAAACATGAACAAACTTACACAGGCCCCAGTTTTGGGGGCTGGGGCTAAACAGTCAGCTGCTACATTCTTAGGTAGTCAAGGGGAAAGCAAAAAAGCGCCTGAATCCCTCCTGCATCTGGTTTTTACTCAGTAGGCAGGCCTGTGATGTCACTGCCAAAAGCACATTAAGGATTAAGGAATCCTATACACTGCCCCTAGTGGGGCCTCTAACGCATTAACCTCATTATGCTTTATTTTCTGACATAAATCATTATATTAATATTATTACAAAAAGTCTTGCGGCTAAAATAGGATTAAATGTTTCAGAAATTAAATAAAGTGAATGTAAACAAAGCCCCAGCGCCAAATGGTATTCATCCACGTGTGTTTGGGTAGCTTAGTGAAGAACTAGCCATACCACTGTTTTTAAATTTTCACGATTCTTTTCTTTGAGAAATTGTACCAGAGGATTGGAGGAGGATTGAATAAAAGCAGATGGGGTGCTCAAACTGTAAACTACAGACCTGTGAGCGTAACATTTGTGGTTGGAAAATTATTTGAAGGGCTGTTAAGGGATATTCATACATTAATTTTGAGCAAAAATATAATTAGCAGGAATCAACATGGTTTTATGAAAGACAGAACATTCCACGCTAACTTAATTGCATAATATGAAGAAGTTACTAGAAACATGGATTAGGGTGATCTAGTAGATGCAATATACTTTGATTTTGCTATGGCATTTGATACAGTTCCACATCAAAGGTTACTAGTAAAACTCAAATCAGTCGGTTTAGATGAAAAATTGTGTTCTTGGATAGAACACTGGCTTAAAGACAGAGTGCAGAGAGTAGTTGTAAATGGACAATATTCAGATTGGCCAAAAGTGATAAGTGGAGTGCCTCAGGGTTTAGTCCTGGGTCCACTTCTTTTTAATAAATGATCTTAAAGTGGGCATTGTAAGTAATTTGTTGATGGTTGCAAATGACACAAAACTAGGTAAGAAAATACACTCTGAACAGATGGATTTGGATAAATTAGGGGATGGGGTTAGCAGGTGGTAGATGAGATGCAAAGTCATGATTTTTTTAGGAACCCAGTTACATGGGTAGAGTTAGGGATAACATTAAATGAATAGGACATGGGACAGGGCCGGACTGGTACGGAAATTCAGCCTGGGAGTTAATGGCAGAGCAGCCCATGTGTGTATGGATGGGGGTGTGGTGTGTATAAGGGATATAGTGTGTGAGTGCAGAGAATGTTTAGGGGTATAGAGTTTGTATATTGTGTATACGTGAGTGAAGGGTGTATATAAAGGTTTTAGAGTGTGTAATGTGTAAGTGCAAGGGGTGTAGTGTGTGTATTTAAAGGGGTATTGAGTGTGCGTATGAGTGCATAAGGGGTATAGATAGTGTGTAAATACAAGGGGGATAGTGTGTCAATATGGGGCAGGATGGCATAGTGGGTTAACATGGGGTAAGATGACATGGGTGTATTGGGTCAATAGGGGGTATGATGGCAAGGGGTGTAGTGATTCAATAGAGGATAAGTGTCATGCTTCTTACCATGTCATTCAGATGGCCAGGTGTGGTTGCCCCACTTTGGACTTTACCTGAGGCTGCTCCTGTCTCTCTGTGTCAACCTGAGGAAGATAGCTCATTAGCAAGGTATTTAAACCTGTCTCTCCCAGAGGACAGGGTCAGTTCTTTGATTCTGGTTAACGTATTTGGTTTCTTCTGTTTTTGTCTCCTGATCGTTTATTCTCCAGAATGACCCCGGATTCTGATCTTTCCTCATTTATCCTGACCTCTGGCCTCCTCTGACTACTGCTATTCCTCGACTCTTCATCTGCTTGTGTCCTTGCCTGTACTGCAAATTGGAGCACTTTTCCTGCAAAGCCCATGTGCACAGATTCACAGCCCAGGTAGCTTCTTGCCTGGTTACCGTGGGTTGTGTTTACCTGCAAGGGTGAGCATACATCTCTACATTTCGGACTCCACCCCAGGTAAGATCCTGACAGTAAGATGGCAGGAGGTGTAGTGGTTTAATAGGGGGTATGATGGCAGGGGGTGTAGTTGGTTAATAGGGGCAAGATGGCAGAGGGTGTAGTGGGCTAATAGGGGATAAGATGACTGCTTAATTCATTAAATAAGTAAAATATATGTATTCCACACCCCTCCCTCTGCTGGGGTAGAGAGGAGCATGCTGATGATAATCTCTGGTGGTCCAGCCAGCAGGTTATTCGGTCTGCACTTCCGCAGGGTACAGACCATGCTTCTCCCTCTTGCAAACCCCGGTATTACCGTGCGTTGCCGCGTGTTTTCATGGCAACGCTCTGATAATATCAGAGCTCGCGAGAGGGAGACAGGTAGGCTCCCCAGCACAGATTTACAAATCTTTCCTCCGGCCAGTGAGGGGGCAGTGGTCCCTCTTAGGGCCGGCAGGGGAGATCCTGTGATTCTGCGTTTGCCTGGTTTGCCCAATGGCCAGTATGGGCCCGACTAAGTAACAGTGTGCAATTACAAAGAAACTAGTCCTGCACTCAACTCCCATTACTCCTGGGCAGCAGCAATGACCATAGTACACATCAAAACAAATATGTACAAAGGATCAGCGCTAATATACTAGATCTTACAGAGATAAATATAAGGCAGCACACCTGAACAATAGGGCTCCATCACAGGCCCTATAGAGTAGACAAAACAAGAAAAGGTGAGGGGGGAGGCAGCGCCACAGGTGAAACAAAATATAAATAAATAAATAAACCTGATTATAAACATACAAGACACAATATAAGAGAAAATACATACAAGATAAAAAACCAAAAAGAGTTTGAAATATGGATAATGAATAATAATCAAGAGTCCAAAGATTAAGTCCAAAATAGTCTCTGCCTGATAAATGCAGCAAAAAAAAGTCCATATAAAACCTTGTATAAGAAGTCAATCACAATCTTGTCAGGGGAGGGGCACCCTCAGGGCACTATAGTGCCAGGAAAACGAGTATGTTTTCCTGGCACTATAGTGGTCCTTTAAGAATGGAAGAAAGGCATTTTCACTTACAGCAGAGGAAATGGTTCTTTACAGTGAAAACAATAAAGATGGGTAATTCTCTGCCTAAAGAGGTTGTGTTATCAGGTCTTAATGGATCAGATTTCTAACTCCAGCACATCCCATGGTTGTTCAATAGGAGTGAGAATCTGGGGAATTTGGACGCCAAGGCAACATCTTGAACTCTTTGTCATGTTCCTCAAACCATTCTTGAACATTCTTTGAGGGTGCTTTATCATCATGAAAGAGGCCACTGCCATCAAGGAATGCCATTGCTATGAATGGGTGCACATGGTCTGTAACAATCTCTAGGTAGGTGATACATGTCAAAGTAACATCCACATGAATGCCAGGACCCAAGGTTTCCCAGCAGAACATTGCCCAGAGCATAACATTGCCTCTGCTGGCCTGACTTCTTCGCATAGTGCACCCTTCTGCCATCTCTTCTCCAGGTAAATGATGCACACACAACTGGTCCTCCAAAGGATATAAAGGAAATTGTGATTCATCAGACCATGCAATCTTCTTCCATTGCTCTATGATTTGGTTCTGAAGCTCACATCATAATTACATGCACTATTGGCAGTGGACAAGGGTCATCAAACAGCCTCATACACAGCAAACTGTGGTGCACTCTGTATTCTGACACATTTTTATTATCGCCAGCAGTTTTTACTCTCCACGTACATCAATGAGCCTTAGGTGCCTATGACTGTGATGCCGGTTCACCAGTTGTCCTTCCTTGCACCACTTTTGGTAGGTACCACCACTGCATACTGGGAACACTCAATGAGACTTGCTGTTTTAGAGATTCTCTGAACTATTTAAACCCTTGTCAAAGTCACTCAGTCATTTGCCCCTTTTTCCTTCATTCCAGATAGAAAATTTGAGACTGACTGTTAATGTGATGCCTAATATAACCCATCCCTTGACAAGTGCCATTGTAACAATATAATCTATGTCATTAATTTTACCTATCAGGTTTTAATGTTGTAGATTATGAGCAAATGGATGAACTCATTACTTTGGAGCTGTCACGGTTCCCACCGCAACTTCCAGAGTGCCAAACAATGTCACCCGAGGAGTGCGGATTTGAACCTGGGTACCTTGCAGTCCTGGGGCTGCAATGTTACCTCTAAGCCACTATTCAGCTTAAGTATTTCAGTATCTATCCCTGTCTTGTATCTAGCACTGGGGGCTGAACATGTATTGGAATTACTACTGTTACTCCTGGTACACCTGATATTGATGGTCTCATTAGCCAGGTATATAACCCTGCTTCTCCCAGAAGGCAGGGTCAGTTCCTTGACTCTGGTGACCGCATTGCTGTTTCGTGTGCTCCAGTTTACTCCTGACCTTGGCTTGTTGTTTTGTTTATTCTGATTTCTGACATCCTCTGACCTTTGGCTTCCCAAGACGATTCTCCTGCTTTATCCGTTCCTGTACTGCGACTTGGAGAATTATCCTGCATAGCCCCCGTCCACCGACTAACAGGCCAGGTGAATTATTACCTGACCACCTTGGCCTGTGTTTACTTGCAAGGGTGAGCATATATCTCTGCCTGCCAGACTCCCAACTCAGTTAAGCCCTGACAGGAGCACATACCACTACCTGACCTCATAGAGTTTGGAGAACTTGCATGGGATTGCTGTTTGAATTAAATGTCTTTCTATTCTCTAGCTGTTTATGCTTTTCCCCACTGTCCCCCATTTTGTTTTGTGTATTATTCCAGTGATCATATGATTATATCCTTCTTTCCTTCATTCTGAAAATGCTACTTATGTCAACTTTTTACTTTTCACATTGTGTGAGTGATGAACAATTTAAATGTAGGACTCAAATAAATTGACCTAAACTGAAATGCCGTAAATCAATAGGTCATTTTAAAAAGAACCTGCAGAAATGTTAAAAACATACAGTTTGTCAAGAGTAGAACACTGCATTATCTATCAGGAAAAGAAAGAAAAACTACCCACCAATGCTACCACTAATGGAAAGTGAACTGCAATTTCCTCCCTTTGCAGATTGCACTAGTGAATCCGGCTAATCACCATTTGTACCAGATTTGTTTTTCTACTTCTTGCTGCAGAAATCTTTGAAAATCTGAAAAACTTAATGATGCTTGTGCTTATTTACATATTTTGAATGGTATTTTGTGCCTGGTTAAGGGGCATAGAACAACATTAGGATATGTAGATGCTGCACTGTGTATTTGAGAAATAAATTACATACCTGCGCTCTGGCCAACACAGCTACATTACATTGCTGCCAGCCACCCCATGTTTGCTCTATTAAAAGTTTATAAGTATGTAGGGGCAGCACCAATTCCTGTCTCAACAGAGAAATTTGCCTTTTAGCTGATGCCGGCAAGGTGATTTGTATGTGTTATAGCCCTGTTTAGGGTTAATAAGTATGTAGGGGTTCATAAGACACCCCTTCATGTCTCATTAGAGATGTTTACCTTTGTCTGATACCAGCAAAGTTTATTGTATGTGTAGAAGCCCTATAAAGGGTTAAATGTGAAAGGGTTTATAAAATACCCCTTCCTGTCGTATTGGAGATTCTTGGCTGATATCAACAAATCTAATGACCAGTGGAGGACTCACCTTTTGAGGTTTGCCTTGACGTGGCAGGTGAGCTTATATTCAAATGGCCATTGAAATGAAACTAAAGAGCCTCCATTTTGTTCAAATGTACAAAGGGATTTGGGCCAGGGCACAGGTAACTTTCTCTTTGTGTTCACTATGTATCTGCATTTGCTTTAAAGGACCACTCTAGGCACCCAGACCACTTCAGCTTAATGAGGTGGTCTGAGTGCCAGGTCCTTCTAGGGTTAACCCATTGTTTCATAAACATAGCAGTTTCAGAGAAACTGCTATGTTTATGAATGGGTTAAGCCTTCCCCCTATGTCCTCTAGTGGCTGTCTCATTGACAGCCGCTAGAGGCGCTTGCGTGCTTCTCACTGTGATTTTCACAGTGAGAGCACGCCAGCGTCCATAGGAAAGCATTATGAATGCTTTCCTATGTGACCGGCTGAATGCGCGCCCAGCTCTTGCCGCGCGTGCGCATTCAGCCGACGGGGAGGAGAAGAGGAGGATCGGAGGAGGAGAGCAGAAGGAGATCTCTCCGCCCAGCGCTGGAAAAAGGTAAGATTTAACCCCTTTCCAGAGCCGGGCGGGAGGGGGTCCCTGAGGGTGGGGGCACCCTCAGGGCACTCTAGTGCCAGTAAAACGAGTATGCTTTCCTGGCACTAGAGTGGTCCTTTAAAATATTCATGTAAAACCAACTATTCATATATTAATAATAATTAATATATTAAATATTAATATTTTATAAAATAAAATTATATAGTAAGGGATGAACTTCTTTTTTAAAGCTTAGAAGTACATATTTTCTTTTACTTTCAAAGAATCTAATCAGAGTTTAAAATAAAATCATTTTAGCAAATGTAATGAATAAATGTGTTTTGATATAATTTATAACTTCATAGGATGCCTCTAATTAAAATATGGTGGAAGGATTTGGTTTTGATGACTTTGCACTAAGAATAAACAAAAATTAATTAAACATGCTAAAATCCTCCATATTTTATATTTTCTTCGTCTTCCTGTAGGAAGATGAAAATACACAGATGTTGCTTTTTCAGTCTTTGCAAAAATATCCAACTCATTATCATGATCATTTAAAAAAACATAATGTTTTGAATGCTTAAATGTATTTGAACCAAAACGTTGTCATTAGTTTTTTAAGCAGTCTTAAAGTAAGTTAACTGATTTGTGAACTACAATCGTAACTATAAATAAAAATCACATTAAAAAAATGTGTAATACTTTAGTAGATTTAACTACAATTAAAATATGCATGTAAGTTTGGGGTATGAAAAATATTGGCTTGTAATATCTATAGATAATATCAGTAGCTACTGCAAATCCTCCATCTTCTTCCCCAGCTCAGACTGTCTATAGTTGTCCAATCACACACTTCTCAATGAGGTGCAAAGGCTTGCCTTTTGAGTAGATGCACAAGCTAAACTACCATGAACAAAACAGGACTGACTGTGTAATTGGCAGCTGGATAAGTGTAACATCAATAAAATTGATATTTCTATTGAAATCTGTAATGATATTAACCCCTTAAGAACCAAACTTCTGGAATAAAAGGGAGTCATGACATGTCACACATGTCATGTGTCCTTAAAGGGAAACTCCAGTGCCAGAAAAACGATCCATTTCTCTGGCACTGGAGGGTCCCTCTCCCTCCCACCCACTAATCCCCGGTTACTGAAGGGGTGAAAACCCCTTCAGTGACTTACCTGTGGCAGCGGCGATGTCCCTCGCCGCTGTCTCCGCCTCCGCGACGCTCCTCTTTGTGATTGCGTCGGCCGGTGGGCGAGACTGATCTCACCCACCGGCCGAGGAGACCTAATGCGCATGCGCGGAAATGCCGCGCATGCGCATTACGTCTCCCCATAGGAAAGCATTGAAAAATCATTTCAATGCTTTCCTATGGGGTTTTGAGCGACGCTGGAGGTCCTCACACAGCGTGAGGACGTCCAGCGATGCTCTAGCACAGGTTTCCTGTGCTAGAAACTAGGAAGTGACCTCTAGTGGCTGTCTAGTAGACAGCCACTAGAGGTGGAGTTAACCCTGCAATGTAATTATTGCAGTTTATGAAAAACTGCAATAATTACACTTGCAGGGTTAAGGGTAGTGGGAGTTGGCACCCAGACCACTCCAATGAGCAGAAGTGGTCTGGGTGCCTGGAGTGTCCCTTTAAGGGGTTAAAGAACAATATGATGACAAACTCTTCATACATAAAGTGCTTCTGCAAGCTGAAGTGCTTTATTCGTTTGGAGCATTCCACTCACCAGCAGATTTGTGTGGAACATCATGTGAAGTTTTCCCTCCAAGCCATCAGGTGATCTCAGTCAAGTACATAACCCTCACATTTGAGGATACTGCAAAGTACTCCTCTGAGAACTTCTGTCACTCATCTACCGATTTTGATGGTGCCACTTTTATTGTTATTGTGATTATTTTTCTTTCCACATGCAAGGTCAGAGAATCATAATAGTGAACAAAGTGAGAATGCTTTGTAGCATTATCTTGTATAGGTGTGTGAATCTGTGTGTGCTTTTATCTGTGAATGTGTCGTAACTAGGGCTACGCATGTATTTATGGAAAAGAAGGTGGAACAAAAATATGCAGATGTAAATTGGAGTCTTGGAGGAGGTTAAATACCATGGCAATGTAGGAATGTGTATTGGGGTAAATGTCACGGTAATAAGGGTTTCTAGTTTAAATGACTAGTGGTTGTGGCGAACAGAACCTCGTCACAGGCTTTTGGTGAAGCCTGCTTGCCAGCCTCCTTCCCAAGGACAATGGCCCCTGCAATAGACCTGGTGAAAATACTTTAAAAAAACTTTGTTTGGGCAATGGGGATGATATGGTTCGGTTACTGTACAACCGCATGAACCGGAGACCATCCTGGAGCTTATTAAACCTAATTGATACTTTGTAACATTTCCACTGCAGTGTTCTAAGTGTTCGTCTGGGTGGACGCAATTAATATGGATGACCACGAGGTGGCGGCCATCATGTTCACATGAAAACAGGCAGCAGTGTTTGGTCCTGTGTTCGGTTTTATAACACTTAGGAAAACACTGTTCAGTGGAATCGTTCGTCTGAATAAGGTGAACAAGCTCCAGGGTAGAACTATGTATTCCGTTCTGTAGTTTGTTCACTTTTTAAACTACCGAACTAGACCAACCGCAAGCCCTGATTCTATGGAACTGTTTTGGGCATGGGACCATGCATGCGGTTGGTCAAATAAATGACTTCCAGGAAATTCCTGAACCTCTGAATTGACCTGGGTGATTTTTGGATATGTTGGCCACCCAGATCGGGGCTATCAGGGGATGTAACGTTTGTGTGTGTGTGTGGTGGGGGGGGGAGGTTTAAACTTATTTTGGGGGTTTTATAAAAATCTGTGTTTTTTTTTAGTTAGTACAGTCCATGACTCAATTATCTCCCAGGCACAGGGGAGGGATTGTCTCATTATGTATGAGAGTGTCCTGGATCTGAGAGCCAATGTAATTGTTTATTTGTTTCTGCTGTGGTTCACTCTCAGTTTCAGGGGTGGAGTGCCCCTTGCATGGGGACTTGCATAAAAAGCCAGTTGTGGCTACCAATAAATGAGTTCCTGCTTACCTTCAACATAGTCTCATCTCATGCTTGGGGAGAAATGGCTGTATCTACCCTGAGGATTGCTATATCACTATACTCCCCTGGGATTATAATCAGTTGCTCTTTTAAGAGCATATTGCTACACTCTCTTAGAGGAGAGGTCTACCCACTGGAAGCTGTATCCTGGTACAGGGTGGGTGGAGGACAGCGAGACCCCAACCAAGCTGTAACGCTGGAAGTGGGTACTACAGTGCTGTTGGTATCTGGTGGAGTGCTTGGCGTACATGGTGAGCACTAGGAGCATCGATTGGTGGAGGAACCCAGTCGGGGTGCCAGGTGGTCTGTTACAGGGGTAACTGAATAGGGTAGCTGATTTGGGGAGGGAATGGGTTAATTAGCAGGGGAATATGGAAGGGGCTGTTTTCAGTGGAATAAGGGAATATAAATTAGGGAAGGAGGGTTGATTGGCATACAATTGGGAGAAACAGATCATTGAAAGGATGTATTTTAACGAGGGGAGGCAGGACAGTGGGTGAATAAAAGTGATATGACTTTATCATATCAGAGCACATATTTTTTTCTTTTGACATATGTATAATTGTGTCCTTTCCCAGAATAGTCCTCTGGATCTCCCCCTGGCTTCACTACTTAGAACATTTTTAGGGTTATTCACAAAAGTCAAAATGTAAATATTACAAAATCTAGGCATTGTTCAGATTCTTTAACAGTGTCCACATTTTGCAAAACAGCCTCTGATTGAGCTTAAATTAGATCCAGATTTTGGCGTGACCAAATATCGCTGAATGGTTAAAATCCAGACTTAAAGACGGCGGAGCCAAGAGCTTGAAGCGGATGGTCGCATGGCCGCAGTCCTCCGGGCCAGACAGCTAATAAATCGCGAAATAAGGGCTCTCACATCCAGCTTATACTCGCCAGGAGAGCGTCCAAGACCCCCACGAACCAGATGGGTCGGAAAAATAAAAAAGCTAAACCCGATAGCCCTCGCCAAAACAGGGATATCGGGGAACTGTGGCGGCAAGCGCACGAGGCGGCGGAGGCCAAGATGGCGTACTTACATGGCGGCTGCTCCGACTTCACAGAGGGCTCCTCAGACGACGAAGGGAGTACCTCGGTGGTGGCTAAGCCTGCCCCAGTGACCACACAGGCGCCAACTCTCAAGAAAACCCCTACTCCAGTAACCATGGAGGCGATCGGGGACCTAATGGCGACCCACCACGAGAAACTTGCGGCCGAGGTGGCCCTCATCAGAGGTGACATTCAGGGCCTAACAACGAGGCTGAAAGCGGTGGAAGCCTCCTCCACGGATCACACCACCCAGCTAGCGGACCTCCAAGCGGCAGTCCGGGCGCTACAGCAAAAATCCTGGCAGCATGAGCAACAAATCTCAGCACAGGAAGACAAGAACCGCAGAAAGAATTTAAAGCTCCGGGGTGTCACCGACTCAATGCCAGACGTAGAACTCCCACACTTTGTTAGACGGCTCCTCGCAGAGTTACTGACCCCCAAAGTGGCAAAAGCAATCACCCTGGAGGGCCTCTTCTGCACACCAAAACCTCTGAAGGCCCCGCCGACTGCCCCGAGGGACCTAATAGTCCAATTTCTGTCCGCCAACGACAAGAGAGCGGTGCAGGACGCCACTAGAAACCAAACCACCTACCACTTCGAGGGGATGACCCTCTCCTTCTTTGCAGACCTCTCTGGCGGGACATTAGCATGGAGAAGATCTATGAACGCATTCACGGCCCTACTTCGGCTTCATCAAATCAGATACCGCTGGGGACCCAGCCGCACCATACACGTTGACAAAGGAGAAGCCAAACACATTATCAGGGACATGCAAGAAGCGGTGGCGATATTGGGCCTGCTCAACTTACCCACAGACTCGATTAGAGAGAAGGAGACAGAGAATATAGGGTGCTGGCGGGAACCAGCTGCCCCAGCTCTGAAGTGGTTACAAGGGGTACAGGGGGCTTAACCCCGGAGGCAAGAACAAGAGAAATGAAGGAGCACCATGATGGCTCATCTTAAGGAGCACCATGATGGCTCATCCAAAAACATACGGTTCTGTGGTCTCGAGCTAGTCAAACGCGAGCCGAGACGAGGCGACTTTGACAAGTTTTTGCGCCAAAGAGAGTGCAGGTGGATCTATAAGCTCAATACCCTGCATCCAAAAGGCTTGAACGAAGGTTTCTCGTTTGCCCCTTACATTTGAAATATATTACCACTGGGTAGTCCCCAATCATGAGATATGTCCAACATTTATTATTCTCTTTACACACTAGACCCCTTCTCATCTAAGTGGCTAGTGCCCTTTTTCTTCTTAGAGGGTTCACACCTACGTATTCTTCCTTTTTTATTTTTCTTGTCTTTTTACTACTCTTCAAGGCCACTCTACTTGGTGTTTTTGCACAAAATGTGATGATATAAGGTATTTATGGAATACCCCCCCCCCCCCGTGTTCAATAGCATCTCTGCCTAATATAAACCCACCAACTCACCTACTACCCCATAGGGAACGGAATGAATCTCGTGCCCACTGTCCTTTAAACCCATATAGGAACCCATACCCGTATCCCCCCCCCCTCTATAGACCCTAAGCAACATATGCTGCCTTGCTACCTCACCCCACATTTTTAGGGGCTATAGGGTGGACCATATACGCTCCTTTCCCCTTTACTGACAGAATGTACTACCAGCCATCTGAGTACATCCCCATGTAACCGACACATTCGGGGGGGCTATACAGTATATGGCTGTCAAGTAGCCTATGTCACTATTTCCAATTGCTACCACCGATGCCTGTCAGTATTTGGTGGAATTGTAACCTATGGCCACCTTCTGAAAGACAAAAATAGTCAAGAGGACATATGGGAACTACACATCTATTTGGGACTCTAACAGCCATAATACACACCTAAACAGGCTTCACTGACTTATATGCACTGTTTGACTCCCCCTCTTGAGATGTTTGTAGCCCTTTACCCTTATGTCCACAGCATATGACGGGGATCAGATAGGATTATACAGTGGAGAGGGGCGGGTCTATGCGAGAGACTGACAACTGACTGTCAGCCCGCCCCCCACGTGGGACAGTCTACGTTGACTCCTCCCCTCGTTTCCCCATTGGACCGCAGTCCATTTCCGGATGCCGGGAACATGACGCAGTACCGTGGGCGGGGCCTACGCCGACGTTTGGCGGGCGGGTTCCCACAAGGCGGGCTTCGTTAGCGTTTAAATACGGGCAGGTAGGCAGACCTCCTCAGCTCTTGACAAAGGCGTTGTTACGCCGAAACGCGCGTCGAGCATTACAGAATGCCGATGCATTCCTGTTGTATTTAACTTTGTATTTGTAATTTCCTCCTTTGTTTGGTTCCCCCCCCCCCCTGTTTTTCCGTTTGCTCCGGCTCTAGCACTCCTGTATTTGATCTCATGTCTCTTTAGCAGCATCTGGGCGAGTGGGGCTTAGTATCAGGGATTACTTTGAGGCTGCCTTGAAGCAGCAGGCAGTGTTTCACAGTCCCCTGACTTTAAGGGTGACAGTCAGTTATCGTAGGGCTATTTAGGGTGAGGGATGGACATGTCCTTCAGGTTCACTTGACAGCAAGCTATCAGTTCATGCCCAGTGGGGCATGCATACACTGTCAGAACTAGCCATTTGTTTTTGTCCGTCCTCTCACACCAGTACCTGTAGCCCTCTTTAGTGACTACTCTGCTCCCCTTTCAAGGGTACCTTACCTACCTGGGCTTATCTATTATCCCAATACACCCAAGCCACTAGCCCTGCTGGCCAGCCTTCGGGCTACTACATGTTGCTAAAATACTAGGTGCATAATTACCAGGGACCAGTGTTTCCTACTGACCCTTAAGCACTTATCTACGGCATGAGCTTTGAACAGTGAGCATTACAGAATGCCGATGCACTCCGGTTAGATTTAACTTTATGGTATTTTTTCTTTGATTATTACTCCTCCTCCTTCCCTTTTGTCTACTTGGTTCTGGCTCTAGCAAATTTGCAGTATACCTCATTCTTTAGGAACATCTGGGCGAGTGGGGCTGAGCAACAGGGACAACCTTGAGGCTGCCTTGAAGCAGCAGGTAGTGTGTCACAGTCCCCTAGGTTCAGGGGAGACAGCTATTTATCCTAGGGCTATTAAGGGTGAGGGATGGTCATATCCTTTGGGTCCATCTGACAACAAGCTATTATTTCACGCCCTGTGGGGCATGTTTACACAGTCAGAATTGGCCATTGGTTTCCTCTGCCCGTCCTCCCACATCAGTGCCTATAGCCCACTTTAGTGACCACTCTGTTCCCCTTCCAAGGGTACCTTACCCACCTAGGCTTACTCACTATCCCCACATACTCTAGCCCATATCCCTCCTGGCCAGTCCTCTGGCCACTATACGATGGTAAAGACTGATATACTATACGCATAATCATTAGGGACCTGTGTTCTCTACTGATTTCTAGGTACTCATACACTGCATGAGCTTGGACCAGTATTTGTGAGTACGTATCTCACCCACGAATTTACCCTACCAGGGAAAATTCCACCCTCCTGGCCATAAGTAGAGCCAGTTTTATACCTCACTACTATGAGTATAAGTTGTCTTATTAAAGGTTGAATACCCACGTCTTCTTCCATAACAAACATTAATAGGTTTTTGTCTTAAAAGTTACGTTTTCCTTTTCCCCACAAATACCATTACCAAAGGGGTACAGATCATTGAATGAGCAATCTCCCACCTTCACATAGCTTTATGTGTGGTGGCCATTTTACCCACAGACTCGCTCACAACCACGCCATGCCCAACAGGCCGCACAATCACCCTAGGAAGAGATGCCATGAATGCCCCGGAGTTTATCCCCCGGGAGAGGCCTTCAGACCCGTACGCCAAGGCTACCACTTGAAGCTGGACTCCAACCCAGGTGCACACTACTAAAATCACGCCAGGCCGTAAAGTGGCAACATGAACGGTTTGAACACTACTGGCAATATAGCCACACAAATGACACTTTTTAGCACCACAATTTTTATTTTTATTTTAGTTTTATTCTTCTCTTTCAAGCTATGTTAATCCGTTTGTCTTTTTGTTTTTTGTTTTTCAAAGTAAGCTCACGATAGTAGACTGTTAATCTGCTTTCACTATAAGCCCTAGCATTGGCCTGAAAAATGGAAGGCTAACCTAGCTTAAGCACCACCTACGTAGTAGAATGGGTCTCAGGCCACTGTTGTTTATTTCAGATTTTACGATGCATAATCCGTAGCCTTAAAGGCAAGTTAGCCCACCCCCTGTGATGACTATGCCCCAACTCTGCATACCCCATGTGTCCCCGGGGTATATAACTTATAGCCGTGACGCCCTTAACGAGCTTGGCAGTAAATGTATACTCAGGCCACCGGGGTATACCTCACGGCGGTACCAAACCTGGGCAACAACAGGCAATGTAGGTACAGCGACACTTAACATCGCACAGCGACACTTACATGGCGGAAGGCCAAGCCACCCACAACAATGCTACTACGAACTCCAGATACTGACATAGCTCATAAATATTAGCCACACACCTAGCAGACACATACACGGGGTAATACTGCCGAGCCGAACGAATACATAAGCCAATAGGTACAACGTACAACCCTCACATCACAAGAGAAGTTACACCGAACACCATACGAAACCACACTACATATAAGAGCGCTGGGCCACAAACACTTAACTTATTTCACTAAGGAGGTCGGACAGGTTACCCCTATAGGTATCCTCATTTACAACAGTGCTGTATGCACTATCACGCCACACTGGCAACATGTCGCGAAAACGCGTTCGGCAGCCTGGCCATGTCTGCCGGTTGCTCTTTCGGGCATAATAATAGGTTGCAGTACAATCCCCCAACTGTTAAACGTTCATCACTAGTTCCTTCAAATGTTACCAGGCCTATAGGCATAGACAGACCAACTTCCAGGATGTACAATCACATATCCCAGTAACGTTTAGCATATATGTTTTATAATGTATTACAAAAAATGTGCTGAACCAGCGAAACGAAGCAAGTGTTAGATTATGAAGGTTAATATTGTATGTATTTTGCTTCATTGTGTTGAATGCATGTTCTTGCACTCGTTATTGTGACGGTGCAAGAAGACTTGTCCACTCTAGCACAATAAAAATAAAGAATTAAAAAAAAAAAATCCAGACCTAAATGCTTCAAGTCCAGGCCCATTCTTTTTTTGTCATTGTGGTTTTTGTCATTTGCCAGTTTTTTGGTTTTTTTGTCATTGTGGTTTTTTTTTTTTTTTTCATCAGGGGATGTAACATTTCAGTTTTTTTTTAAATTTATTTTTAGGGTACTTTTGAGGTGTTTTTAAAAAGTGTTTTTTTCTGTGTTTGGAGATAATTGGATTAGAATTAGTACAGTTACTGATCCAATTATCTCCCAAGCAGAGGGGAGGGATTGTGTGCCATGTGTGGGAGTGCCTTACATTGTAAATATTTTATTATTGGTTTGTAAGTTTGTGTCCCTGTCCTCAACAAGGTCCATGTGGGCATACACCTTGCTTGGGGACTTGCATAAAAGGCCAGTGTGGCTCCCATTAAAGAGAGAATAGTTTATCCATTCATGAAGTCTTGGCTCATGTTTGGGGGATTGGAGAACTACATTCACTCTGGGGATTGCTATAATCATTATACTCCCCTGAGTATAATCACTAGCTCTTATAAGGTCTGTTCCTGCTATGCTCTCTGGATTAGGAAAGGTCTACCCACTGGAAGTTGGATCCTGGTCTTGGGTCCAGGGTGGGTGGAAGACAACAAGACCTCAACCAAGCTGCAACGGTTCGTGGAGTTTACGGTGGTTATGGTGTTCCAGTACAGTGCTTATGGTGCTCGCAAGTACTAGGAAGCAGTGATTGACGGAGGTACCCGATCAGGGTGCCAGGCGATCCGTCACATACCCTCTATTAAATTAACACCTAAAAGCATTTTCTGTATCTGTATAACATTTCAACTGGTATATATTTCGAGACAGACTATATCAATATGTAATGTGATTTCGTAGTTTTATGTGCTAGGCAGAGATCCTGTGGTTTTTTTTTTTGTAAATATTTTTTATAATTATCCTCAAACTTTTTTGTATACTGTCACTAATTATTCAACATTGTAATTTTTACTGAATGTTAATGTAAATGCTGATTGTCAATTAATTGAGTTGTACAAAATTATATCTTTGTAAATTTCTTTTAAATTTAGCAGTCATAAATTAAACACATTTTACTGAAGCAGTTAATGTGTTACAGTGTGATACTGTATATTGTGTTTTGCATCATTTGCTGCACAGTTTCTATGGCAACTGTGATATTCTTCCCTATATCACTTCACAAAAGATCCTTCTACTAGGAATATTATCACATTTGCCATAGAAACGGTGATAAACGTCATAGAATTATATTTTCTGTCATGTAGGGGTAAAATAAATTTTCTGACCTCTCTGTCTATACAGATCTCTATTCTGTTTATAGTTGTTCTTTTTCTCAATTAACAATTGTACAACATAATAAAGCCAGTGCTATTGCTTTATTATGTGTATTGATGAACTGGTAATATGTATCATACATTCAGACCCGTTATAATTTTTCCTTTTTTATCTTGCAGCCTTTCACTACTACTATTTAATTTTATTTATTTTTCAAATCAGTTTACATTTAATGACCCATAATGACAAAACAATAACATGTTTTTGATACCATTGCAAATATATTCAACTAAAAAAAATGAAATCTCATATTGACATGAGTATTTAGACCAGAAGATCCAGACGTTTTTCTGGTTATGATTCAGCAAGCTTCTCACACCTGAATTTATTTAGTTTCTGCCATTCATCTTTGCATATTCTCTCAAGTTCTCTGGTTGGATGGGGACCATCAGTAGACAGCTATTTTCAGGTCTCTCCACTGACGTTAAACTGGGCTCAATTCCTGGCTCTCATTCATGTGTTGTCTTGGCTGTGTGCTTACAGCCATTGTCCTGTTGGGAGGATCATTCTGCCAGTCATGTCTTCAGAACAAACAAAAACAAAGCATTAGCACGATATCATCACCATGCTCCACCGTTAAGTTGGTATTGTGTAGGTGATGAGCACAAGACATGACACTTCAAATATAGGCCTAAAAGTTTGATCTTATGAGGAAAATGGGGGTCCATCTGCTTAGTAGGAGAGAGTGACAAAAGGATGACTAATTGCCATTTTGTTCACAGCTGCCATTTTTTACCAGAAGTCTTTTAAAGGACCTTGGTATTTTTTAAGCATACAAATATGATTTTTGTTGACTCTCTTCATTCTCACTATACCCTTACATTCTTGATACTACTATTTGATAGCTGGTCCCTGGCCAGGACTTATTGTGTATCTACCTATCAAGTTATTTGCTGTTATTTTTGGCTATACTTGGATATCTATTAGTGTGATAGCCGACAATTGTGGGAAGTTTTTTTGACTTATGTCAGCATTTTGGCCATTGGTTTAGGGATGGTACACTAAACAGTTTACTAGTTAGTGGGCACTTTGTTATTTTATTCCTATGGCTTTTTACATAAAGCATATTCTATTTAATGGATATTGTTTCTTTATAATTCTTTTTTTTATTCTAAACTAGTAAAAGTTATGTTTTAATATTATACCTTTTTGGGCAGAATGTTTCAAAGTTCTTGGTATTGTTATATTCTAATCTGGGCTCATGCTCTTCTAATCTGGCCCTTTAGATACTATTGTCCTCTAAATCACTATCTGACTAATGAATTAATGACTAATTGCCATTTTGTTCAAAGCTGCCATTTTTTTTTACCAAAGGTCTTTTAAAGGACCTTGGTATTTTGTAAGCACAGAAATATGATTTTTGTTGACTTTCTTCATTCTCATTATTTGTCTAAAAGTTGTCTTTGTTGTGTTAAAGGCCTGTTTTACTAACAGTTTATGTTGTATATCCTGTCCTTGAGAAAACCTTCTATGCTAACCATATCTTTGTTTGGCTAAACACCCAGAAAAGTCTCTGCCTCATTATATTGCCAAAAATAAATCCATCATTTTATGCTTTAATATTAAGTCAGGATGTAACAACCTTTTGTTAGTTTTTTATTTTTTTTTATTTGCTTTACTAACCATGATTTTGTAATCATGTGTACATCAGAAAACCATTTCACCCCTGAACAGCTATGCACAGATGTTAAATGCAGCAGCTGTTTGTTGTGTCCATTCATTGTGTGTGCTGGAAGATTGTTAGTGTCTTTGTGGTGAATTGTATGGAATTTCTAAGACCTTTTTAGGTCCAAGAGGTCAAAGCATGCCTGGGAAGGAAACCGTGGTAACTTCGAGGTGATACCTGAGCTATCTGTGAGTTTAGCAAAGGGAACTTCTGTAATCCTACGATTACTGTGCTTGTCTAGAATGAGTTGTTGAAAGAGAATCTTTTGTAAGCCCAGACTGAGTGGAATTGGGTTTTCTGTGTGTGTAGCAAAATTATAGAAAAGGAGACAGGTGAATACCCCCAGTAGCCATAAAATGGGAAATAATTCCATTAAGGGTAGTGATGTCGCGAACATAAAATTTTCGGTTTGCGAACCGCGAACGCGAACTTCCGCAAATGTTCGCGAACCACCATAGACTTCAATAGGCAGGCGAATTTTAAAACCCACAGGGACTCTTTCTGGCCACAATAGTGATTGAAGGGGGCGGCGGGAGGGGCCATAATGATAATGAGGGGGGGACCTACTGTCCTCCCCCTCTCCGGCCCCCACCCCTGGGCGGCGGGTGGGGGCCATAATGATAATGAGGGGGGGGGAACCTACGGTCCTCCCCCCCAGGCCCCACCCCTGTGCGGCAGGTGGGGGCCCTAAAAAAAACTAAGGGGGGGACCTACTGTCCCCCCCGGCCCCCACCCCTGGGCGGCGGCCATAATAATAATAATGGGGGGGGAACCTACGGTCCTCCCCCCAGGCCCCACCCCTGTGCGGCAGGTGGGGGCCCTAAAAAAAACTAAGGGGGGGACCTACTGTCCCCCCCGGCCCCCACCCCTGAGCGGTGGGTGGGGGCCCTAAAAATAACAATAGGGGGGGGAAATACTGCCCCCCCGGCCCCCACCCCTGAGCGGTGGGTGAGGGCCTTAAAAATAACAATAAGGGGGGACCTATTGTCCCCTTAGGCCCCCACCCCTGAGCGGTAGATGGGGGCCCTAAAAATAACAATAAGGGGGGACCGACTGTACCCCCGGCCCCCACCCCTAAGCGGTGGGTGGGGGCCCTAAAAAATAACAATAAGGGGGGACCTATGCCCCTACCACTGAACGGTGGGTGGGGGCCCTAAAAAAACAATAAGGGGGGGACCTACTGTCCCCCCCCGGCCCCCACCCCTGAGCGGTGGGTGGGGGCCCTAAATACAAATGGGGGTGGACCCTAGTCACCCCCTTCCCCCTAAAAACAAATTATCCCCCTACCTACCTAAAAATAATGAGGGGGGGACCTTTAACTAAAAACCTGTAAAAAAAATTAGATAAAAACAACTTACCATTCAATGTTTTCTTTCTCTAAAATCTTCTTTTTTCAGCCCCAAAAAAGGCCAAATAAAAATACATAATAACCGACGCAATTAAAACAAAAAAATCTATCTTCATCCATGGAGGGCTCTGCGCAGACTGAGCTCTGCAGGGCGGGGTATTGCGAGTAGGGGCATAATTTACTAATACTAAGTAATTTTTACTTAGTATTAGTAAATTTGGCTGAAAGACAGCAAAAAAAAAATAGGGGGTGGACCGAACATCGCATATGTTCGCCATCCGTGGCGAACGCGAACACGCTATGTTCACCATGAACTATTCGCTGGCGAACCGTTCGGGACATCACTAATTAAGGGTTGTCCTGATGGTGAATCCTTTAACTTTACACTGTGTATCCTTATTTGTATACTGATTTCTGCTACTGCAATTAGCCTTACACCAAACAACATTTATTTATGAGAGGATAGGTTTACATCCATTCAATGAGGGTGTTATTGTTTACATTGGTACGTTTTATATTATTTTATAATTATACAACATTTAACAATGGGTATTTTTCAATGCTCACATTTTTGACTGCTGTTTCCTTTTCTCTTGTGTATTTTTTATGATCTAAGGATTCAGCAAGAAATATTAGCATAACAGTTCACTGTCTCGTGAAATCTTAAAACCTGTATAGTAAAAATTTGGCAGGTTTTGTATGTAGTTTTTATCGGTCTTGATTAATTGTACAGAACAAAGAATGTAACATGTAGGAAAAGGGTGTGAAGGTGAAAATATGTGAGGTTTTGAAAAGACTTGAGTTGTAAAGTTTGAAAGTTGCTAGAAGGGAAATAGACACAATGTTTGAAGTGGTAAAGAATGCATTGATAGATTAGCTGGTGAAGTGAGCTTATTGAGGTCTGTTTTAATAGCCTGAGAGAATCTGCATTGGTATTTTGTAAGGAGAATGTTCTCAGATTCAGATTAAACTTTACTGTAACTGTACCATGAACAAACAAGGGCACTGAAACACGGTTGTCCTCTGAACAGATATGCAGTGGTATTTAAAATACTATTTAAAAAACATGTACTTCCAGAGTAAGCTTTACAGTTTATACTTGATACCACAATTCCCTAATACTTAAAGGACCACTATAGTGCCAGGAAAACAAACAAATCTTTGGGTCCCCCCCCCCCCCCCCCCACCCTTAGGGTCCCACTCCCACCGGGCTGAAGGGGGAGGAAGGGGTTAAATTCTTACCTTTCTCCAGCACCGGGCTCCCTCAGCGCTGGGGACTCTCCTCCCTCTTCCGACGTCATCCGCTGAATGCGCATGCGCAGCAGGAGCCGCGCACGCATTCACTCAGTCCATAGGAAAGCATTACTCAATGAGAAGCGCCACTAGAGGCTGGATTAACCCTAATGTAAACATAGCAGTTTCTCTGCTCTCTCTGAAACGGTTATGTTTACAGCTGCAGGGTTAACCATAGATGGACCTGGCACCCAGACCACTTCATTGAGCTGAAGGGGTCTCGGTGTCTATAGTGGTCCTTTAAGAATACAATCCTTCTACATTGCTACCAATTCCCAGCCTAAAAATATATTTATATATATATAACATTATAATAGTGCCAACATATAAAAATCCAACTCACAACTCATAACCCCAATCCAAATAAAAAGCAAGTGTTTTATAATGTTAGTTATATGGGATTAGTGTGATCAGAAAAATAGCAACACTCATTAAGTTTGATATTTGTATATAAATCCAATTCTAGATCCCCAGCATAATTAGTTTAGTGTAATTAGTGATTTATGTAGGTGAGTTTGGGATAGCTCTACCATAATATTTAGAATAAGTTTAAAGTACAATACTTTATTTTCATCTTTTACATCGTTTCTTTAGCCAAATGCTGTTATTTTGTCTGTTAAATTATAACTGTTTCTATACATGTGAATTTGATATTTGTAAAACTAGATGTGTGAGATGTTGTTATTTCTGCTCTTTGCTGTTTGGTTATTAATTACAATAAAATATTTTGTCTATGCTTCCATATGAACCTGTCTTAAATGAGTTAAAACTTAGAATGCCAATTAATTATATTTGTTTGTGATCAAGTTATAAATTTAATTGACGAGTGATGATTGTCTTTTGCCAAAGATAGAAGTGTATAATCTACAATTAAATATACTGTATAAATGTTATGTATATTGATGTAAGTCTGAGATTGCTCCCGTGTTTAATCAACTTCTTGTTCATTATCTGTTAGTATATGGTTCCATCTGATTAGAATATTTGTTTTATATTTTTGAAAAATTATAAAACACTGCAGAATATGTAGGTGCCACATAATGTCACATGTAGATATTATTTGATGGCAAAGGTTTATTCAATTCTATATTGTCAGTAAAGTTGTAAATTGTCCCTCAGAAGAATTAGTAAGTATGAAGTCTGGAGAGCCAAAATGGCTGCTGAAAGAAAATCTGTCATTTTGTGATGCCTTTTTTCCTATTGATGTGCATACATTGCAACATTTCAAATAGCTAAACAGAGACATTTTCCTTCCATGGGTGTATGTGGGGGGAGGTGAACAGCACTGGGTACATTTTGGTAACTGATTTACAATATATAATGAAACTAAATGGCATTTAGAACAAGGACAATAATGCATTTTATTTACACAGACTGATTTCTAAACCATGTTTATTGTAGTTTTGGGTCACATTACTGTGAGTATCATTCATGTGGAGTTATTTTATACACACACAGACTAACAATATAGAGCTACTATAAAAGAGAGACAGATGGACGTGGGTCCAAAATACAGACTGTCCTTCCTAATATGGACATTTGGAGGTATGAGAGTATAAGGTTAATTTAGATATCCTATTTGTGACTGAAAAACAGACAAAGATTTCCATGGTGAAATCCATTTATTGTTTAAATGTTTTTAGTGATGTTTTGCATTAAAGGAAAACTCCAGTGCCAGGAAAACAATCCGTTTTCCTGGCACTGGAGGGTCCCTCTCCCTCCCACCCCCCCCAATCCCCAGTTGCTGAAGGGGTGAAAACCCCTTCAGTGACTTACCAGGGGCAGCGACAGGTTCCTCGTCGCTGCTTCCTCCTCCCCCGCCGCTCCTCCTTCTGCTTACGTCGGCCGGTGGGCGAGACTGATCTCGCCAGCCGGCCGAGGAGACCTAATGCGCATGCGCGGCAATGCCGCGCATGCGCATTAGCGCACCCCATAGGAAAGCATTGAAAATGAATTTCAATGCTTCCCTATGGGGAATAGAGCGACGCTGGAGGTCCTCACACAGCGTGAGGACGTCCAGCGACGCTCTAGCACAGAAAACCTGTGCTATAGAGCAGGAAGTGTCCTCTAGTGGCTGTCTAATAGACAGCCACTAGGGGAGGACTTAACCCTGCAAGGTAAATATTGCAGTTTAAAAAAAACTGCAATAATTACACTTGCAGGGTTAAGGGTAGTGGGAGTTGGCACCCAGACCACTCCAATGAGCCAAAGTGGTCTGGGTGCCTGGAGTGTCCCTTTAAGCGAGAATTTCAATCAATAATTAATTTTAGTATTTAATACTTTAATGCTGAAATTATTAAATAATCATTTTGAATTGCTATGTTCAGGTTTTGTGGTTTGTTTACATGTATGTTTATGTTTGCTTTTGTATTACCTCCACTGGATATCCATTCACTGCAACTTCTACTTCTTCTTTGGTTTTCTGATCTGTAGGATACAAGTATGAGTCATACGAGAGAGGTATATCCTTTTATGCTGTTTATAATGATTGTTGAATATGATATACAGGCGATCCAAATGAATGGAATTGAGTGGTTCATATTCCTGTGATTAACTTCTGTGTTATGTGATAATGAGAAAAGTAAGCGTGCAATTCTTAATTTGTTTACAGGTATTTTAGATACTTGGCTTTGTGCCCTAAAAGCAATAATCCCTAACTAAGATGATGTGATTTTATTTTTAGGTGAAGAATAATATAATATGCATGTTACTAATGTAAAACTCTTTAAAAAAATTTTTACAGCTTAGGTCAAAAAGCTTGAAACCACTGAGCTCTACAGAATGACCCATTTCTTTTTACAAGTGTAAATACACAGCTGCATGCTTGATTTCATACACCTGTGGCAATGGGTTTGATTGAAACACCTGAAATCAATAATTAACCCCTTAAGGACCGGACTGTTTTTGCGATGTTGTACATTTGCGACCAGGCATCTTTTTACACTTTTGTGGTGGTTGTGTTTAGCTGTAATTTTCCGCTCTCTCATTTACTGTTCCCATACAAATTATATATTGTTTTTTTTCAGGACAAAAGGGGCTTTCTTTACATACCATTATTTATATAATCCCATGTAATTTAATTTAAAAAAAATGAAAAAATATGATGAAAAATTGAAAAAAAATACATGTTTTTTGACTTTTATGTGAAAAATATTTTACTCATCTACAAAAGCGAATGAAAAAAACTGCTAAATAGATTAAAAATTTTGTCCTGAGTTTAAAAATACCCAGTGTTTACATGCTTTTGCAATTTTTTTGCATGTTATAGGGCTATAAGTACAAGTAGGATATTGCGGTTTCAAAACATACATTTTTAAAATGTATCAATAGTGACATTGTAACACTATTATCTGTCATAAATCGCTGAATAACACCCCACATGTACATATTTTTTTTAAAGTAGACAACCCAGGGTATTCAATATGGGGTATATCCAGACTTTTTTAGTAGCCACTTAGTCGCAAACACTGGCCAAAGTTAGCGTTCATATTTGTTTGTGTGTAAAAAAAGTAAAAAACTAAATTGAACGCTAATTTTGGCCAGTGTTTGTTACTAACCGGTTACTAAAAAAGACTGGAAATACCCCATTTGCAATACCTTGGGTTGTCTTCTTTTGCAAATGGTATGCCATCATGGGGGTAATTCTCATTCCTGGACTACCATACGCTCTCAAAGACAACGTAACCAACCTGACCATTTTCAATGTAAAAATATTTGACCCATATATTTGACCCTGTAACTTTCAAAAACGCATGCGCATTAGGTCTCATTGGCCGGTGGGCGGGATCAGTCTCGCCCACCGGCCAACACAATGGAGAGGAGGAGCGGCGCGGAGGAGGAGACAGCGGCGAGGGACATCGCCGCTGCCTCAGGTAAGTGACTGAAGGGGTTTTCACCCCTTCAGTAACTGGGGTTTGGGTGGTGAGAGAGGGATCGTTTTCCTGGCACTGGAGATTCCCTTTAAGTAGATAATGAAGATTACATTTAAAAATTGTTACACATCGAAATATTATATAAAACTATATATTATTGTACATACAAATAAAAAGCTAAAAATATTGATATAAAAGTTTATTCAAAAACATATAATGCAAATGAATATTGGATGACCTTATGGAAAAAAAAGGGGAATAATATGGAAGGATATATATATAAAAATTACAATATATAAAAAGGGGGAAAAAATCGAAACGGTTAGGAGAGAGATTATAAAGTGAATTGATACGTTTGCATTTCATGCAGGTCTAATTAGAGTGGTGTTCTTTTGTATACAAGTTTATCTGTAATGTCTGTAATGTGGGAATACATTCCGTGCAATATTCGTGAATGTTCTCTAAAAACTTGATGTTTTCAAAAAAGGGATATAGTACAGCTATCCAATAAATTAAATGTATTCATATTGTTGAACAAGGATATACGATAAACTTGTAGTACAAATAGTGACTCATAATAGTGATGCTGAAGGTTTATAAGTATATGCATGAACAGTGAAATAATATAATAATATAAATGGAAAATATGGATATGGTAGTGTATGTGAAAGAAAACTCCTATCTAAATGAATTATCTTCGGTTCTAATGACCGGTATGAGACTGAAATGTATTATGTGTCTAACAAGTGAAATATCTATAAAGGAAAATGCGATTGTAGGGAACAATAAAGACAAAAAAAGGGGTTGTGTATCAGTGAAAGTAGAATGATGATTGGGTATGTAATAAGAGATGGTATCAGAACAGAAGAAAAAATAAATCTATTAGGGTCCGTGCGTATATATATATATATATATATATATATATATATATATATTTGTGTAAGGGGCTAATAGCCGTATATGGAGTAAGGATCCAGCATAAGCGTAGGATAGTATAAAGGGAGCAAGTCGGTTGTGGTGTGCCGAGACCGACGATACGGTAGGCCTGTAAATAAAGAGGGCCCACCAAGGAGTAAGAAAGTAAAGTAAATGGAAAGAAAAGAGAAAGTGTTGAAATGAGGAGTGGGTGGGAGGGTCATTCTGATGCTGACCTCAAGCGATATGAGTCAGGTAAGGGGTGTCCCTTATATAGGGGAGTGAATTAATTTAAGCCCCTCCCACAAATACAGGCCAAACGGCCTTAATACTTGTGTAAGGGGCAAATAGCCGTATATGGAGTAAGGATCCAGCATAAGCGTAGGATAGTATAAAGGGAGCAAGTCGGTTGTGGTGTGCCGAGACCGACGATACGGTAGGCCTGTAAATAAAGAGGGCAAAAATGAATAATCAAAGATTTAATACAGTCAACAAATATATACAAATTAACCAGACATTTCCTTAAATGCATTACAATATTTAATTCCTGGAAGAATTTTGAAGGTAGGAATCTAGGACCGAAAGTGAACACCATTTGTTGTGGGTAGGATAGTATGTTATCTCTACTGTTGGTCCGTGTTGACTCGTTTCGGAATGTGGTAGAGCCAATAGGTAATGAAATATGTGTTTACGTACGTGGGATCGTTGAAGACAATGATCTGTCTGAGTGGTGGTGATGGTAGTGAATTCTCTGGCCTGAGAAAGGCATAAAAGGCAATGTGCATGGCTGATAATGGCCGACTTGGTAGTATAATTGAATGGTTGTAGATCTAATAGGTCCGATAAGGATGAAAAGTTGGATGGCTATTGGTAATCTCTGAGAGGAACGTGGGAGAATGGATTCCTGAAAACCTCTGAGTATATTCTTGTCTGGTATGATAGCATGAAGTTATGGTAGTTTTGGCCATAGGTTATCCTGTGTTGTTGAATGCCTGTAAACTATACAATTAATGGTTTGTGAGATAGTTTAAGGTGGCAAAAAGAAGCAAAACCTAGGAGAAATGTTATGACACAGGTTGAGCTATGTCGTGTTCCAATGAGATTCTTTAAGCCAGGTGAAAAGCTGTGTTATGTGTTCTACAAGTATGGGACGAAAGTGCTAGGTGGGATAGTGCATGCTATGCTGCATGAGTATGTCTAATCCATGATTTTGTCTCTGGAACAAAAGCGTGGCCGTGACTGTATGGGCGGCTGTAGGAAGCGTATGATGAACATGCCTGGAATATAAATGATACAATTATCGGCAGGGATGTATACCCCCGTCTGGTACATGAAAGTGAAATGTGATAAGTGGCCAACCAAGTGAGTTCCCCAGAAATATCATGACCTTATGGATGAGTAGTGGCGATTGTTGATGATATGACATGTGCCTAGTTGTCAGAGTAATAACAGATTGATGATCCTGACCATGATTTACCCCATGCCACAGCAGCTGCTACAATGGGGTAGATCTCCCAAAGGGGCTGAGGTGGTGGAAACATTTCCAAACCTGGATGCCATGGCCAACAGCTCCAAAGCAATCGTTCCCGGTAGATCGCTGCCAAACCCGTGGTAGACGCCGCGTCTGACCATCTGGTTGGAGAAGTGTCAGACAATCCTGGAAGGAACATGCTTTTACCATGCCAAGTGGTTAAGAAATTCCCCCCCCATGTGCAGGTCTGCTGTTGATGAGGTGTCTAGGGACATCCTCTGATCATCATGTTGGAAGTGTGGAAAAAAGGGGAAAGTACTCTGGATGTGAAAGCGTGGTCTTGTGGTATGATTGGCATGGCAAAATTAAGGAACCTGGTAGGGATTGTAGTTCCTTGCAGTTGTAAGTACTAAGCAGGAGGTAGTGATTGATGTAGATGAGAATGTTCCCTATTTGTCTTGTGGTAACTTGCGTGTATGGATGCCGACTCAAGTCATATGCCCAGTAATGTGATGATAGTGTCTGGGCCTTCTGTTTCTTATGGGGTACTGGGACGCCCAAGTGGTCAACCAGACTAAGCTGCCGTGAGGCTTCTAGTGAAAAATATGTTATCTTTGATCAACAAGAAGTCTTCTAGATAGTGTATGACTGTAAGACCTCTGGATATGTTATCATAACCAGCACAGAGTATCTGCGAATATCGATAGTAGGCTAATCTGTAGCTCGAAAGTTGAGCGGGGAAAGGATTGCCCATTTTATGCCATGTAAGTGCCAGTGTGTAGGGTAGATGGTAGCCGTTTACTGCGTTGATGATATTGGTCTTACTTAACCAAGCTTCAACCCATGCTTGAGTGATAGCTGTAAAGGTAGATCAATGGTGTTGTATAGTAAGAAAACTCCTCGGAGGGTATGAGGGAGTAGAGACTTGGGGTAGCGGAGGTGTGTGGTGCCAATAAGTCTATGGTTAGTCTTTGTTTAAGGGAAGATTCCTTGTGACAATACCAATGTGTTTGTGTTTGGTGCCCTGCTGTAAATGGTGGAGATTGGAAGACCCCTCTGCAAATCTTGGCTATGAGTGTGTTTACAGCCAATGGTTTTGTTGTGCTGACTGTAAGTGAGGGCATGCTATATTCCTTGAAGGTGTGTTTATGATACCTGTATGGGAGCCCTTTGAAGCTCCAGAGCTTTAGTAAATCTACTACAAGTCTGGAAGGGTGATGAGTCAGTAGTGTTGAAAATGCATTGGTGTGTACAGATGGTGAGTACGTTATTTGTAAGTTGTATTGGGACACATGGTTTGTCATGTGCCCTGAACCATTTGAACATATATGCAACAGTCTAAATGCAATGCAACTACTCATATAAATGGTCTCTGGTAGTTCAGAGGTGCTGGTACCTGGAGCCTGAGAGCGCTCGTCCATTTGTTTGGGACAAAATCCCTTCTGTATGGGTACCTGCAAAAATAAACATCTCTACATATTCCAATTGCCAACCCAACCAAGGGATGGTCAGTTCCCGATTTACCTGGCATCCCTGGATCTGACCACCACAGATACATCATCATACATATATATATATATATATATATATATATATATATATATATATATATATATATGACTTGCTTCCCCCAATGTGCTGACATCATACGTGCAGGGTTAACATCTTGTATGTCATAAGAATTGATTGTACCAGGTAACAGAGTTTTGGTTGGTGCTGGTTGTACAGTAGCGTGAGGCCCAGCCTTGTGAGGGCTGTGGTGACCAACTCGAGATTGCCAGTCTGTCATAAATTTTTTGGCTCATGAGTTTATGAGTGAGGCTAGTATAGCCTGGGTGTCACCTGAGTTGATGTAGCTGGGCCTTCCCCTGCCTCCGTGTTGTCCGTTGATGTATGGAGGAGTTTGAATAACTCTGCTTTCCTTGCTGTAGCAGGGTAGGGGATTTGTCACCTCCTTAGGTCGGTGGTAATGTGTGGGATCGTCCAGGATCTGATTGCTGCTGGACTAGCAACATCTCCTCTGCTTGAAGGTGTATCAATTCTAGCCGGGGTGCTAGGAAGAGGTGATTCTTCACCATCTTTTTGAGAAATACTTAAATAACAAAGACTACAATTATTATTTGCACCCAGAGTTCTTGTACTGGCTTGCTAGCTAAGCCGTAAGGCGAAACGATTAGGCTTGGTGTTTTTTGGTGACTGGTGAGGCCCTGCTAGTTGCCAAGTGGCTTGAGAGGCTCTATCTATGCTTGGCGCGAGGGGATTTTGAGTGGCCACCGAACGTTGTGGCAGGATGTTGGCCTCTCGGTGACAGTAACCAGAAAATAGGAAGGGGAGTGACAGGTGAGGCCCTCTCTATGATACAATGCGAGGCGGCTAGCTCACGAGTGGCCCGAGGGGTGTATGCCTCCGAGTGTGAGGCGGGGTGTTGGCCTCGCGGGACCACTAACCGAAGCATAATGCAGAGAAAAAAGGGGGTAATACCTATTGGGCCCTAGAACCCTAATTGCCAGTATACTATTACTATTCCAGGGAAGGTAAGAGATGAATAACTACGTGAGCAGGTGTATGTACTTGGTAGTATGGTATTGAACCTGACAATCCCTATAGGTTTTTTAGTAGTAACTGTAACCTGAATGGATTAAACTGTATGGCATAAGGAAATATGGCATAGACCAAGCTTATCTTAATACGTACAGTATATGTGAAAAGTAAAGTGCCGTGATGTGTAAATATTAAACATCGTAGCCATACTGGTTAAATATGTATCAATCTTAACCCATTAAGTGCCGTATGTACAAGTGAAAATGTGGTCTGTCTCCACCTTGTATGTTGTATGTCCCCTTGCTAGGGGAAAGTCTGTTGCGTGAGCAGCGTGCTGTGAAAAATGTATGTGAACTATATTACCAGTTACGTATATACAGATGCGTCTGCTATTGTGTAATAATATATGTATTTATACCAGATGTTGATATAGTGCTTGCTATGTGAATTGTTGGATGTCTTATTGAATGGTAGGGGTCAGTGAACATGGTGTTGCAAAATGCAAGTGCACTGGAGATCTGCCGAGTGCCCTATAGGTGGCAGTGTAGTTGGATACTGATTGGTATGTGAAATGTTGTTTGTCTGTTGACCTATAGGTGTCAGTGTTTTGGCGTTTGTAAAACCCCATGAAAATTGTCAATGTACTTGACAGACCTGTAGGTGGCAGTGTTGATAGAACCACTGATGGTCTTGATGTGAAATGTAAATTATTGTGAATTAAACCTGAAGTTGAGCCCGTGCTGGAGTTTAATTTATGGTTTATGGTTATGTTTAAAACAATCTTATGTGTAATTTATATTGGCTGGTAAATTGTATATGACATGTGAAGACTGTTTTGCTGTTGACCAGTAGGGGTCAGAAATGCTGATTGTATGTTAAAATACCCTTTAACCCCTTAAGGACCAAACTTCTGGAATAAAAGGGGATCATTACATGTCACACATATCATGTGTCCTTAAGGGGTTAATCCTACCGTTTGATAGATAGGAGTCAGTATAAAAGCGAAAATGCTGTAGTTAGTTTGTTTGCTTATGAAGTGAAATAAAGTCTGAGAAGCCTATAGTATACCGATTGACCGGTAGGGGTCAGCATGTAGGCGAAAATGCTGTGGTTAGTTGGTTTGTACATGAAGTGCAATAATGTCTGAGAAGCCTGTAGTACACTGAATGACCGGTAGGGGTCAGTGTATAGGCGCAAATGCAGTGGTTCGTTGGTTTGTACATGAAATGCAATAATGTCTGAGAAGCCTGTAGTACACTGAATGACTGGTAGGGGTCAGTGTGTAGGTGAAAATGCAGTGGTTTATTGTTTTGTACATGAAAAACAAAAACGTCTAAGAAGCCTGTAGTAAACCCAATGACTGATAGGGGTCAGTGTGTAGGTGAAAAATGCAGTGTTTTGTTGGTTTGTACATGAAATGCAATAATGTCTGAGAAGCCTGTAGTACACCAAAAGACCAGTAGGGGTCAGTGTGTAGGCGAAAAAAAGAGTTGTTCGTTGATTTGTACATGAAATGCGATAATATCTAAGAAGCCTGTAGTACACCAAAAAGCGGTAGGGGTCAGTGTGTAGGTGAAAATGCAGTGGTTTATTGGTTTGTATATGAAAAATGCAAAAAACGTCTAAGACGCCTGTAGTACATCGAATGACCGATAGGGGTCAGTGTGTAGGTGAAAAATGTGGTGGTTGGTTGGTTTTTACATGAAATGCAATAATGTCTGAGAAGCCTGTAGTACACTGAATGACCGGTAGGGGTCAGTGTGCAGACGAAAATGCAGTGGTTTGATGGTTTGTACATGAAATGCAATAATGTCAGAGAAGCCTGTAGTACACCGAATGGCCGGTAGGGGTCAGTGTGTAGGCGAAAATGCAGTGGTTCGTTGGTTTGTACATGAAATGTGATTATGTCTAAGAAGCCTGTAGTACACCCAAAGACTGGTAGGGGGTTTAAACAAATGATATGCATGAACATGCAATAGTTTTAGAACAGACTTAGACAAAATGCAGCCGTAAAGTGAGGACCTGACCCGTGAATGGTGCCGTGGGACTGATGCCTGGCATAACGGGTAGGTCGACTTACGGTTTGTGAGTCACTTGGGCACCATCCACGGCGATGGATTGAATTAAGAAGGTGGTAGGCCTGAAAAGCCTGCGGCTGGATTCCTGACACAGCTCTGCTTAGAAAACCTCATGGAGTAATCAGGTAAAATGGCGTCTGGATGACCCGGAAGTGGAAATCATTCTGATGCTGACCTCAAGCGATATGAGTCAGGTAAGGGGTGTCCCTTATATAGGGGAGTGAATTAATTTAAGCCCCTCCCACAAATACAGGCCAAACGGCCTTAATACATATATTCACAAATTGGTACACTGAGATTGAACATATAGAAGAACTATTACAGTCAAATATCTATTAAAATAATCAATCAAATAAATAGCAATGAATAAATAAATAGGTAAATAATATAGTTGATATAATTGTTGTAATTCTGGTAGATCCCATCTGGAGATTAAAATAGATAAAACAACATATAATATTAGTTTCGTTATACAGACTGTTCGTTTAAAAAAATTAGAGCGTTTGGTTGGAGATGACCAAAAGGGCGACTGAATGAATAGATGAAAAATAAGTGAATAAATAGATGAGTGAATAAAAATAATAAATATAAATAAGAAAATTATAAAATGTATGAGAAGAAATAAAATAAAACAAGATAAGAAACATAAATGAAACATTACAGTGGAAGATAGATACATCGAAAAATGAGTACATTAAAAATGGAAAAAAAATTAAATGAATGCAATATATGCCGTAAAGTACTAAATGATAAAATGAAAATGGAATACAAAAATGTAGTGTTGTAAACAATATGTGAATTATTGTTAGCCCTATAATACTCCAGTGGGTAAAATAAAGTGTCTGAAATTTCATAAAGATATAGAAATGAGGATATAATTGTATAGGGAATAAGATATGTATATTATGACAATGACATCACAGAAAGATAGCTGGCCCAAGGATATAACAAAATATGAATGTATAAATGAATAAAAATAGAGTAAAATAAAGTGGAATAAATTGTAACAAAAAGTATCTAAAGGAATGCATTCAGCTCAAAATCTACGTTGAGTCCTTTAGGGATTAGGGTATCCAGTTGGAAAATACACCTGGCTTCTGTTTGATCTAATACCTTATCGATACTGCCCCCCCTCCAATGGACATTTACTTTCTCTATAGCTGTACTTTCTCCCAAACATTTCAATTCCCCCCCCTATATGTATATATATATATATCCTTCCATATTACTCCCCTTTTTATTTTTATTTTATTTCATAAGGTCATCCAATATTCACTTGCATTATATGTTTTTGAATAAACTTTTATATCAATTAATATTTTTATCTTTTTATTTGTATGTACAATTATATATATATATATATATATATATATATATATATATATATATATATATATATATATATAATTGTACATACAAATAAAAAGATAAAAATATTAATATATTTTTAATATTTATATAATATTTCGATGTGTAACAATGTTTAAATGTAAGAATTGTTTGTGTAATAATATGCCTGTATGTATCGATATGCATTCAATAATACACTAATTAGGAATCAATGTACATTTATAAGCATTAGGTTTTTTCATCCAATTTGCCAAACCTAGAATTCTGAGCTAATTATGTTTTGCAATTTTAATTGATCAATCAGTACAATGTGTATTTAAGTGAAGTTGTAGCAATGGTCTGAAGTTGTAGCAATGAAGTTGTAGCAATGTAGCAATGGTAGCATCCTGTCTCTGAAGAAGTGGGGCTATTTCCCCTCAAAACGCTTAAGACATCACAATTCATCCAGATCCAGATTCTGTCAGTAGTTGCCAGCAGAAACTTTGGTGAATCAGTGCATCGTCAGTTGTGCACGTCCCCCGGAGTGAGCTCTGTGTAAGGACGCACACACCTATCTGCACGCCGTCCTCACCGGCAGCCGGATTTGAGAGAGAGAAATATACTGCACAACTCAATCCATTTACATCCTGGCTTAATCCGAGGGTCCATGAACGATTTGTTTTTGTCTCTATAGACTGGTAACCTATATTTGATTATGGACAGATCTGTATTTTTGATATATTTTTATTTTTTACATTTTTTAAATTTTTAACTATTGATTTGTACAATAAACTGGTTCTTATATTTTACCCAGTTTTGTACCTATTTTTTTACCATTGTATACATTTCTTAGTGATATTATTGCTATAGCACACAGTTCCATATACTGTAGTGCCATATCATCATTTTTATTTTATTTTTATCTTTGTTTGATACAAAGTAGTTAATTTTGGTGCAACTATTTGCTACCCTGTATCATATCAGGGAAAGTTTGTAATTGCACCTTCCAGTTATTTGTTTCACTTTGATCTATTGTTCTATATTCCTTTTTATTATTCACATCTTCACTATCTACTTAAAGACTCAGCTTAGACTTGCAAGATTGTGTATTCACATCTCTTAAAGGTAAAGGTATATTACCTATTTGATCAGCACCTCACCAACACTTATTTCAGTATCTACCTCTATTCTGAGCCATTAATATTAGTTAGCTCCTGGATTATCTACACCAGCGTTTCCCAAACCAGTCCTCAAGACCCACCAGCAGTCCAGGTTTTGTTAGTATCTCCATTGGAATAAAACAGGGAAATTCATAAATCCTGGACTGGTGGACCATGAGGACTGGTTTGGGAACTTCTGATCTACACTATCCTTCTGAGTGTTTCTCCCTATTAACATTTCTACTTTGAAGACATTACATTGCAGCATTAGGAGTATCAAAATTCAATTGTTTTTCATTTTGTCTGTCACTTTTTTTTTTTTTTTTTATCAGAAACCTAACGTTTTTGCTCACTTTCTAAAGTTTATGGCTTTGTTTTATTTATACAATACATAAAATAGATTGGCTGTCAGTCTATGTTTTTAATCACTTCTCTGACAAAACAGTGTGTTCTCCCACTTGTAAAACTGCAAATGTTAGGTATATTTTATCTTTACTGATTTATACTCGAGAAATGAAGCAGTTGTTTATCTTTGCCATTTGGTATTTGACAAAGACTTATGATGAAAAAGTCATAACACATAAAGTCCAAGGTATGATGTATTTTTTTATATGAGCTCTTAAAATCTTTACATTTTGTTATGGTATGTTCTGCAAACGCAAACATTTCTGAAATGTCTAGATTATTAATTGAGGAAGATATATTTAATAATAGAGACAAAAAAAAATTCTGGATAAACATCTTTTCGTTTGAATTTGAGCTATTCTTATATTCGTACGAAAGACAAATGAACAAATAGAAATTACAATGAATGAAATGAAGACCAAATTGATTGTTGAATTAAATTTCTTGCTGCAATTCATTCTTTCATTTGTTTGTTCATTTAGTATATTATAAGAAAGCAGCTACAAATTCATGGCTCCCTCATTGTAAATGAAAATAGCTTTATAAATCTCGATGTACCCCCTTCACTATATGAGGGTCAATGTGGTAAGGTTAAATCCTACCCCTACCTGCTGTGCATGTCTATTAAACAGTGAGCAACCAATGGCTGCTCTCTATCATACAAAAAAAACAAACTAATGGGCAGCAATTAGGGATTAGTCTAGCTTCGGTGAGGGAATAATCTAAATTTTATTAAAGACCAGAGGCTTCATATTTGCTTTACCTTCTTTATGGAAAACCTCCAGCAGCAAAGAAATAGTTAACATAACTTTCAAAACAACCAATCAGAACAAAACAGCAGTATAAAACCACATAGGCAGACCCTCCCACTTCCTCTTTCTTTGTTGCTGCCTCCAGGTGAGCACTGTCCAACTCAGAGGTACAGAGGTACACACCCCACAGTCAGCCCAGCAAAAGCCACAGACACAGAGGTATTAACCCCTTCAGGACGGAGTCAATAGTGCACGTTCTGATCAAAACAAAACGTAAACAAAAACTGGTATTTGCGCTATATGTCTGTTCACCCGTAGTTCCCATCTTTCATATTAAATGTACCCACACTTATTATATATCATTTTGTTCAGGAGAAACAGGGCTTTCATTCCATATCAAATATTTATATATGAAACCTAATTTATTATGAATAAAATTAAAAAAACTGTGAGAAATGTTAAATTTTTTAAAAAATTTGTAGTTCGGCCTCACATTTTAGCTGTAAATGTCATAATACTGTTAGGTTTTACTGCAAAAAAATGCACATATTTGTAATCAGCGATGTCTCACGAGTACAACAGTACCCGCCATTAACAGGTTTTATGGTGTTTTGGAAAGTTACAGGGTCAAATATAGAACGTTCCATTTTTAAATTGAAATTTGCCAGATTAGTAATGTTACCTTTGAGATGGTGTGGTAGCCCAGGAATGAGAATTACCCCCATAATGGCATACCATGTGAAAAAGTAGACAACCCAAGGTATTGAACGTGGGGTATGTTTAGTCTTTGTTAGTAGCCACTTAGTCACAAACACTGGCCAAAGTTAGCGTTCATATTTGTTTTTGTGTGAAAAAAGCAAAAAACTAATATTTGGCCAGTGTTTGTGATTAAGTGGCTACTAAAAATGACTGGACATACCCCATTTGCAATACCTTGGGTTGTCTACTTTTGCAAATGGTATGCCATCATGGGGGTAATTCTTTTTCCTGGGCTACCATACGGTCTCAAAGGCAACATAACTAATCTGGCAAATTTCAATGTGAAAAAAATTAAATGCAAGCCTTATATGTGACTCTCTAACTTTCCAAAACACCATAAAACCTGTACATGGGGGGTACTGTTATTCTCGGGAGACTTCACTAAACACAAATATTAGTGTTTTAAAACAGTAAAACATATTACAACAATAATATAGTCCATAAAAGTGCCGTTTGTTTGTAAAAAATGCAAAAAACGTCACTTTTACTTAAAATATCATCGTTGTAATATAATTTACCAGTTTTAAACAGTAATATTTGAGTTCAGCGAAGTCTCCTGAGTAAAACAGTACCCCCTATGTACAGGTTTTATGATGTCTTGGAGAGTTACAGGGTCAAATATAGTGCTTGCGAATTAAATTCTCTGCACTTTCTCCCTGTGTTGTCAGGCATGTCAATCAAATTTTAATTAATCAAATGACATAATTATGTTAAAAGATTACTTAAATGTACACATAGAATTTTAATATATATGCATTTATAGGTATTTAAATTCTACGTGTATACTAATGTAATCTATTATGTAATTATATGTATTTATCTCTTTATATATATTTGCGGTTATTTGTATTTTATATATAGATAGATATATATAGAATGTCATTCTAAGTGTATTTTGTTACCAATATATATTTTTTAATAACAAAATACAGTTAGAATAAAATTACATATGAATATATAATTTATTTTAAATTTTGTTTCAATATTTTATTTATTTAATAATTTCATTTATTTATTATTGTAATTATATGTGTATATATATATATATATAATATATGTGTATATATCTATTATATATATAATATATATACATATTATATATATATGTAATGTCACTCTAAGTGTATTTTAATACTAATATATATACTAATATTACTATTAAAATACATTACGCATGACGTTACATATATATAATATGTATATATATTATATATATATAATATGTATATATATTATATATATAATATATATACATATATTATATATATAAAAATGCATTTATTTTAATTTTACACATGTCTAATTATTTTTTTTAATTCTTTCCACCAGCAGGGGGACTGTCTGATATTTCAGACAGACCCCCTGCTGGCAGATCCACAGCCAGCTATATGGGGCCATGTGATTGCTCTTTGAGAGCGATCACATGGCCCCCGGGGGCCTGATTTGCCGTGGGGGGGGGCTGCCTGGGCTCTGAGGCAGCCCCCCAGAAGAGGATCGCGGCTGAGGTGAGTACCGCAGGACCTCCTGGGCTGCAAGCCGTTACGGCGTTCTATGCCGCCGCAACGGCTTTAAAGCCCTTTAAAGCCGCGACGGCATAGAACGCCGTAACGGCGTTAAGGGGTTAATCCAAAAACATGTAAATACAAAGAATCAAACAACAACCCAGAACAGACAACTCTCTGAGTTGGACAGTGCTCACCTGGAGGCAGCAGCAAAAAAAGAGGAAGTGGGAGGGTCTGCCTATGTAGTTTTTATACTGCTGTTTTGTTCTGATTGGTTGTTTTGAAAGTTATGTTCACTATTTCGTTGCTGCTGGAGGTTTTCAGTAAAGCAAATATGAAGCCTCCTGTCTTGCCATAAAATTGTTTATAAAGCAATTGCAAGCTGTCAGCTTTTTTTTTTTTTTTGCAATTGGGTCCTTTTTTATTTTAATAGTTCAATGCAACTCTATATGGAATTTTATTTGGTCTTTTTGGGGGCTGAAAAAAAGAAATTGGAAGAAAAAAGAAGACATCTAATGGTAAGTATTTCTTTTTTATTTTACAGATGTTTAGTTTCTTGTCCCACATCTCTTTTTTTTTTTTATTATTCATGGTCCTTCTCTACACCAATGGGTTGGGGCTGATAAGGAAAATAGGGTTTACCCACCCTTATTATTTCAGGTCTTCATCCTCCACCAATGGCTGGTAAGGACACTATGTCCCTGTGTTCATTTTATTTCACCTGTGCCTGGTCCCCCTTTATTTGATTAGCTGCCTAGTCACTAGTCTTTTTTTAGGACAGCAAGCAGCCACTCATACATTAGTAAAAGAAGGGCTTTTCATAATTTTGATGTTTCAGTTTTTAAGCAGATGGCTCCCTAATCCTTGTGGAATTGCCATACGGATACCAAAAATAAGCTGTATTTTAACAGCTTCCTAATTTGGTACTCTTAAATATGGCAATCCAATCCGGAAGTTATCTGTTAAACGGCTGCAAGAAGTGGATCAGAATTTTCATATATCAGAATGAAATTCAGAAATGAAAATAGTGGCCGAATTTCAACTGAAAATTAATGAACAAAGAAGAAATTTGGGTCGGATGAAACACGTTTTTTGGGGGGTGAATATACAATGCATACTTCATATTAATGAGCTTTTAACTGTTCTAATGTTGGATTGTATGAACTAATTATTAGGTTGTATGTATAGTTGGCTTGTATGAACTAATTCAATACTTTAATAGGTGATCTGGCATTGTGCTCTCATTTAATGTTCAATAATGTGATTTTATTTTTTCTGTTGTGACACTTGCCCAATTACAACAATTACAGCCTGACAAAACACAAGTTGGTTTAGACTTTTACAAGTGGAAATAAGCATGCCCCCACAATTTATATTAGAATAGCAGCTAGCACTTACGCTGCTTACTAAATTGAGCTCATTGCTTGTATAAATTCATTGAAATTCAATGTTTTGAAGAACTCAGGAGATTATACTAGCATTACTCAGAAGCTGTTATTATTTATAGCTTTATTACCTCCAAGCTGCCACCAGACTTCTCCATTTTACTTATAGCTACAATTTGACAGCACAAGGATTAAAAGTAATTTGGTTTTTGACCTTTTTTACTCCATATGACAAATCGTAATAATTTGTCATGGAAAGTGCACAGGGAGCTGGATTTTATGTCATTAGAAAACTGTCAGGGTAAACTTTACTAAAGGATACTTGTTTGTTTTGCAACATTGATTACAAAAATCAGTATTGAAGTACAAGAATGTATGAGTTGTGCATCATGACAGTACCCTGAGTTATTTCCTTATTTGTGAAAGGAACAAGTAATTGTATTTATCATTGCATATCCTACAAATCTTTCATTTTTTTCCTAGTATGATTAAGTCAATATTTTTGCAGTGTTTGCCAGTAAAAATATAACAGTAATATAATAATAGTAACGGGCTGGCATTATTATTTCAGGAAATATGACCTAATAAATATATCAATACTTAAACAGAGACCAAAAGAGCAGCTAAATGTATAAAGTTGATAAAAACAAATTCTCAAATGACAAATGTATGCATATTTAAAGCAGAGGTTGGTAACCAACAAAAGGCTGCACCTGCACAACACCAGGCCTGAAATGAATTGATGCAAAATATGGGATTTGGCATGCTGTCTACACACCACCACTCCCGGCAGCTCAGAATGTAGTGATGTGTGGTGTCACTACAGAGGGCATCATAATGGAAATGTGTGCATAGAACTCATGTAAGCTGCTCCTCTTGGCTCCTTTGTGCCATTAAACACCAGGGATGAGAAACGTCCAGAGGTTTCAAGTGGTTTCCCAAAACACAACTGAAATTGCAACTTATAATTACTTCTTCAGTCTAAAAATGATTTAACTTCTTCATGGCAAGCATCTTTAGTACTTAGTAGAGCACCATTTTGCTGTTATGACCTGCTGCAAATGAGATGCATAGCCAGACACCAGCTTCCTGAGCAATGGCCTTCAGTTTAGTAATATTCTTGTGTTTGCGTGCCACCACAGCCTTCTTCAAATCCCACCAGAGATTTTCTATAAGGTTCAAATCAGGTGACCGTGATGGCCACTGTAAAATATTACAGATTTTTTCTGTAAACAAGTTTTGGTGGAATTTGAGGTATACTTGGGATCATTGTCTTGTTTGAAGTTCCCATGATGCCCAAGCTTCATCTTCCTCACAGACGGCATTACATTTTCTCCAAGGATTTTCTGATACTTCAATTAATCCATCTTACCTTCCACACACTGCAGGTTTCTAGTGCCAGAGGATGCAAAGCAGCCCCAGAGCATCACCAAGCCACTACCATGCTTAACTGTAGGCAGATATACTTCATTTTTCTTCCTCTAGACATACCGCTGATCCACTGGGCCAAAAAGTATATAAACAAAATAAAAAAGGATAAAAAAACAGAACCTAGATACCTGTGTGAAGTGGAGCAAACATAACAAAACCTAGGTAAAACTTAGAAGTACACTGAACAAGTTTCACATCTAGAACTGATGCTGATGAGTTGATGAGGTGTCAGTTCCTTGTGAAGCTGTCTGTTTATTGAAAGTGCAGAACACTTACATTTCTGGCAATTTGTGTTTTTTGGACCTGCTTTATGTATCAAGTGACACAACAGGGCAAGCCAATTAACATTATGATAAGGCTATTAGAAAGTGAACTATATCATTTCAATCTGACCCTACATTTAAAAACGATTAACTTCGAACTTGGATGTATTTTAATACAATCTGCATCTTTTTATATTTTGCTCAACTATTGATGAGACTATATGATGTATGATTGAGAATTATTGGTCTTACTTTTCTTGCTGTTTTATTGCATAATGTTTTTGTTGTCTTTTGTATTTTGTTACTTAAGGATAATTGCTGGAAAGTCTGGAAAATCAATATTTGCTTTGTTCTGCAGTTAGAAAAGGATCTTTCACATAGTTCTACAGTTTATGCTTTGACCTATCATGATCCAAGATCCTTCTTCTTCTTTTTTTTTTCCTGTAAGACCAAAGGAGTACATTGCCCATGAGGAGGTTTTGAATTTTACTTATATATAAGCCCTCAGGGAGAAGTTGACTTACCCTGTCAAACCAGTTAAGCTGGTTTTGAGACAGTCCAGGAATATTTGAACATAATCGGATGATGCTATGTTTCAGATTTAAAAAGGGCTCTGGTTACAATTACCAACATAAAATCCTTAAAATTTTCGGTTAATATAGACTTATATTTCTTTAGAAAATATCTATCTATCTATCAATCTATCTATCATAGGTCAATAGGTAACAAAAATAACCTCATATTCTAGAGCACTTTAAGTGTGTGGAGCATTTCTTTAACTTTGATTTTAAATGCATTACAAAGTAAAACAAAACAATTTAAAACAATTTTATTACCAGCAAAACAGTAGATGGTAGTATTAAGGAAATGTATGGTTAGCATACAGATATAAAGTATTTATGTACGTAATGATGTCAACAGGTCAGTTTTTACAAATAACTTTGATGTTAGTGAACTAATCTATTTACATTGAGAAGTCTAATCTACTAATATTCACATGCTGAACCACATCATGCAGAATCAATGAGAAAAATAAATATTTTTAAACAAAGAGGTGTTAGACAAAATAGACAACAAATAATAGTAAAAATGGTTATCCTGCCTTTATAAAAAAAAGTATTACCTAGAGAGCATTCCTAAGGGCCATGATTATATTTATGAATGAGTAAAGTGGTTAACTTTATTGCAACTGTATGGACATTTTTTAAAATGTCAACATATAATAAAGTGATGTTTTATGTTTAATAAAATTATGTTTAATAAAATTATTAATGAAATAATGATGGATATTTATTAAACAATTCTAAATTTAATTTTCAAATAACATTTGTAGCATTTTTTATTTTTTATAATTCTTTATTTTTGTTAGTGCATGAAATAACATTTTAGCTTTCTGAACCACAACAGTTGCAGGAAACCATTGGATAACAGTACATAACATGGTATAGAGATAGCTGTGCACATTTTTTTTTTTTTTAAAAGAAAAGGTGAACTATAAATGAGTATAAACGTAGTTGTCAGACAGTTTAAGTGACGTGTACTGACAGCGCATAGAATAAGAGTAGTGTTAGCTAGATATATATAACTTATGAAGTATTAACATCATTGTAAACCAGAATCTTTCTAACCGTTATACACATTGAAAAACATTTCCAGCTAGTATTTCTGATTATCCGTCTAATTATGTTGTCACGTGTTAAGTTTTATAATGTATACTCTCAATAACATCAAGTATGTAGAAAACAATAGTGTTGAGGACGGTTGTGATAGTCTAAATCATGGCTTGTAGGTGGGCATAGCAGGCTGCCTGCGGTTATCTAGTGAGCGCCTTAAGCCTGCTTCCACCTGGGTTTAAGTGTCGCTAAACAGGCCACCTATATGTAAAAGGTATGATGAGTTGTCCCGGTGATACTCTGCTAGCTATGCATTAAACAACAAATGGTTATATCATAAAAAATAATAACGGTATGTTACCAGGCTGAGTAAGCATTGTGTTCCTTGCAAATTAACATTCTAGCTGAGTAAAAACAGGCTAGGGTGAATTGTGAAATGAGATTAGTTAAGTTTGGTTGGGATTAGTTAAGTCCAGCTTTAGAATAAATACACTATTACAGCTTTGATACCCCAGAGTTGGCCGTCTTGATTCAGAGTCCCTGTCCGTTGACTGGTCTCGGCCTATAGCAATCTTCCAGTGTCCTGAAGCTAGCCGATTCCCTGGATGGGCACTTGTGTAGCGTGCAATGTCTCTGAGCGGCCGCCGCTCCAGGGTGATTTAGGGTGTCCTTCAATTTCTGTGGACTAGGGTGAGTAAAATGAGCAAGCTTGAGTACAGTCCCTTGTGCAGGCCTAGGTGTCGGCTTGAGTGCTGGCCGCTGCGTATGTTTGGGTGCTGGCTTGAGTGTAGGCTTGAGTGCAGGCTTGGGTGAAGGCCGCTGTGCAGGCTTGGACGCAGGTCGCTGTGCAGGCTTGGGAGCAGGTCGCTGTGCAGGCTTGGGTGCAGGCCGCTGTGCAGGCTTGGGTGCAGGTCGCTGTGCAGGCTTGGGTGCAGGCCGCTGTGTATGCTTGGATGCAGGCCGCTGTGCAGGCTTGGGTGCAGGTCGCTGTGCAGGCTTGGGTGCAGGTCGCTGTGCAGGCTTGGGTGCAGGTCGCTGTGCAGGCTTGGGTGCAGGCCGCTGTGTATGCTTGGATGCAGGCCGCTGTGCAGGCTTGGGTGCAGGCCCCTGTGCAGGCTTGGGTGCAGGCCGCTTTGCAGGTCGCTGTGCAGGTGTAGGCGTAAGTGCAGGCCGCTGAATAGACTTGGGTGCAGGCCGCTGTGTAGGCATGGGTGCGAGCTTGAGTGCAGGCCGCTGTGCAGGCTTGGGTGCAGGCCGCTTTGTAGGCTTGGGTGCAGGCCGCTTTGCAGGCTTGGGTGCAGGCTGCTGTGCAGGTTTGGGTGCAGGCTGCTGTGCAGGTTTGGGTGCAGGCTGCTGTGCAGGTTTGGGTGCAGGCTGCTGTGCAGGTTTGGGTGCATGCTGCTGTGCAGGTTTGGGTGCATGCTGCTGTGCAGGTTTGGGTGCAAGCTGCTGTGTAGGTTTGGGTGCCGGCTGCTGCACAGGCTTCTGTGTGTCTTGTCTTGCAGGCTTTGGAGTAGATCTCTGTGTGGGTTGTAGAGCCGGCCTGTGGCTTTGTGCAGGTGTTGCTGTGGTCTGCTGTGATGCCTCTTTCCCTATACGTTTCTGCGTCCGTGCTGCAAGCTTGGCCCAGAACTCAAAGGCTCTTGCAGTTTGGTCCTCGTGGGGGGCCATTACCCCGTGTGTCATCGTGGCCGCCATCTTAGCCGTTGGGATTGTCAGTCGCTTGGTGCCGCCTATCTCCTTGCCCCAGTCCGACTGGGGGCTGATAGCAGGAGGGGACCGGGATAACCCCCTCTGGTCCCACTGGGGGGGGGAACGGGGGTTCGGTGGCAGATTTCCCGCCGCTTTCGGCGGCAGGAGAGTGTCTCTCTCTCCTGCGCCCGCCATGCTGGGAGGCCGCGCCAGGGTGTCGGTCGCACACCGGGGCGGTAGTCGCTTGGAGGGTATCGTGGAGATAGTCCCGGTGTCCTCCTTCGCCTGGTGGCCTTTATCCGCCATTCGATTGCCGTTTTTGTCGCTTATCATCGTTTTTCTGTGGGTCCTGGCCGGAGCTGTTGAGAGTTGCGTCCTCTCGGCTCCACGGTCAGGCCCCGCCCCCTCTCAAATAATATTTGTAGCATTTTTTAAAATTGGCATTTCTTTTTTTTATCTGTGGCTTCTTTTGTCTGCTAACCAGCAATTCTGAATATGCTCCATTTTTTCATCCACTCAACGACCATATCAAACTTTTGCCAGTCATTCTGACAGAAAAGTGGGTTTTTTTTTTGCCGCTCTAAATCTGGCACTCTTCTGAACTTAAAATGTTTTGAGAAACTGGCATAATTTACTATGATAAATATTTTCAGAGTTATTCACTAAAGTCTGACTGCAAAATCTGGACATTGTTAATTCAACATTGGACTGCAATGGAATTCTACATTGTCCAGATTTCATAATTCAGGCCCCAAATGGGCTTGAATTGTGTCCAAATTTCAGCTGGACTGAATGCTGACAGACAGTTTAAATTCAGACTGAATGCTGCACATCTGGGGACAAATTCAAAAAACATCTGACCTTTACAGTCCATCTCTAAACAGTTGTACATCAAAATGAAAAAATAATGTTCAGTAGTTGGGAAGAGAGAAATTAATGAGGATAAAAACTTAAGGTAGACCATGCAAGGGGGGAAAAAGTACTTTCCTCCTCCCAAATAAATCTGGGCATAGTGACAAAATAGAGATTGATTTTGATCATCACATTTGAAAATAACTTGATGAATATCAATATCCTCCAGCAGTGGCGTACATGCAGGGGTCCCGACCGGGCCCGGCCGCCCTGCGACCCAGTATGTATGCCACTGTGGCCAGCCTCTTCTTCTGGGGGGCCCAGGAGCCGGCAACCTCAGGGCACCCCGAGGCTGGCCCTGCTGTCACCGGGCTGCCGGTCCTGCGGGCGCACGAGGGAGTACTCTCCCGTGAGTGCTTCCTCTTCAGCTCCCTCGCGCACCGCACTGATACCGGAGCCGGAAGATGACGTAATCTTCCGGCTCCGGCATCAGTACGCGGCGCGTGAGGGAGCTGAAGAGGAAGCACTCAGGGGAGAGTGCTCATTTGCACGCCCGCAGGACCGGCCGCCCGGTGACACCACTGGACCCCAGGGAATCCCTAAGGTAAAGAGGCTGGGTGATTAAATTACAAAAAAAAAAGTGTGTGTTAGCGAGTGTGTTACTGTGTGTCTGTTACTGTGTGTGTTTGTGTGTGTCTGTTAGTGATTGTGTGTTTGTCAGTGAGAGTGTATGTTTTGTGAGTATGTATGTATGTCTGTCACTGAGTGTGTCTGTCAGTAAATGAGTGTCTGTTAGCTAGTGTGTATGCGTCTGTTCATGGCAGTGTGTGTGTCTTCAGAGCCGCGCGCACATTCAAACCGCCCATAGGAAAGCATTACTCAATGCTTTCCTATGGACGTTCAGTGTCTTCTCACTGTGATTTTCAGCTCCTCTAGCGGCTGTCAATGAGACAGCCACTAGAGGCTGAATTAACCATCAGTGAAACATAGCAGTTTCTCTGAAACTGCTATGTTTTCAGCTGCAGGGTTAAAACTAGAGGGACCTGGCACCCAGACCACTTCATTGAGCTGATGTGATCTGGGTGTCTGTAGTGGTCCTTTATGTGTGTGTGTGTGTGTGTGTGCATCTGCATGCACTGGCGTACATACCGGGGTCGCAGCCCTGCGACCAGGTGCCCCCCGCCATGTGTTGCGGCCCCGGCCCGCGCAGAGTAAGCGTGTGGGGGGAGGGGGGGGTGCCACGGATCTATTTTCGCACCGGGGCCCCATGGGTCATGTGTACGCCACTGTCCTCCAGTGTACATAGGTTTCAGTGTACAAGAAAATTAATGTTTCAGACTGCAATTATATAAAGTGTGAGAAATTAAAGTTTGATATTTAAAGTTTGATATTATAGCCCATATAGTCACAGCAGGTGGCTATAAATGATCAACATAATAATCAAAGATGGTTATGTTAATATGAATTTCAGTGTAGTGGAAATACGGTAAATAGAAAAAAAATAAAGATTTTCATTTGGGCATAGCAGCTAGTGGCTGTAAATGCCAACAAACCTAAATTGAACAAATTAAGTGAGCATTAAAGGTAGATAATGGAAGTCAGGAACATGAACCAATCTTGCTGTCCCCACAAGTGCATTCACTGATTCGATTTAAATCAAAGTCTATTTAATTGTAATTGTAGCAAACTTAAGACAGCATATCAAACTGACTAATTATTGAACAACAACCCCAAGTGTCCTTGCCTGTCTAATTGTGTCAGCTCAGTATCATAAGAAAAAAACATTCCCTTATTTCCACTAAAGAGTAACTAATTGATACTAGCTCAGGGAGAAAAAAAAGGTGCATTTCAGAGGGAGACAGTGTACCTCACCAGAAACATACTCTTAATTTGAGGGAAAAATAAACTGCCCCAAACACAACAGTTCTAAAAAGATTATGTTTTCGACATTCTCCCATAGTGCTTTTTAAAATATGCTAATGTGCAGAGGCAATATATAATTGTTAGACTTTCATTCTCAATTTGGTATGCTCTCTACAATATACAAACATAAAGTTACAGAAAAAGCTCTACTGAAAATGGGTAATAAGTGTGTGGTTTTATAAGGTACAGGGTGCTCTTAAAGGAAGAGAATCTGTTCCCATACCAGATATATAAATGTAATACAAATTAAGAAATGATCCCAAGACACACCACAGTTTTGCACATAAAAATAGTATTTATTCATGCATAGAAAATACAACAAATATCACATTTTAACAGCACTTTTTCTTTCACTAAAATTGTTGCAACTGTGTCACATTTTGCTTCTTTTACATTTGACATTAGATATTAGAAAGTTATAAGGAACAAACTTTTAAGGTTCCACATAACCAGAACAAATTAGCATTGGTTTATAGAAGAACCTAAATAAATACATAAATGCTAGTATGTCACTTATCCTAACAGAGATCAAAATACTTATGGTATTTGATGAAACAGAGCATCGATAAATGAAGTATGGTATACACTGTATATAGATTCTGTATGTGCTGAATATAATGAGCTGCACGGGTAGAATGTTCATTCTGAAAATACTTTATTACTTATGTCAATCATGATGACAAGTGCTTTACTTTTAGTCTTAACTTGCATGTCACTACCATTGATTTCCAGAGATTATATTCTACGTTTATAACCAATGAGAGGAAACTAAAGTATTTATTTCATTTTAGAGAAAGTACAAACTTAAGGATTGAAGACAAAAAAGATTATAAATTAAAGGACATATTAGCACTATTAATTAGTTTAATAGCTGGTATATTTACCAGACTTGCACAAACAATATTATCATTATGGAGGAATCTGACATAATTTTAAGGAGTTTCATAAAAGTTTTTTTTTTTAGTATCAGCTGTGGAGCTGCAACTAATGGCTTCCGCATTATTAAACTCAGGTGTTCACATGCAAAATGAGAAACATGCTATGCGACCTCTAGAAGGATATCCAGCAGATGTCTCTAGACTTACCACTGAACTTGTTATTATCATAACTGAATTAGAGGATCTCATCAATAAACTGGAAATTGTGTATTCCCACAATTCTCTTGGGGGCAAACATGAGGCGTTTACCGAAGTAGTAAACTGCATGAAACAAATTCAGAAAATACAATATAGTGTAGATGGTACTGAAAAATGGCTTCACAGTGATTATAATGATATTGTGCTGAATATTACACTCACATTTCAAGGAGCCTGTATATAGAAAACACTGGCTCCGTATAAAGGCTTGTGTGCTGTTATGGTAGCACCACCCCTCCTACTTCGGCTTGAAGAATTTCTCGGCAACACGAAAAAGAAGGGAAGAAAGCAGACCAATGTGTAGACTTATGGTGATAAATGACACAGATATGTGTTCAATAAATGGGGTGCTCACCTGGTCCTGAGCCTACGAATCCCGGCTCTAGGTGTGTAGGTTTTGTGCCAATTTGAATGGGGATGACACTTCCCCTGTGAGAATTCCTTGGAGGCTCCAAAAAGGACTTGGATGAGGTTTTGAATAAAAATGGTGAATTTATTAGTTTAAAATAAACATAAAAACAAAGATGATAAAAGTCCTCAAATAAAAGTCCTTTAAAAATGGCCAATGCGCGTTTCACTCTCAAATAGAGCTGACTGAAGAAGCTCTATTTGAGAGTGAAACGTGTATTGGCCATTTTTAAAGGACTTTAATTTTTATTTGAATGAGACTACGTTTTGGTAAGATTTATCTGTGTTTGAGCGCTCCACTTATAGGTGTAGGTCCTTGTCACTTACATCGCACCAATATCTACTAGATTTATTCAGTGGAATAGAGTATATTTCCACACTAGTGTATTGAGCTGCCTGTAAATCACTTTTTGACTCTTTTGAGCACTTTTGTTATACACACTCCTCTGTAAAAAGAGGCAACCTTTGATTGGTATGCATGAAACAAATATTTGCTGACGTTAGGTCATGGTGTAATAACATAAGAATTCAGTGGAAAACAAACAATATACTTTAAGATTTGTCTAACATATCTTAGGATTTCAATATGGTGAACTTTGTTATTGACCAAAGGAATAGGCTCCCAAAAGGAATAGTCTAACATACAATAATCATCCTCAAACACAATGTAATGGAGACAAAAATCTTAGACCAGTTACTCAAAAAGATGGGGCTAACACAACAAGCTTGTCAGCTATGGAACAGGATCCATCAAAGTGATCACTTCTTCAGAGGAAGGGAAAAACTACTGCAACAATGGGACTTACTCTCGAAATCCACCACAAGTGTCCCAACAAGCTAATAAGAGAATGTTTCTCAACAATGTTTCTCAACAATCAGCATCCTGTTCGACAACAACACCGCCAATAAGTGTTGCTTATTATGTTATTACAGTATAATACATCTCCTATTTTGGGACCACATTATAATTTCTTGCTATTATTTATAAGCACCTATTACGTTCTGTAGTCTAAAATAATTCTTGTGGTTTTTATATGCATAGATGCTCTAATAGTTAACATAATAGTTACTTGTCTATCTATGTTTATATGACCTCCAGACTCACCACAAACAGGTCAAACAAGTGTTGCAAACCTTACTGAAAAATCAACTTTATTGTAAACTGGAAAAATGTATCTTTGATCAAACAGAAGTACAGCTTTTAGGGTATAAAATTTCTGCATCAGGATTTCAGACGGACCCTCAGAAACTTGAAGCTGTCCTACATTGGCCACTACCCAATGGACTAAAAGCCATTCAAAGGTTTATTGGGTTTGCAAATTATTACATATATTTATTAAAGGGTTCTCTTCTGTGTTAGCCCCATCACCAATATGGCTCGCAAGGGGGCTAGCAATACGATATGGTCTAAAGAGGCTAGATAGGCTTTTGAACTCCTCAAACAAAGATTTTCATCGGCTGACATATTGAGACACCTCAACACAACCAAACCCTTCATACTGGAGATTGATGCATCCAAAACGGGGGTAGGGGCTGTTCTATCCCAGAGGGAGAGTCAATATACCCCTTTACATCCATGTGGTAACTTCTCTAGAACGTTGTCTCCTACTGAACGCAATTATGACATTAGCAAAAGAAAATTGTTGGCCATTATACTTGCGCTTAAGGAGTGGCGACATCTTTTAGAGGACCCCCTTTTGATCATTACTGACCATAAGAATTTGGCCTACATAGGCGATGCTAAACGACTATCTTCTAGGCAGGCTAGATGGTCTCTGTTCCTTTCTTGCTTTAACTTTCTAATTACTCACAGACCTGGTCCTAAAAATGTAAAGGCAGATGCCTTATCCAGACAATTTGATACTGATTCAGTATAGGGACTAGAGACATCCCCTATTATTTAACCTGAGTGTATCATCACTTCTATTGTCCTTTCCTTATCTTCCCCTCTGCTTGGCACCATCATGGAGGCTCAGTCTCAGGCACCTTGCAATAAACCATTGGATAAATTATTTGTTCCATTGAGGGAAAGGGAAAATGTCATGAAGGTGTTCCACAACAACGTGACAGCTGGAGACCCGGGTATTAATAAATCAATATCCATGATCATGAGATCTTTTTGGTGGGATTCGCTCAGGAAAGATGTTATAGAATATGGGCCTGTTCTGTGTGTGCAGTTGCTAAAGTACTTCATAAACTTACATGTGGATTATTACATCTACTTCCCATGGACAGTGTTCCATGGTCCCACTTGTCCATGGATTTTACTGTGGAACTTCATAGTTCTAATGGCTATACCACCATCCTTTTGGTGGTTGCCCGATTTTCCAAGATGGCTCATTTTGTCCCACTCAAAAAATTGCCTTCCTCTCAAGACTTAGTTTTTTTTTTTTTATATGTGAAATTTTAAAGTTACATGGCATCCCTCCCAATATTGTCTCTGACATAGGTTCTCAGTTTGTGTCTTGGTTTTGGAGGGCTTTCAATAAACAGTTGGGCATTGAATTGTCATTTTCTTCCTCTTATCAACCCCAAACCAATGGCAAGGCTGAGAGGGCTAACCAGTCTTTGGAATTATACTTGTGTTGTTTTGTTAATATCACTCAAGATAATTGGTCCGAATTACTACCCTGGGCCGAGTTTGCTAGAAACAATGCTCATCATGACTCTTCTGGTCACAATCCTTTTTTTTTTTATTAATAACGGTCTTCATCCTACTGTGATGCCGGCTGTTTTCTCTGACATGGCTATCCCTGCTTTGGATGATCCCCTTGCTTCTATTCGTGATACTTGGACCAACGTTCACTCCGCTCTGGAAACTGCGGCAGATCGTTTCAAGCATTATGCTGATAAACGGCCGGATGCCAACCCCGTTATCAAGTGTGTGAGAGGGTGTGGTTATCATCGCGCAATGTTAAACTGAAAGTTGCTAGCAAGAAGTTTGCCCCCAGATACCTTGGTCTGTTCTGTATCATTAGAAAAATTAATCCTGTCTCTTATTCTCTGACACTTCCTGCCTCTTTACATATTCCCAACACCTTTCATGTCTCCTTCCTCAAACCATTTTTTTGCAATAGATATACTGTCCCGAGTGTTCCCCCTCCTCCATTGGTTGTTTCTGGACAGGAGGAGTATGAGGTCTCCTCCATAATTGATTCCAGATTTTCTCGTGGCACCTTACAGTATTTGGTTGGAGGGAGTATGGGCCTGCTGAACGTTCTTGGGTTCCGACCTCTGACATCCATGCTGCCCACAAAATTTGTTCTTTTCATGCCAAATTTCCTCTCAAGGCTGGTCCTGCTCACCCGGTGGGAGGTCTTCAGGTGGGGGGTAATGTAACATATTCCTCCTCACCTTGCGGTATTTGCGCCCAGCGGCCGTGCGTCTGTACAAATAACTCTTGCAACATGTTAATGGATGCCGACCGCTGCGGATCCACACCAAATTATACCCCCACGTCCGCCCACATTAATGACGATGTCGGAGTGCGCGTGAAGTCACGCGGAGACGCGCATGCATGTTTTGGGGTCAAAGGCCGTTCTCAGCCAATCAGAAATGTAAAGCACTCATTTAAGCTCAAAATTACTTTTCCTTATTGTCCTGTCGTGGTTTCCTTAATGGTTGTCCGAGAGTGTGTTCCTGAGCGTTTATATTCTGTTTTTTTTTACTTTGGCTTCATTTGACTTCCCTGTATTCTGTTATCCCTGTCTTCTGGCTTTCCCTTATCGTTGTGTCTCATTCTGTGTCCCCTGACCTCGGCAAGTATGCTGACTATTCTTTGGTGCGTTAAGTCTGGCCATTCTAAGGCCCAGTAATATGTTACCTATTAGTCCTCAGTGTGACACAATCCTACATGTTGGATCAACTAGTAATCCTGACAGTATATTAGTTTAATGGATGTCCCTGTTGTAATTTTTTATAACCAAAAGCCAATCTTCCCGATTTATATCTATGTCAAGTAGTTTGTTTCATTTCTCTATATTCTTTAAACATCTCTTCGTTCTATATAGGACAATAAAAGATAAGCCATTGACATAACTTTAGAGACTAATTTCTCACAGAATATTTTTTTTAAAGGCCTAATTTATGTTCATCCCCACTTGCAACAGTCTGTTGTAAAAAGCCTTTGATTTCTAGGAAGGAAAAAAACTTCCTTGATGGGTAGATTATATTCTAAATTTAACTCAGAAAAGGATTTCAGTGTTCCATTAGTGTAAAGGTCAGCCACCCTGAAGATAACAGATTTAATCCATTTATCTATGGTTAGGTTGGGAATATTTTTGGCTAATACACCAATGCCAACAGTCTCAATTATTTTATCATGTACTCCTAGCTTTTTCTTTAATTGAGCCCAGATCTTAAATAGATGCCCTAAACCATAGAAACATAGAAACATAGAATGTGACGACAGATAAGAACCATTCGGCCCATCTAGTCTGCCCAGTTTTCTAAATACTTTCATTAGTCCCTGGCATTATCTTATAGTTAGGATAGCCTTATGCCTATCCCACGCATGCTTAAACTCCTTTACTGTGTTAACCTCTACCACTTCAGCTGGAAGGCTATTCCATGCATCCACTACCCTCTCAGTAAAGTAATACTTCCTGATATTATTTTTAAACCTTTGTCCTTCTAATTTTAGACTATGTCCTCTGGTTGTGGTAGTTTTTCTTCTTTTAAATATAGTCTCCTCCTTTACTGTGTTGATTCCCTTTATGTATTTAAATGTTTCTATCATATCCCCCCTGTCTCGTCTTTCCACCAAGCTATACATGTTAAGATCCTTTAACCTTTCCTGGTAAGTTTTATCCTGCAATCCATGAACCAGTTTAGTAGCCCTTCTTTGAACTCTCTCTAAGGTATCAATATCCTTCTGAAGATATGGTCTCCAGTACTGTGTACAGTCAGGGGTGTATTAGCTGCGAGGCAAACAAGGCATTTGCCTTGGGCGGCATTTTCCAGGGGGCGGCAAAAAAAGCCGCCCCCAAATGCCCAAGGCAAATGTCTTGTTAGCCTTGTGGCTAACAGACATGCCGGCGGGCTGCTGGGCGATCGGGCTGCACTGCCTGGCGGGCGGCCGGCGAGGGAGCACTTCCCCTGAGCTGTCTGCTCAGCTCCCTCGCCAGCCGCAGAGTGAGGCTGGGAGGCGGAGCCGGAATATGACGTCATATTCCGGCTCCCAGCCTCACTCTGAGGCGCGCGAGGGAGCTGAGCAGACAGCTCAGGGGAAGTGCTCCCTCGCCGGCCGCCCGCCAGGCAGTGCCGCCCGATCGCCCAGCAGCCACTGGACCATCAGGGAGGAAGAGACACCCCCCTCCCCAGCATTCCCAAAGGTAAGGAGGCGGGGGGGGGGGGGGTTAAATTAAAAAAAAAAAAAAATGTGTTAAAAATAAATTTTAAAAAAATGTGTTACAAATAAATTTAAAAAAAAGTGTTAAAAAAAATAAATAAAAAAAATGTGTTAAAAATAAATTTTAAAAAAATGTATTAATGTGGGTGGGTGAGTGTGTGTCTGTGTCTGTTAGTGTGTGTCTGTGTCTGTTAGTGTGTGTCTGTGTCTGTTAGTGTGTGTCAGTGTGTGTGTCTGTTAGTGTTTGTGTCTGTGTATGTTAGTGTGTGTGTCTGTGTCTGTTAGTGTGTGTCAGTGTGTGTGTCTGTTAGTGTTTGTGTCTGTGTCTGTTAGTGTGTGTCTGTGTATGTTAGTGTGTGTGTCTGTTAGTGTGTGTGTGTGTGTCTGTGTCTGTTAGTGTGTGTGTGTGTGTGTCTGTTAGTGTGTGTGTGTGACTGTGTGTGTCTGTTAGTGTGTGTTTGCCTGTGAGTGTATGTGTATGTCAGTGAGTGTGTGTCTGCTAGTTTGTGTCTGCTAGTGAGTGAGTGTGTGTCTGTTAGTGTGTGTGTGTTTCTGTTAGCGAGTGTGTGTATTTAGAATGCGGGGCGGGGGGAAAGGTTGGGTGGGGGTGGCGCGGGGGGAGGGGGGGGCGCCTGAGTTTTGTCCTGCTTAGGGCAGCACAAAACCAGGATACACCACTGTGTACAGTACTCCAAGTGAGGTCTCACCAGTGTTCTGTACAATGGCATGAGCACTTCCCTCTTTCTACTGCTAATACCTCTCCCTATACAATCAAGCATTCTGCTAGCATTTCCTGCTGCTCTATTACATTGTCTGCCTACCTTTAAGTCCTCAGAAATAATCACCCCTAAATCCCTTTCCTCAGATGTTGAGGTTAGGACTCTATCAAATATTCTGTACTCTGCCCTTGGGTTTTTACGTCCAAGATGCATTATCTTGCACTTATCCACATTAAATGTCAGTTGCCACAACTCTGACCATTTTTCTAGTTTACCTAAATCATTTGCCATTTGGCTTATCCCTCCTGGAACATCAACCCTGTTACATATCTTAGTATCATCCGCAAAAAGACACACCTTACCATCAAGACCTTCTGCAATATCACTAATAAAAATATTAAAGAGAATGGGTCCAAGTACAGATCCCTGAGGTACCCCACTGGTGACAAGCCCAAGCTTCGAATATACTCCATTGACTACAACCCTCTGTTGCCTGTCACTCAGCCACTGCCTTACCCATTCAACAATATTGGAATCCAAACTCAAAGATTGCAGTTTATTGATAAGCCTTCTATGTGCAACAGTGTCAAAAGCCTTACTGAAATCTAGGTAAGCAATGTCTACTGCACCACCCTGATCTATAATTTTAGTTACCCAATCAAAAAAATCAATAAGATTAGTTTGGCATGATCTCCCTGAAGTAAACCCATGTTGTCTCTGATCTTGAAATCCATGTGTTTTTAGATGTTCAACAATCCTATCCTTTAACATGGTTTCCATCACTTTCCCCACTACTGAAGTAAGGCTTATTGGCCTATAGTTGCCCAACTCCTCCCTATTACCTTTCTTGTGAATGGGCACAACATTCGCTAACTTCCAATCTTCTGGGACTACTCCTGTTAACAATGATTGGTTAAATAAATCTGTTAATGGTTTTGCTAGTACACCACTAAGCTCTTTTAATAGCTTTGGGTGTATTCCATCAGGTCCCATTGACTTATTTGTCTTTACTTTTGACAGTTGAAATAGAACCTCTTCCTCTGTAAACTCACGTGTAAACCAAAGCTTTTATGACCCAGATCTCACCATCTATAGCTTTGGGACACAGTCTCCCAAATGTAGCTGCTAAAATCCCGCTGTTGAGTCAGATGTAATTCAATTTGAAACCAGCTCTCTTCGCATATCTGTGGAGTATGCATCAGATATATGTGGCCAATCATGCTAGCTAAATAATATATTTTTTTTTAAATTGGCATACCTAGGCCTCCATATTTCACTTGTAATGCCATCCTCTTGATACTTATACAAAATTATTTGCCCTGTGAAACAAATAGAGAGATACACCTCTGAGCTAAACTTAACCAGCTTTCAGGTATTTGAATGGGGAGATGTCTAAACATATACAGCCATTTGAGGATATTATATGTTTTGACTGCATTGATCCTTCCAAACCAAGACATTTTTTATTTTTCCATCCTTTTAGAACAAAGTTTGTCTCCTTTAATAAGGCCAACAATTTTAGTTCTAGGATGTTCCCTACTTCTGGTGACATCTTTTTTTTTTTTTTTTTTTTTTTAAATATTCTTTATTTTAAGTTTTTCTATTTTTCAAAAAGACATTAAAACATATAACATCATATTTAGTCTCTGATTATCAATCAGTTTTACATCCAGTGGTATATAAGTTTTCAAATACATATACACATACAATGAACAATAAGACACTATTGTCCCATGAACGAAAGGTGAAGGTGGGTCCCAGGTCTCCAGTGAATAGTATTGCAGGGACTTGTTGAATTAGATTTAAAAATTACATTAATGCTAGCCATGTTTGCCACATGTAAAATCTCTTTCCATTTTTATCTGGGAGGTTAATTGTGCTTTAATAGCATCCCATGATATTTCACTCATTTGTTGCCAATTCCGTGTTATTATACTTTAATAGGCAATAAAACAATGGGTAATAAAATTTTTATTTTTATGAGCCATTTTAGGCCATTGCATATGTAATAGTGCCGCCTGGGAGTTTTTTTCTAATGTTATCTTTGTCATATCATATATGTATATATATATATGAAAAAAGCGAGTTCAAGCCTTTCTTAACCCCTTCAGGACCGGCCTGTTTTTGCGATGTTTGTACGTTAAGGACCAGAGCAGTTTTAACACTTTTGTGGTGTTTGTGTTTAGCTGTAATTTTCCGCTCTCTCATTTACGGTTCCCATACAAGTTATATATTGTTTTTTTCACGACAAGAAGGGCTTTCTTTACATACCAGTATTTATATTATGTCATATATTGTATTTAAAAAAAATAATAAAATATGGTGAAAAATAAAAAAAAAAACATGTTTTGGGACTTTTACTTGAAAAATCTTTTACTTATCTACAAAAGCTAATGAAAAAAACTGCTAAATAGATTCAAAATTTTGTCCCGAGTTTAAAAACACCCAGTGTTTACATGCTTTATTGCTTTTTTTTGCAAGTTATAGGCCTATAAATACAAGTAGGAAATTGCTGTTTCAATATATATATATATTAAATGTATCAATAGTGACATTGTTACACCGTTATCTGTTATAAATCCCCGAAACACACCTAACATGTACATATTTTTTAAAGTAGACAACCCAGGGTATTTAAAATGGGGTATGTCCAGTCTTTTTTAGTAGCCACCTAGTCACAAACACTGGCCAAAGTTAGCATTTATATTTGTTTGTGTGTTAAAAATGCAAAAAACGCTAACTTTGGCCGGTGTTTGTGACTAAGTGGCTACTAAAAAAGGCTGAACATACCCCATTTGCAATACCTTGGGTTGTCTTCTTTTGCAAATGGTATGCCATCATGGGGCTAATTCTCATTCCTTGGCTACCATACGCTCTCAAAGGCAACCTAACCAATCTGACAAATTTCAATAAAAAAAAAAAAAGTAAAATCAAGCCTTATATTTGACCCTGTAACTTTCACAAACACTATAAAACCTCTACATGTGGGGTACTGTTATACTCAGGAGACTTCGCTGAACACAAATATTAGTGTATCAGAACAGTAAAATATATCACAGCAATAATATCCTCAGTGAAAGAGCTGTTTGTGTGTGAAAAATGCAAAAAACTTCACTTTCACTGACAATATCATCGCTGTGATATGTTTTACTGTTTTGAAACACTAATATTTGTGTTCAGCGAAGTCTCCCGAGTAAAACAGTACCCCCATGTACAGGATTTAGGGTGTCATAGAAAGTTACAGGGTTAAGCACAGTGCTAGCAAATTAAATTATCTGGACTTTTGGCCTGGGTTGGCAGGCAGGTCCCTCAAATTGCAATCATTAAAATTACTTAATTAGGTAAAAATATTACATAAATATGCACGTAGAATTTTAATATATATACATATTTATATATTTGACGTCTACGTGTATATTTATGAAATTATTAATGTAATTTTGTATGTGGACATATGTATATTTCGTATTATTTTTATTTATTTATTTATACATAGATATATATATCATTACATTCTAAGTGTATTTTGATATAAATATATATATATCAATATCAAAATACTGTTAGAATAAAATTGAATATATATATATAATTTTTTTTAATTATTAAAAATTATTTTTATTTTTTGTTATTTATTTTTATTAACATATTATTTGTATTTTATAATAATATATATATACCATATATATAGTTATTATATATATTGTATATATTCGTGTGTAATTTAAATATAAGTGTATTTTTATATTAATATACGTATATATATAAATATAAAAATACACTTAGTGTGACATTATATATATTATATATATACATATATTATATATAGGTATATATAGATATAATACATGTATATATATCATATATATATACACATATTTTATTTTTTTTTACACTGATTTCTTTTTTTTACACTTTATTTTATGATTTTTTACTTGCAGGGAGACTGCCTGTCAGCACAGACAGTCCCCCTGCAGGCAGATACAAAGACCCCTATTGCGGTCATGTGATCGAGTGATCACATGGCCGTGGGGTCCTGATCTGCCGAGGGGGGACTGCCCGGGCAGACAGGCAGTCCCCCTGGACCGGGAGGAGAGCTGATCGCCGCCATGGGACCGACGGCGATCAGGTAAGTTGCCCAAAACCGTTATGACGGTTCAGGACCGTCAGCGGTCCAAACGCACGTTTTACCGCTGACGGTCCTGAACCGTCAGCGGTCCTTAAGGGGTTAATACAATCACAGCTCCACCAAATATGTAAATAGGTACCATAGCTATACCTCCAACAACAAGGAAAGGCATATCTAGGCCTCCGTATTTCACTTGTAATGCCATCCTCTTGATACTTATATGAAATATTTTACCCTGCGAAACAAATAGAGAGATACATCTCTGAGCCAAACTTAACCATACATCCACCTTCATACATCCTCATTAATCTAGTCGGCACTAAATGCCACTTGTTTATAACCTTATAATGTGTTTCAACTTTGTATAAATACTGGACCTGTTTTCTTAGGGTCATTTATAGTAAGTAAGATATCATCTGTATACATAGACATTTTTAAATGACTATCTTTTGTTTTAAATCCACCAATTTTATCATTATTTCTAATATTTACAGCCAAAGGTTCAATAGATAATATATATATATATATATATATATATGTATATATATATATAGCAACGGGGACAGGGGGCAACCCTGTCTACCTCCATTACCTATATTAAATCAACTTGAGCATATATTGGGCCCGACCGTTCTCGCTGTGGGATTTCTATATAGTGCCATAATTGCCTCTAATGTCCAGCCCTTGATATTGTAATAAATCAAAGCCTGTTGCAAGAATTTTCAATTTTGCCAAATAAAGGCTTTTCCAGCATCTATAGCTATTGTTAAAAGTGTATTTTTATTTCTCTTAACGCTATCATGAATGTTTATAATTCTTCTCGTATTATATCCTGATCATCTTCCAGGGACACATCCTATTTGGTCTGTGTGAATCAATTCTGCAATGACGCTCTTAAGGTGCTCAGCTAAAATGGCTGAATACATCCGTATTAATTAAAGAAATAGTGTGATAGCTTGTTGTATCAAATGGATTTTTACCTGGATTTAATATTGGCAATATATTAGCCCTCATCATTTCGACTGGGAAGTTACCATTAATAGCATTATTGAACGTTGGGGCCAAATGTATGCTCAGTTGTTTTTTAAATGTTTGAAAAGAAAGATTGGTAAAGCCATCTGGTCTGGGTGTTTTAGCCTTTTGTAATTTTGAAATAGCCAATTCGACTTCTTCTTTACTAATGGGTTTATTTAAGTCCAACACTTTGTTTTCATTTAATTTTGGGAGTCTTATTTAAATACTGATCAATAGATTTCATTGGGGTATCTATTTGAAAATTGTATAATTTTCAATAATACTCATTAAAGCAATTGCCAATATCTTTGGCATTGATACATACTTTATTTTGATATATAATCTTAGTTATACGAGAATAGGATTGTTGTTTTTTATGTTTATTAGACATCATCTTATCTGTTTTATTTCCTCTGCAGTAAAATTTTAATTTTAGTTTATTTATATTCTTTGCAATCCTTTCATTTATACCTTGATTAATGTTGTCTTGTATAACCTTTATCTACTTAGCTTTTACTGCTAAAGGGTCTTTTTTATTCGCTTTTTTATGTAGATCTCTATCTTTCCTTTGTTGTGCCTCGTGTTTCAGTTTAATAAAATATTTCCTTGCCACTGCTTTAAAGGCACATCAGTTATTTAGGTAGGATGTGTCAGTAGGATCATTCTCTTTAATTTAATTTTCATACTTATTAATTAGATACTCCTTGTCGTTTTTATCAAATAACAAATACTTTTTAATTTCCACGTAGAGTTATTCTTTATTGGAAAATCATCTTTATCTGAAAGAGAATGATTTTTTATGATCAGACCATATGTTATCCACTATATTTTTTTCAACTTCTTAATCAGCTTCATATTACCCCAAATCATGTCTATCCTAGAATATGTTTAATATACTCTTGACAGATGTGTAAAATCCCTCATAGTTGGATAAACTAGAGAGATTGTATTTATTGAGAGTATAGGTTAAAGCATTAGCATATTTTACTACTTTGTTGTTTATCAGACTACCTTAAAGAAATTTTTTTATCCATTTGGTGATCAAGTACACAATTAAAATCACCCGCTACCATATGTATTCCCAACTTAATAGGTACCGCTTTCTCTAAAGTTTTATTCAACATTGGTACAGGGTTACATTAGGCAGATATATATTAATGATTGTGTATTTCACATCATTAATTTTACAAATTATAATCATGTATCTCCATTCAGGGTCTAATTCTTGATATAAATTCTCCCATTTAATGTTATTGGAAACCACAATAGCTACCCTTTTACTCTATTTTCTCAATCGCATGGACGCATGAATAATAGTTGGATATCGCTTTCCCTCCTACCCCCCTCTCCAGTTCACCTTACCCTGTTGTCTCTAATGTGTTTCCTGTAATAGACAAATATCTACTTTTTCCTTAACAAGACTGTTATATAATTGTGACCTTTTATTCATGGTATTCAAGCTCTGTGCATTCACCAAAAGAAACCTAACCATAATCAAAAATTGCATTGACCTGGGGCCTCATCTCCACCTCTCGACACTGGACATTATATACAACAAAAAAAAAACAAGACTTTCATGCCCTCGGAAAATCCCTGAGAGGCTTCATTAAAATACAACCCTTCCAGGGTCACCGAAAATCCCCTAAAGAGACACCTGCACTCGTCTGCATTTATTCAGAATAAGATATATGCCTTATATCAGGCATCTAGTAGGGCCACTCAAGGGGGACCTTATCTATCAGTATAATGATCTAACTTTTAAATTAAGGTTACTTTGTTATTTACCTTCTGGAGAGATCTTAATCCCAATGTAAGTAAACTCGTAGATCCAAAAACAGTCAAAGCAATGTCGCAACCATTTTTTTTTTGAGTCCTCTATATTTAGGGCCATAATTATTGTTTTATCCAGATTCAATTTATAGTTTATAATATTTCCATCTGCTCTTATATGAATTGTCAATATTTTGATTGTTAAAAGATACAATAATGATTACCACCAGGCAGCCCAGCTGGCCCAAATCCAAAACCTCCACGCCCCAGCAGGGCTCAAACTATGGGTAGACCTGGAACACGACTTATTTGGCCGTGACTTTCCATCCCTACACTTATGGATCCCTAAATAAGACAGACCACACACACCCCCCATGACCCTGGCACTGACACACTCTTTTCAACTATGGGACCGGATCACTCGCAAACACGACATTACCAACTCCCCATCCCCACTCTCACCGATCCTGCGCAACACCCAATTTGAACCAGGAATGACCCCCAAACACTTCAGTAGGTTCGAAGACAACAACCTAGTCAGGTTCTGTCACTTCTTCAGAGGACAACACCTCATCCCATTCACGGAACTCCCGAACGCCACCCCACTTACAACATTCGACCACTTTCGCTTCCTGCAAATTAGAAGCTTCCTAACCCAACCAACTAACCACAAAACAGCCACCACAACACCCACCACATTCGACAAAATGTGCCTGCAAACCCCAATACAAAAGGGACAAATATCCACAATTTATAGCATTCTACACCACACCAACTCCGCCGAAGCCCTCTCATACACAGCAGCCTGGGAAAGGGACATAGGGCCCCCCGAGGACACCTCAGGCTGGGAAGACATTTGGGAAGCCACGGCATCACTCTCTATCTGCGTTACACACAAGGAACAGGCCTTCAAAACCATGTTCTGCTGGTACATCACCCCCCTACGGCTTAAACAAATGTGCCTCACCATCCCTGACAGATGCTGGAACGGCTGCGGAGGACATGGGACGTACCTCCACCTATGGTGGGAATGTCCACAAATATCCCAACTATAGCACGAAATGGCACAAACAGTCAATAGGACGCTACATAGCAACCTCCCACTGGACCCATGGATCTGGCTCCTTTCTAAACCACATGACTCCCTCACCAGGGCCCAAAATAAACTCACAGCCAGGGTCGCACTGGCCACTCGCAGAACCATAGCCAGACATTGGGGCAGTAACGCTACCCCCTCAGCTCCAGAAGTACTACGGAAAATAGAAGATGCCATAAAAATGGACAAACTGTCCAACCTAATTCATGATACAACTAAATCCTTCCACAAAATTTGGGACCCATGGCTGATAAGACCTGCAATAGCACCATAGACCCCAAGGGGCTTAACACCCACGGCCCGACAGACCTAGCTTCGTACCCACCTCTTTTTTTTTTCACCTCCTCTCTCTTTCTTCTTCCTCCCTTTCCTTTCTCCCTTTTCCTCCCCTCCCCTCCCCTCCAATCTTCCTCCCTCTACCCCCAGACCTCCCCCCACCGACCCACGCAGAGACAACCACCAATCACCAGACAGGACCCACCTGTACACCAACCACGCCACTCACCAACACCACACCGACAATCCCAACCCACCAACACGACCATGACACACCCAGCAAATCCACCACATCCACAACCCAACCAAACAACCACCCCAGACCTCCTCCCGCACTCTTTCCCTGACAATGGAAACACGTGACGGAAAGCAACAGAACGAAAGTACCCTCCACAACTGGAACGGGTACGACAAACTCACTAACTGTTTTTCACTCTGAATATAAACGATAAGAATTTGTATGCTGCAACTATGCAGCCTTATGAAGGCTTTTGCACAAGCCATGTTATTACTTACCTTTACGCTTTCTGTCATTACAAAATAAAGAATTAAAGGACCACTCTAGGCACCCAGACCACTTCAGCTTAATGAAGTGGTCTGGGTGCCAGGTCCAGCTAGGGTTAACCCATTTTTTTTATAAACATAGCAGTTTCAGAGAAACTGCTATGTTTAGAAATTGGTTAAGCCTTCCCCCTAATCCTCTAATGGCTGTCTCATTGACAGACGCTAGAGGCGCTTGCGTGATTCTCACTGTGAAAATAACAGTGAGAGCACGCAAGCGTCCATAGGAAAGCATTGTAAATGCTTTCCTATGCGACCGGCTGAATGCGCGTGCAGCTCTTGCCGCGCGTGCGCATTCAGCTGACGGGGCGGAGAGGAGGCGGAGAGGAGGAGGAGAGCTCCCCGCCCAGCGCTGGAAAAAGGTAAGTTTTACCCCTTTTCCCCTTTCCAGAGCCGGGCGGGAGGGGGACCCTGAGGGTGGGGGCACCCTCAGGGCACTCTAGTGCCAGGAAATGAGTATGTTTTCCTGGCACTAGAGTGGTCCTTTAAAAAAAAAAAAAAAAAAAAAAGATACAATAATGGAGACAGTGGGCAGCCCTGCCTAGTGCCATTCCCCAGATTGAACCAGTCAGCACATATATTTTGCCCGATAGTTCTTGCAATGGGTCCACTATACAAAGCCTTTATTGCCCTACAAAATAAGTTTACAGAACCAAACCTTTGTAAAAACAACATCATAAAACCCCAGTCCACCCGTTCGAAAGCTTTTTCTGCGTCTAACCCAGTGATAACTAGTACTTTATCTCCTTTCTTGGCTATATCAAGAATATCAATTATCCTATGGATATTATTTATCGAGCTTTGACAGGGGACAAATCATATTTGATCTTTAGAGATAACTTGGGCACTAACCTGCTTAAGTCTATCCGCCATGACGGACGCAAACATTTTAGCATCAGCATTGATAAGGGATATCGGTCTGTAGTCTTTTAAAGATGTTGGATCTTTATCCTGCTTGAATATAGGAAGGATATTAGCTGCCAAAAATGCTGGCGACTGATTTATAAAATTATTAAACGCTTCTGTCAATTCAGGAGCTATTCTTGCTTTAAGAATTTTTTAAAAGTGGGCACTGAAACCATCCGGACCAGGGGCTTTTTTTTTTTTTTTTAGTGTACCAATAGCCTTAATGACCTTGTTCAGGTAGGTGGTTTTGTCTAATGATGCTTTCTTTTTGAGACAAATTTTAGGTATTTGAATACCATTCAAGAATTGATCAAAGCTGCAGGAATTAGGCATCTTAGAGCAATTGTATAACGCTTTATAGTAGCTGTTAAAACTATGACCAATCTCTTTAGGAGATCTATAGATCTTATCATTATGGATTATTTTATCTATCCTATTCTCCACAGATTGCTTTTTCAATTTATTAGTATTTCACCAACTCTGTTATTTTTAATATACCAATACTGTTTCATTTTTTCTGGATTATTAGCAATTCTGGTCATATTTAAATCATTTATCCGATCTCTTACATGCCTTATATTTTCTGCACCTTCCTTTGTAGGTCTATTCTTATTATTTTGTTGCAAATTATATGAAGTAAGATGTAAATAAGCCAAGGTACTACATCTCATTTTATTTTCATAAACCGCCAATTTGATCAAGTGGCCCCTTATTACTGCTTTGTATGCTAACCATAGTATGCCCGGCTTTGCTAACTTATTTTCTGAAAAATAAAAATCTATCATCTGATCAATGAGTTCTCTATTCTTTTCACTGCTCAAGAGGGCCTTGAGCACGGGCCAGCAAACCCCAAACAATCTGTATAAATGAAATTACTTTGAGGCAGTTTACTGCAATGTTTCAACCTGTAACCAGGACTTTATCAAGATTGTTGTATGTATGGCGGGGTGGGGGGGGGAGGGCTGTTTGTGGTGTTGCTGTGTGCATTGTGTTTACAATAGGGCTGTGCTGTGTGCATGAGGAGTGATTGTGTGAGTGACTTACTGCCTGAGGGGTGGTACCTGTGCCTAAGTGTGCCTGTGTGTTTGGATGGTGTTTAAACCACCATTATTTCTGTCTGTTAGGTGTTTAAAAAAAAAAAAAAAAAAAGTATTACATTATGTGAGCTTTTAAATTGCAGTTTAGTGTACTGAATCTTGTGTGTTGTGTGAATCGGCCCGAGCAGCACGCTTATAAAGTATGCATGTTCAGTGCAGATTCTCATTTATATATATTTAGGAGCCCAGACGAACTCCCCGGTTTTGCACACCTCCTTATGACAGGTGCTCATTCCAGGGCCCTTTATAACCTTACACTGCGGAGAGCCCCAAGAGAAAGCATTTTCCAAGTAAGTGGATAAATCTCATAAGAGCAGGTGTTAGGTTGCTAACATACAACCTGCCAAGAATGGAGTACATTGGTGTTGTGACAGGATTATACATTGTAAGCTCATATCCTGTAACTAAACCTCTATTATGTTTGCCTAAGTTAGGTGTTCAGAAAAATAAAGCTATTACATTCTGTGAGCTTTGAAATTGCTGTTCAGTGAATCCCATTGAACAGTGCTACGGAATCTTATGGTGCTATATAAATAATAAAATAAGATTAATAATAATAATAATAATAATAATGAGTGAGTGCTCTGGATCTTGTGTATTATAAGGGTGACTGTGGTATGTTAGTTGTGACAAAGTTCGTGTGACAGAGTGACTTTGGCAATGTTACTTCATGTGAAGGGTAAATGTGGGGAGTGACTGTGACATGGTTACTGTTCATGGGGGGCTTGTGTGGGGGTGACTGTGACATGGTGACTGTGTGTGAGGAGTTAGGTGTGGGGTGACTGTGACAGGCTGAATACATATTTATGGAGGAGAAAGAGACACACAGGGGGCTTGTGAAAGGAAGAAAAAGACATAAAGAGTCTGGAAGGAATAAAACACACAGCGGGCTGTTAGGGAGAAAGAGACACACAGTGCGGTTTAAATAGTGATATCTGACTGTTTGTGTGATATCTGACTGTGTTTGGTATATGCAACTGTGGTCTGCATGTACAACGGTATGTTACATAGTGTATGTGTCTGACCAGTGGTGTATCCTGGTTTTGTGCTGCCCTAGGCAGGACAAAACTCAGGCGCCCCCCTCCCGCCCGCGCCACCCCCACCCAACCCTTCCCCCCGCCCGCACCACCCCCACCCTTCCCCCTGCCCGCCTTCTAAATACACACACACACTCGCTAACAGAAACACACACACACTTACAGACACACTCACTAGCAGATACACACACACACTAACAGACATACACACACACACACACTAACAGACATACACACACACACACACACACACTAACAGACATACACACACACACACTAACAGACATACACACACACTAACAGACATACACAGACACACTAACCGACATCAGGGCCGTCTTTAATATTGATTGGACCCTGGGCAAAGCATTTGCTTGGGCCCCCTGGTACCCTCTCCCCAGGTGTGCAATCCCGTCCTCCACCCCAACGCAGTGGCAGTCCTAATGTAGAGAGGTGCAAGAATTTCTTTGAGCCTCCCTATCGCATGGGTGATTAAAAGGTAGTTCCCCATCTGTCGTGCAACTCCAGCAATGCATTGACAGCTGGGGCTCTACCATTTACCCATGTTTGAAGGTTTGTATTTAGCACTAAGCTGTTTTTATGTGTTTGAATGTAAACAGGTTTTTGTATGGAATGTATGTGGTGTTGGCGTACTTGCATGCATGTATTTATGTGTAGTGTTGGTTTTTGAATGCAGGGGTGTGTTTACATATCATTTTGGTGTGTGTTTGTACATAGTGTTGGAGTTTGAATGCAGGGGTGTATTTGTATGTAGTGTTTGTATATGTGCATACATCTCCGCATTCACACACTCACACACATAGATATTTATACACACACACACACACACTGAAAAACATGCAGACACACCGATATACACACTGGCACACATGTAGATATACAGACACATATACACACATGCAGATACACAGACACACACACAGATACACCGAAACACACAAAGACAGCATACAGATACACACTGATACACATACAGACACACATATAGACAGACAAACTGACACATACATACTGACATATGGATACCGACACATACACTGACAGACATGCTGACACACACACAGACACATACTGAGACATACTGACATACATTCACAAACACACACACAGACCTACTGACAGACACACAGACATACACACAGACAGACATAGTGGCACACACACACAGACATACTAATACCCAGGCAGACATACTGGCACACTGACACACACACAGACAGACCTACTGACAGACACACACACACAGACCTACTGACAGGCACACAGACAAACTGACACAGATACACATACCTACTGACACACACACAGACCTATTGACAGACACAAACACAGACCTAGTGACAGACACACACACAGACCTAGTGACAGACACACACACAGACCTAGTGACAGACAGAAACACAGACCTAGTGACAGACAGAAACACAGACCTAGTGACAGACAGAAACACAGACCTAGTGACAGACAAAAACACACACCTAGTGACAGACAAGACACACACACACACACACACAGACTGACACACATACACATACCTACTGACACACACACAGACCTAGTGACAGACACAAACACAGACCTAGTGACAGACACAAACACAGACCTAGTGACAGACAAACACAGACCTAGTGACAGACACACACAGACCTAGTGACAGACACACACGCAGACCTAGTGACAGACAGAAACACAGACCTAGTGACAGACAGAAACACAGACCTAGTGACAGACAGAAACACAGACCTAGTGACAGACAAGACACACACACACACACAGACTGACACACACACACCTATTGACAGACACAAACACAGACCTAGTGACAGACAGACTGACACACACACAGACAGACTGACACACACACACACTGACACACACAGTCCTACTGACAGACATAAACACACACATACTGATGGGCAAACTGTAAATACACATCGGCAAACTGTAAAGCCCCCCTCCAGTTTCCTACCTTCCCTGGGGTTCAGTGTGCTGCCTTGGGTGGTTGGGAGTTGGGGACTGGCTCTCTTTGCTCAGTCCCCCTCCTCACTGCCTCCTGGCTCAGCCTCCCTCCCGCGCGGGTCATCATCTCTGAGGGAGGAAGTGACTCCCGGACGTCACTTCCTCCCAGGCTGCCGTAAAGCAGGAGGCCCGGTCGTGCTGTTAAACGGCCACAGCATCCGACCGGGCCCGTGCTGAAAAGTGCTCACCGTGTGGCCCTAAGTGTATTGGCCACCCGGTGAGCACCCTTAGAGTATGGGCCCCGGTGCAGCCGCAATACAAGCACCGCGGGCCCATGGGTAGGGAGGGAATTTTTCTTATGCAGGCTATGGGCGGCGGGGCCACGGGGCAGCTGCTTTGGGCCCCCCAGGAGTAACTGGGCCCGGGGCAGCTGCCCCGTTTGCCCCGCGTTAAAGACGGCCCTGACAGACATACACAGACACACTAACAGACATACACAGACACACTAACAGACATTCACACACACACACACTAACAGACATACACACACACACACACACACTAACAGACATTCACACACACATACTCCACTCACTCACATATTTAACCCATTTTTTTTTTATTTTTTTTTAAATTTACCCCCCCCAGCCTCCTTACCTTTGGGAATGCTGGGGGGGGGTCCTATTTCTTCCTGGTGGTCCAGTGGCTGCTGGGCGGCCGGCGAGGGAGCACTTCCTTTGAGCTGTCTGCTCAGCTCCCTCGCGCGCCGCACAGTGAGGCTGGGAGGTGGAGCCGGAATATGACGTCATATTCCGGCTCCCAGCCTCACTCTGCGGCGCGCGAGGGAGCTGAGCAGACAGCTCAGAGGAAGTGCTCCCTCGCCGGCCGGCCGCCCGCCCGCCCGCCCGCCCGCCAGCACTGCCCAGCAGACCGCCCGCCCGCCCAGACGGCATGTCAGTTAGCCGCAAGGCTAACAAGGCATTTGCCCTGGGCGTTTGGGGGCGGCTTTTTTTTGCCGCCCCCTGGAAAATGCCGCCCAAGGCAAATGCCTTGTTTGCCTCGCGGCTAATACGCCCCTGTGTCTGACTGTGTGTACCTGACTACTGTGTGACTATCTGACTCTGTGCATCTAAATGTGTGACCATGTGCATGTGACTGTGTGCCTGTGACTGTGTATGTTTGTTTGACTATGTGCATGTGTATATGACTGTGTGTATCTGTGTGTATATATGTGACTATGTGTGTACGTATATGTAAGTGACTGTTTGCATAATCATGTCATTATTTATCTTGCGACTGTGTGTGGATTTTATGTCTAGGTGTGTGACTTTGCGTGTCCATATTTGTATGTGATTGAATGTATGATTGCATATCTATGTATGCCTGCATGCCTGTTACTGTGTATGTACGTGTGGGGAAAAAAAGGGTAAGAGGTCTAAGAAACAGACAAGAGGTAAGTGGAGTCAAGAGATGCAGAAGAAGTCATGTGGGTTTAGAGACACACAAGAAAGTGAAAGGGATTAAGAGACACACAAGGTTAAAAGCGGGGTTAGAAGAAACAGAAGAAGTATCAGGGGATACAGTTAAGTTAAAAATTTGAGGTGTGTTCCAACATAGCTTTCTAACCCTGGTGACAACTAACCTAGCTATGATTCTGGCTGTGTGCGTGTGGTGATTGTGTGTGTGGCAGGTGTGTAATGTGTGTGTCTGTGTGTGTGTGTACTGGCTCGATGTGTGTTGTCATGGCCCCAATATTCACCTATAGTGATGCCACTATCAAAATTGTATATTCACATTATATTCCTGAATATCCTTATCGATATACCAAGCCATAAGATACATTTAGCTATATATTTTCCTAGTAAACTTAAATTATAATTAAAATACTTTTTAAGAAGTAATAACATATATTTACTTGAAAGGTAATTAGAGTCATAAATTGCTGTATTGTAAGATATTGTAAAAATCTTTAATTTAGATGGGTACCATGCTAACTTAAAATGTTGAAAAAAAATGCAGTTAAATACAGGAGCAGGATTTAAGGGATTAAATGCTATGTATAAAATATCTATTTTTTTTGTTCTTAATCTCATACATTTGTTTACATTACTTTAAAGGGAGGATCTTTTTATCCTTTGAAACAAGAAAAATAAAAAGTGTTTTTATCCTTCAAGATAGAATATCTTAAGCATCAATATTTACTGTCATGCTGGGAATAGAGAAGCTTTTAGCAAAGACACTTCTTTCGGAAGCACAAGTAGTTTAAGTGTTATTTTGCTTTCTTTTAAAAGTCATTATTCATTTTAGTAAAACAGTATGTCATATTGCAATAGTTAGTACCAAATTGTAAATCTGCCAAGTACAACATATGTTGTTGTTTTTTTTTTTTTATTGTGCTAACAAAACAATTAAATATCATTTTAGAAAGTATTTGCCAGTTCACAAAGGACAACACATTTAAAAATAAATCCTCATTACTTCAGACAACACATTTCTGTTGTTCTGTGAACAGTCATTCTCAAACTTTTTTTATGTATTTGGAAACCTTTCAAAAGGTATTGCCTCTCAAGAAACATTTTGTTACCATGTGCTATTTGCCCTTTTCAAAAGGAACAATACATATGTATTTAATAATAATAAAAATAATAAAAAAAACTAAAAGTTTTATTGAATAGACACTAAATTGTAGTAAACTGAAAACCAAACAGCAAAATTTAGGCTAAATGGGCACCTATGATTATAGTTGAGCTGCAAAGCTTTTCCAAATCAGCATTTTGTTTTTCCATTCTCTACAACTGTGTGTTTAGTTAATACATCTAATGTGCTTAAAACGTAAAATAATAGTTTAGTTTAAAATGTTTCCAGTCTATGTGCACTTTATCCAGTACACCAGCTTTAAAAGAGGCTTTTCTTATTTAGAACGTTTTGTAAAGAGAGAATATTTATGACAAACACATTTTACTGTGCTAGAATTTCTTTCAAATTACAACACATAAAAATTATACATGAGACAAAGTAGGGACTACCTAGCCTTATGCCATTGCCAATTTTGGGCAAACAATGTTTCCGCTGCCGTTTCCTCTTAGCCATTAATCATGATTATAGCATGCTTCTGCTTCTGCAAAAAAAATTTAAGGACAGTTCTTTGGATCCTCCATAGATCCCATTTTGTACCATAATATTGTACACTCACACATGTCAAAGAGTAAAATAGGGATTAGGCTCCTGGTTGTTGAAGTTGCCAGGAGCCAAAGCGATGAGACAATGCCAAGGCTGAGGTACGACAGCTTAAAGTTAAATTGTTAAAAAAAAATAAAAAAAAAAAAAATCTCACACAAGAATTAGTGCCAACTGTATGCAAAATCTAAGAGGGTTTAAAGCATGGATGTCAAACCTTTTGACTTCCCTGGGTGCAGAGGAATTGTCTTGAACCACACATCAGATAAATAATATAGATTATAGATAATATATATTTATATATCTTTAAAAGCCCTTTTCTTAATTTTGATATTTCAATTGTTTAGTAGATGACTCCCTTATGTGTTATCCTTGTGTGGGATTGGCATAGTTAAAAATATTTAAAATTAGGGAGCTATCTACTAAGCACATACACATATGTATATGTGTGCACACACAGTCACAAATCTATACACACATAATCACCGACACACACATACAATCACAGACCGATACACACAATCACAAATAAACACACACACACACACACAAAATCACATACCTATACATACAGTCAGATACATGCACACAATCATAGACACACACACAATCACATACATACACAAACAATAAATCAATCAATCAATCAATCACATACCTCCACACACACATACACATACATACCCACACACAATCACAGACCTATACATACATACACCCACAATCACATACCTATATACACAATCACATACATACACACACACACACACGCAATCACATACCTATATACACAATCACATACATACACACACACACACACACACACACAAAATCACATACATACACAAACATAATCACAGATCCACACACATAAAATCACACACCTATACACACAATCACATACATACAAACACAATCACAGACACACATACACATAATACCAAATGTACACATATAATCACAAACGTACACACACAATCACAGACTTGTCCACAGATCCCTGTCTCCCACCTTACACACAGCCAGCCACTGACAAAACATACACAAAAATCACATGCACACACATTTAATACTAAAGATGTCTACCCAGCCTCCCTAACTTTTTTTGGGAGCGCTTGAGGGGATCCTCTTCCAGGTGGCCAGTGGTTTCTGCTGGGCCTGAGCCTGGGACATCTGTGCACTTCATGCACAGGTCCTTCGCACGCCCAGCAATGATGCCAGGATGATGTCATATCCAGCGGACAGCTTACTGCCGGGCTGTGAGGAAGCTGTGCAGGAGGAGCACAGAATGTAATGGGATCAGGGGGCATACCTAGAGCTTTTGGCACCCCAACCCCAAATTCAAATGTAAACAAACACCAACTTTTTTTCCTATTTTTTCTTTTTCATTGCCTACTACAACCTGCCTGGCCCCTCTTCAAATCCCCCCTTCTACAAAACACCTGCCCCCTCTACAAAAACCCCTGCCCAGTCCCCCTTCTACAAAACCCCTGCCCAGTCCCCCTTCTACAAATCCTCTGTCCCCCTCCACAAAAACCCTGCCCCCTCCCTCTACAAAATCCCCTGCCAGTCCTCCTCTACAAAATCCCCTGCCCAGTCCTCCCTCTACAAAAAAAACAATGCTCAGTTCCCCATGTAAAAAAGAACCTGCTCACCCACTCTACAAGACCTTTGCACACCCCCAACAAACCCCCTGCACCCCCATTCACAAAAACGCCTGCCTCCCTCTCTACAAAGACCTCTGTCCCCCTACAAACCCATTCACAAAAAATCTTACTCCCTCTCAAGATACTTACACACAAAAAACACTTTTAAACAAAAAACAAACAAACACAACAATATTAGCAAGCACTTACTCTGCTTACTTGCAGCTCCCTGCTGATCCAGACTCCAGACTCTCCCTGAACACTGCTCAGCACCATGAGGGCAGAGCATGTGGACAGCGCGTTATTGCGCACTTCCGTATTCCTCCTCTTGCTGCCCTCTATGCCACTGATTGGGCTCCCTGCCTCCCTCTCTGCCCGGCAGCGCGGACGGCAACTGGGTTGCCCTGCTAATGGTCCCGGCCCGCATGCGGCCTGCAGACCGTGGGTTGGACACCCATGGTTTAAAGGGATTATATAATGCCAGGAAAAAATAAATTTCTGGCACTGTAGAATCCTACAGTGCCTCCCTCCCTCGCGTCGTCCTCCCGTGCGGCTTAAGGGGTTAAAACCCATTCAGTCACTCACCTGATAGCCACTAGAGGAGGAGTTAACCCTGCAAGGTAATTATTGCAGTTTCTCAGTAGGGTTAAGAGACATGGGACATTGCACCCAGACCACTTAAATGAGCAGAAGTGGTCTGGGTGCCTACAGTATCCCTTTAACCCAGAACTGATAACATAACCCCAAAATACTAATAATGAGTCCAAAAAAAAAAAAGAATCATCAAGGAATTGCTACAAAAATAAATAATACAAGCTATATTATAATATTAAGACCTGACACAAGATACACACAATAAAGCTTAAAGAGACACTGTAGGCACCCAGACCCTTTCAACTCATTGGAGTAGTCACGGTAGAGTGTACCTATTGCCCTTAGTCTTGCAATCTAAAATATTGCAGTTTTAGTGAAACTGCAATGTTTACATTCAGCACTAAGTCAGTCTCCAGTGGCTAGCAAGTTCTGGTGGGCAACATCAGAAAAATCCCCATAGTTGCTAACCCTTTATTGGCCAGGGGGCCAATAGGGAAGGAGGAAGCAGAGGGAGTTATAGTGTTAGGAATACAGATATGTATTCCTAACACTATAGTACTACTTTAATAGCTGTTTCACAGCTCAAACAAACATGCTGCATAAGATTGCAGCTAAATAAGAGACGGACAAAGTAACAACTCCCTAAATCGGAGAAAAAAGATGCAGTTAAATGTTGCTCAAGTTGTTGCCCAGTCCTCAAGTACCCCCTACCAGTCCAGGATTTAGGGTATACCCAGTTGTGTCTAAGATGTTTTTAGATAGAAAAAAATAAAACTTTAGACATAACAGGGCAATCCCTAAATCCCCAGATCAAGGAAAGAGACTAAACCCCATATAGGTTCCCTGCTGTATACTTGACTATCCAGGAGACTTAAATGTGGCTCTCTGAAGCAGTGTGCTCCCATTCCTAAGTGATCGGTATAGTATCAGTGATTCTATTTTGGTGTTCTGTAGATTCTGGGATTCTGCCTGTTTGTCCAATGGTTATGGTAAAAAAAAGATCAAATCTCTAAAATAATACTTTGTTTTATAGTCCATAATTTCTTAATACAGTTAATTTATTCACTTTTATTTAATAGATTAAGCTGCACATTACTCATATATTTATATTGTTCCAATCTATATGATTTTTTGTTACTTGATGAGCACGTTTTAGATAATTATTGATTTTGCATTTAAGCAGAACTTGCACAAGCCATAACTAATCTTTATTAATGGATTTCTTTGGTGGTTTAAGCTAGATTATTCATCATATCTTTTTGCTATCTAAATTCTATAAAAATACAATAAATGTAATTTTATAAATTGTAATTTAATAACAACCTGTATCTTATTTGCTTAATTTATTTTTAAATTTATAGATTAGTGATTTGATTGTTTTCTTTATATACACACATATATATATATATATATATATATATATATATATATATATATATATATATATATATAGAGAGAGAGAGAGCTACCGTGTTATGAATACATTTTGTACAAGTGTATACCAATTTGTCAATGCTTGTTTGAACGTAATACTTAATTTAGATGTATTTCTTCACAGGAAGAGCAAATTATGGACAAGGAGCTTCTTAATAATAATAAAAAAGTTACATAGTTAGTTTCATAGTTACATAGGCTGAAAAGAGACATGTCCGTCAAGTTCATGCTTCCTTACATCTGTTTTTTGCTGGCAAAAAAAGAAGGCAAAACAACCCAGTTTGAAGCACTTCCAATTTTGCAACAAACAAGAACAAAATTATATTCTCATCCCGAGAATGAATGCCATTTTTTATGCATGACAATACCTTACTGGCCTTAGCCACTGGTGATTGACATTGCACATTGTTGCCTAGTTTGTTGTCTATAATAATTCCCAAATTCTTCTCGTGTATTTTTATCCCTAATTCACTACCATTTAGGGTATAAGTTGCTTGTGCATTCTCTACCCCAAAGTGCATAACTTTCCATTTTTGTACATTAAATTTCATCTGCCATTTGAGTGCCCCGTCCCCTAGTCTATCTAATTCCCTCTGCAGCAAAGTAATCTTGAAAGATTAAAAACAGAGGTTCACTTTTTCCCACACTTAGTTCCTTAAGTACTCATGGATGAATACCATCAGGCCCTGGAGCTTTGTTTATATTAACCTTATTTAGTTGCTGCAGCACCTTGTCTTGCATTATGTAATTTTTCTGCAAGTTTTTGCAGCAATCATTTGAATATCTATAGCCAGAAGTTCTTCCTTAATATATAGGGAGGAGAAATAGTTATTTAACATTTCTGCCTTTACCTGATCTTCATTAACTAATACCCAATTCTGGTTTTTAGTGTTCCTACACTTTAATTTTTTGTTTTTTAAAAAATTATGTACTTGAAAAAATGCTTTGGGAAAATGCATTCTTCCTGCTTTTTATGTTCCTCCAAAAATCAAATCATTGAGTAGTCCACCCCGAATGCCTCCTGTTTTGGATATAGGTTTTCTTGTATTCCTAATGGCCAGTTGCTAAGACCTTATTTGGTCAATGTTTAATCTTTTCTTAGGGGCAATACTGAGGTTCTCAACAAACTAACAGAAATCAAATTTAAATAAGATATGATCCTGTTGACTTTTGATTTAATCAGCTTGTACACTTATAAAGTACATTTACTTGGTCTATTGGGGACATTATCTGTATTTAAGACCTTGGGGTTTGCTGTAGAATTGCTGGACATTCTTATGTCACTTTTGAAAAGTATCCTGAAGGTTATTTTTTTTTTTTTAATCTTTCAGGAAAAGGAATAACTGAAGCTGAAAGGGAATTATATGAGCTCTAATATGGCATCCACATATACTGGCAAATGTATGTCTGAATTAGAAGAACATGTCCTCTACCAGAATGAAATTTGCCACTGTCACTATATCAACAATGTGCTGTATGTGTGAAGGGGCACATTGGAGTCCATATTTTCTTTTTCTGAATTTCTTAATACTTGCTCAGATGCCGTCAAATTCATGGTGGCTTATGATTAAAAAAAATGCCTACAAACTAGTCTTTACATATAACCTACTAGAAGAAACACTCTTTTGCACTTTAATAGTTTGCATTCTCTTTCTGTTTTTAGATCATTATTCAAATGTCAGCTCACTAGGGTAAAAATAATTGTATCAAGGACAAGACAGTTGCAGAGCAGATGGATCTACATAGTTACATAGTTACATAGTTACATAGCTGAAAAGAGACTTGCGTCCTTTAATTTCAGCCTTCCTCACATATGCTTTTGCTGTTGATCCAAAAGAAGGCAAAAAACCCAGTCTGAAGTGCTTCCAATTTTGCAACAAACTAGGAAAAAAATTCCTTCTTGACCCCAAAATAGCAGTCAGATGTCTCCTTGGATCAAGCAGCTATTACCCCACTAATTAGAAATTATATACCTGTATGTTATGTTTTTGCAAGTATTTATCCAATTGCAGTTTAAACATCTGTATAGACTCTGACAAAATCACCTCTTCAGGCAATGAATTCCATATCCTTATTGTTCTTACTGTAAAAAACCTTTTCTTTGCCTCAGATGAAATTTCCTTTCTTCAAGCCTAAATGTGTGACCTCGTGTCCGATGTATAGCCCTGTTTATGAATAGATTTCCAGATAATGGTTTTTAATGGTTTTTACCCGAATATATTTGTATAATGTTATCATATCCCCTCTAAGGCGCTGTTTTTCCAAACTGAAGAGTTTAAATTTTTTAACCTTTCTTCATCACTAAAATGCTCCATTCCTTTTATCAATTTTGTAGCTCGTCTCTGCACTTTTTCTAGTGCCATGATATCTTTCTTTAGAACAGATGCCCAAAATTGCACAGCATATTCAAGGTGTGGTCTTACCAGCGATTTATAAAGAGGCAAAATTATATTTTCATCTCGAGAATTTATGCCCCTATTTTAACATGACAAAACCTTACTGGCCTTAGCAACGGCAGATTGACATTGCATATTGCTACCTAATTTGTTGTCTATAACAATTCCCAAATCCTTCTCGTGTGTGGTTATCCCTAGTTCACTACCATTTAGGGTGTAAATTGCTTGTGCATTCTTAACCCCAAAGTGCATAACTTAGCATTTTTCTATGTTAAATTTCATCTGCCATTTTAGTGCCCAGTCCCCCAATCTATCCAAATCCCTCTGCAGCAAGGCAATAGCCTGCTCACATTTTATTACTTTACAAAGTTTTGTGTCATCTGCAAACACTGATACATGGCTTTCAATGCCCATTTCAAGATCATTTATAAATGTTAAATAGAAGCGGTCCTAAAACAGAACCCTGAGGGACACCACTTACCACTTTTGTCCAGCCTGAAAATGTACCATTAATTACAACTCGTTGTACTCTATCCTTAAGCCAATGTTCTACCCAAGAACAAGAATATTCATCTAGACCAATTTATTTTAGTTTGAAGACTAACCTATTGTGAGGAACCGTATCAAATGCCTTGGCAAAATCCAAGTAGATCACATCCACTGCAACACCCTGATCTATATTTCTATATTTTATATTTCTACTTACTTCTTCGTAGAATGCAATTAGGCTAGTTTGACATGACCTATGTTTCATAAAACCATGCTGATTATTGCTAATAACACAGTTCTTCCTAATGAATTCCTGAATATTATCCCTTAATAGCCATTCAAATAATTTCCCAGTCACAGAAGTTAAGCTCACAGGTCTATAAAGCTCCTTAAGTACTCGTGGGTGGATACGGTCAGGCCCCGGAGCTTTATTTAAATAAATTTTCTTTAATAGCTGTAGCACCTTGTCTCGAGTTATCCAATCACAAGTTATCTGCAAGTTTGTTGCAGCAATCATTTGCATATCTCTTGCCATAGGATCCTCATTAATATATACTGAAGAAAAATAGTTATTTAAAATGTCTGCCTTTTCCTGGTCTTCATTGACTAACAGACCCATCTCTGTTTTCAGTGTATCTACACTTTCCTTTTTTGTTTTGTTTTGTTTTTAGAATTAATGTACTTGAAAAAAATTTTGGGGTTGGTTTTGCATTCTTTGGCTATCAATTTCTCATTTTCTAGTTTAGCCGCTTTAATTGCCTTTTTGCAAGTATTATTGGCTTCCTTATATCTTATATAGGATGCCTCTGATTTGTCCGATTTAAATCCTTTAAAAGCCCTTTTCTTATTTTTAATCTCTTGTTTTACTTCTCTACTAAGCCACATTGGTTTTAATTTGTTTCTTTTATATTTATTACCCAATGGTACATACTGTGAAATGTACCTTTCTAATATATGTTTGAATAGTTTCCATTTTTCCTCAGTGTTTTTATCACTAAGGAGTTTATGTCAGTCAATATGTTGTAGAGCTGCCCTAATCTTATTAAAATTGGCTTTTTTAAAATTATATGTTTTAATATACCCTACGTGCTTTTGCTTGTTTGAGTTTATTTCAAAAGTTACCATATTGTGATCACTATTTCCCAAATGCTCCCCTACTTGAATGTTGGTTAAAAGATTAACATTGTTTGTTATAATGAGATCCAGGCAAGCATCCTTTCTAGTTGGTGCTTGTACCAGTTGTGACATAAAGGTTTAATTTTACACATTCAAAACCGGATTCCCCTAGCTGAAGTACTAGTCCCTCTATCCCAATTCATGTCCGGATAATTAAAATCTCCAATAATTAACGTGTTACCCCGATTTGCAGCTTTACCAATTTGCTCTAACAGCAGTTCTTCCTCATTAAAGGACCACTCTAGGCACCCAGACCACTTCAGCTTAATGAAGTGGTCTGGGTGCCAGGTCCAGCTAGGGTTAACCCATTTTTTTTTATAAACATAGCAGTTTCAGAGAAACTGCTATGTTTATTAATGGGTTAAGCCTTCCCCCAAATCCTCTAGTGGCTGTCTCATTGACAGCCGCTAGAGGCGCTTGCGTGATTCTCACTGTGAAAATCACAGTGAGCGCATGCAAGCGTCCATAGGAAAGCATTGTAAATGCTTTCCTATGCGAAAGGCTGAATGCACGCGCAGCTCTTGCCGCGCGTGCGCATTCAGCCGACGGGGCGGAACGGAGGAAGATCGGAGGCAGAGATCTCCCCGCCCAGCGCTGGAAAAAGGTAAGTTTTACCCCTTTTCCCCTTTCCAGAGCCCGGCGGGAGGGGGACCCTGAGGGTGGGGGCACCCTCAGGGCACTCTAGTGCCAGGAAAACGAGTATGTTTTCCTGGCACTAGAGTGGTCCTTTAATATTTACATTTGGTGGTTTATAACATATCCCAACCAATAACGTATTTCCCTTTGTTTGCCCCAAGCAGATATCTACCCATAAAGCTTCCACATTTTCCTCATCACACTCCACATGCCTAAGATTTGACTTTAACTCATGGCTGACATACAAACATACCCCACCACCCTTCTTGATACCCCACCACCCTTCTTGGTGATCTAATGACCAAAATATTTATATCACTAGACTACCCTGCCTCATTATTGGAAAGTCAAATGATAGAAGTAATACAAAAAGAAAGACATGTTGTTGAGTTCTGTACAGAGACAGAGAGAAAATAATCAAAATGAATTTCTCACTATGGAACACAATCCCCACACCTTCAAGAAAGTTTAAAGAAGCATTGGAAATTTTTGTCACATTTCCCATTTTAAACCCCTGAATTCTTCTCCTTAATTATGCCTGCATATGTATATGTCTGATGAGGAAACTTACAAACAATGTTCTACCAAAAAGGTAAATGCTCCTGCTATGACTGTGTCATGTAACTGTGATTCAATGTGATATATTTTACCATCCGCACAATAGTAAAAAATATTTTGTTGCACACTTTGTCACTTGCTGTCCGCATCTGTGATCTTTCTCTTAAATTGACCCTGTGGTCTTATATAAATTGGCCAGACAGACAAATGAGAAGATGAAGGAGATTTTTTAAAATAGAAGTCCACTATTAGAATGGGATAGATTGATTTACCATTTCCAGCTGATTTTTCTTGAACTTGAAAACATAATATCTCTAAATGAAACCTGTAGGGGTGGAGATAGAATGAGAAAACATTGACTATCTATGTCTCCCTTTATTTCAATATGATATGCAGTGTTTTTTACCAAGCTTTTATTATTTGTATGGGCCTATGTTGGAAGGTTTTCCTTCAAAGTCTACACAAATGATTATAAATAATATAATATGGATATTTAATGATCACTAAACTCCATGTCATATTCAGCACAGTTACTATTAATTTATCTATAATGATAAGAAGCAATTAGCATTGCCACTTGAGAACATGTAATGGCATAAAGCGCTGCTATTGTTTATTTTTATAATTTTTTAATTTAGAATTTTTACAGTAATTAGTGATTGTTGCTTTCCTTTTATCACACTTCTCACATTTAATGGGATTTAATTATTTTATATTGCACCTTCACTTTTATTGTAGACACTGAACATACTATATAATCTTTTCCACTTTGCATTTTTAACATTTTAATATCTTTTTTACATTATGCTTTATTGCCTTGTCACTTTATGTGTCTTAGGACTATGTCATTTAAATTGGGGTTATGAGGCACCCTTTTTCAAAATGATGACTATAAAACAGTTGGTTTTTTTTGCCAATCACTTTTACTAGTAGAGATGTATTTGTCGGGTGCTTCTGTACACTTCAATTTGCCCATTTTTTTTCTTATCTTCTAAATAATTTTATGTTTTCATTGTGGAATGCTTTAACAATTAATATCCTGTTTGGACACTAAAAGAATATGTAATCCGTAGAAGATTGTCTCTTACATTTACAGTATACAATATACATAGTCTGTCTATCTATCTATCTATCTATCTATCTATCTATCTATCTATCTATCTATCTATCTATCTATCTATCTATCTATCTATCTATCTATCTATCTATCTATCTATCTATCTATCTATCTATCATCATATGATTATCATATAATAGATGATAACCAACATTTTTGTGTAGGCACAGGCAGAACATGTCGAACATTTGATTAACTTACCTCTTATTGTTCAATTATTATTGTATGCACCATTGTATAGGATATTTCAACAAGCAGCCACACAAAGTGTTTATTGACATGTAGGGTATGCCTGCTGGGGACCTGTATTTATTATTATTATATTTTTATCGACGACTATTTTTTTGGTACTTCATGTCTTTATTTATTATTTACTATTTTATTTTTTAAAGTTTTTACTTTGCATGTGTACTTATTCGTTTCAATATTGACTATTTTATTTCCATTGCATATGCTAACTATTGTAGCTGTATTGCGAATTAACTATATGTGTTACTGATGTATTCTCAATTGTATTAAATTTGTTGCTATTCCTACATCACCATGGAAATGTGTCCATCACACATTGTTCAAGCTGTAGATGTTTTCTACACATCCTTTGTCATTTTCATCTTGTTGACTGCACTACATAGCTACTCTATGTCATTTCTGTTTGCCTTGGTGCAGTGTCTCTCTATTGAAGAAAAAATTGTATTATTCTATCTTGCACTATGAATATATGCACGGTGTGTAAGGGCAACTTAAAACTTGCACTTGCTTGATCTTACTAAAGACAGTTTGAAGCCTCTATTTATGAGCCCTTACTCTCTTTGCAAGTGTTGATTCAATATTGAAATCATTATATAGTACAGTGGTTTCCAACCCAAGGTTCACAGATATCAACAGTTCCCAATTTAAGCATGTCTTAATTATGATCTGTCCTAATAAGTTTATGAGGTGAAGTATTTCTAGGAAGTGATGGGTTAAATCGTAATGGTGATCTCTGGAAAATCTTCTTAGATACACAACAATCATGGCACACTTTATTTTGTTGCTTGTAAACCAAATGATTTGCAGGGATTTACAACACGTATCTGTTTCTAAAATTAGGTGCTCTTTATTACTGGAACATTCTCAGATATGACCCAAGCTGTCAGAGCTTAAAAATAACACAACACTTGCATAGTATACTGTAAATTGAAAGAAGGGTATTTACTGGAAGTTTGAGTAGTGTCTTCAAGTGCAATTTCATATTGGAGGCATTATGAGTGAAATATATACCATGTTTGGACTCAAAATAATAATAATAAAATAAAAACACAAAAAGAAAGGGACAATGGATCAGCTCTTAGTGAAAATATAAAAAATAGGGGGCAGCACACCTAAAGGTATAAGTCTCCCTCATAAACCCTTAAAATTTATGATAAAAAAACAAGGTAACAAAGGTTGCGCCAGAAATATTTATAATTTAACTCACATATAAAAACTACATATAAAAACTGACTATAATACTTAAAACATATAAACAATCCAGAAGTAATAAAAAAGGTGGTCCAGAGACTATTTAGGGAGTTATTAAATAAATACAGAACAACAGAACAGGTGTGGATAAGATGGCACTTTGTGATAGATAACTTAATTATTAGCTGCTTAATTATTAGCTGCTGATTACACTTTGTGGGTACTCCAAAAATCCCACTACAATATATAGACACCAAAAACAAACAGCTAAGAGCCTGGTTGGTGTTCCCACCTTCCCAACACTTAGTATGAGTGCAGCGCTATAGATGTGATCACAGAACAAATAATATACAAAATATACACTTAGCCCCCAGATTATGAGGGGGTTATATCTGAAAGAGAAAAAACAGGAAAAATATATAGTATAATACTGCATGGCAGCAAATAGAATACTTTTTTGGTGTAGTGATTGGAAATAAACTCACATTTTTTTGAGCCTTTTATATGAGTATAGGCTCAAACACTTGAACTTTTGTGCCTTTAAGGTAGGCAGCTGTACCCTTTTCGTGCAGCTCACTTCCCCTTATTCCTCACAGCAACTGCATGTTAAAGAGAGAAGAGATAAAAAACACAGAACCTCTGGGTGCAGAATTAATGATGTCAAATGGTTATGAATAATGAAAAGATGGGTTCTCACCTTTTTTAGCGCCTTTTGTAACTGGCTCTAAGTATTATAGTTTTGTGTCAAATTATAGGGTGACACTGCCCTTTACCGGATCCAAGATGCAAGGTGGAGATGGAGGTAGGTAAGTATATAAAATGTATTTAAAATATCAAACATAAAAAATATAAAATAAAAATGTATCATAAGATAGATAAATGCAATTTATAACCTCCTTTACCAAAACGCATTTCACCTTCACTTTCGGCTAACTTCATTGAGTTATGAATTGCTCTATATTTTAATTCTTCTGCTGTTCTGGCAGATGTTTTTTTTTTTTTTTGAAAGTTGATTATATACAAATACATAGCTTGATGTGCCAATAATGAACTAAGGAGAATAGAATTATGGAATCAGCTATTGTGGAATGCACATCAAGTTCAGTCAAACACAAAATAGCTGCATGCATGTGTTATGGATGGAACACATGCCTCAACCATGCTTAATGAGGTGGAATGCAAATGGAATACATATTAGGGTGATATGATCTTCAGCTTTTAGAAGAAGGATGGTGCGGCAGTGATTGTAGTGGAGCAGAAACCAGCTGTGGGGCAACTAATTATGGTGCTACTAAAAGGAGACTCCAGAAGGGGAAGGTTTATGTTTTTTTTATTTGTCATTGTTTTTATGCTCCATATGGTCCCTGAGGAAGACAAAGTTGGAGTAACGCAACTTTATTTTATTTGGTTTTTACTGTTTAAACAAAAATAATTTGTTACCTGCCTTGCTGAAGTGTGAGCACTCAAAGAAGGAGGTGTGAGCTCTGCCCTGCCCACGCACCCCCCCCCCCCCCCCCATGGGTTGGGGAGGCAACTTCATAGTGCTAAGTTTAAGTTTACACTTTATCTTGTGAGTGCGGTGTATCTGATCACATAGCTAAAATATCAATGTTTGCAGTATTATAAGGTATTTTCACTTTGTACTCCAGTACAGGTAGGCATTAGGTGATATATTGGACATTTATGAATTTATTAAAAATGATGGAAAATGCATCACTTACATGCATGACTTGTGTTTGCAAAATGTAAAAGAAAGACCTTTTGTTATATGCAAATAATGTTGCTATTTTGTTATAACTCAGACAATGTCAAACATTTTAATATGATCTAGAATGTCTGCCAGTGCAACTGCATATGGAAGGAGCTTTGTTTTTGTTTGCAACCTGACTCAACTGTAAATTCTCAGAGATCTGGGTATTGGGTATTGTAATTAAATTAAACATAGATGGCAAAGCATTTGAAATTCAAATAATGATATACTGATGCTAACATTTGTAAAATATATTTATTTAAAAAACAGCAATATTGTGAAATTTTGAAGACCTTCACATTTTAAGGGGAAGTGATTAATTATGTAATAAAGAATGCCATTTTACAAAGGGTTTAAAAGAATCTACTCTAATAACAAGTAAACGTGCAGGGAAGGGCTAGAACAGATGAACCAGCTTTTTTTGCGCACAAAACTCACAGATATCTGTCTTAATGGTCCTAATCTAGTTAAACATGCAATTTAAGGGTTTATCAGATGGGAACTGTTGGAAATGCAAGATTTAACAAACAAATTTCTGCAAACTTTGCTACTATCATCTGTACTGCATATTGGAGATGTATAAGAAATGCATTGTAAGTGATGCTGACTCCTTTTTTTCATAAGTCCATTGCCACCGATGATAAAAAAAAGTATGTTCATGAAACATCATAAATACTCATCACAGTGAGCAGCCTAGTCAGCCACAGATAGTGCAACCCACTGAAACAAGTTGACCAGTAAATATCAAGAACATTGAGATTGTGGGCCACAAGCCAAGCAAGATGGAGTACTTCCTCACCAGTGTTGGCTTGGCATCCCTTAATCCAGTGGGAAGCAATGCGATGTAAGTGGTATGCTCATTCCATGTGTGAATCCCCCACTTTCTTTTTGGATTCCCTAAAGCGGCTGTGATATGCCCGTAGGGTGACAGCATAACGGGTGAGGAGGGCTTCTTTGACCAAGTGGTACTGGCGTACATCCTCGTTAGGAATGACTCGGAAAACTTCAGAGGCTTTCCCAGACAATTTGCCTGATAAGATGGTGACCCATTGCTCTGTGGGTACCTGATGCAAGCACACTGTCTCTCGAAATTTGCTAGGTAACTGTCAATTTCTCCATCAGTCTCTACAAAGGTCTTGAAAGCTTCAAATGGGACCTTTCTTTGGTCTGCTGCTGTGGTAGGGATATTGGCCACTGGTATGGTAGGTTGTTGTGCTCTTACCAGTTGTAGTTGGTATTCCCTCCTTTCCTGACCTTCAGCCTCCACTGTGCGGAACATTTGGTTGATCCGTTCATCTGACGAATTCGGCCCGTACATCACCAACCGTGTCCGAATGATGCATAGAGTTTCGTCTTCCTCTACGTTCTGGAAATTTAGTTTGGCCATTTCTGTTGAACTGTCCAGTTCGTCTAACTCCAGCAGAATGGCGATTAACTCTCTCTGTGTCTTTTAAAGTTGGTTGTTTCAGCTTCACATACTGGCTCTCCATCTGGTCAGCACTTTCCCTGGGGATAAAATGACCATCCCACTTCAAACACCAATGTAACAGCCCCCGTGAGTACCAAAGGGGTGTATGGAAACCAACATTGGTGCCAAGGAATACCTGGGGATTTTGTATGAGGCAGACCCCATCCAAGCTGCGTTCCCAGACAACAGCATTGACAAGAAGTCCAAGTGAATGGACAGGCACTACCATCACCCTGGTCCAGCGACACTTGGTCAAGCCAGAGGATCGTTCTAAGCATACCGTCATTGTACGAGCGAGCTGTGTTCCGCCTCCCTACTGCCCGTGTCTACCTTGACTGGGTAGCCGGATCCGGCATGGCCACCGTAGGGATCATGTACAAAATGCCTAACGAGGTCCTATTGGGAAATGACATAGGATCCTTAACTTCCGCATATCTACCCACTCCAGCCGCTACAGCATGTCCAGTGACAACCCTTTCGCAAGCTCACATTGTAGAAACCTGTTTAACAGGCCGGGAAACCCAGGTAAGAACCCAACCGACTCCTACCCCGACAGTAGCCCAAAACCCTCTAGCTTGGGATTTTCCTGAGTAGTTTGGGAGGGAGACCAGAGAGGACCCGTGCTTGTAGAAGTATAGCGAGAAGGCAGAGGTAAGGGGGGATGAGAACAAGAAATTTGTCTGGGAAAAAAGATAGATTGTACAGATTGACAGAAAGCAATAAGAGAGGGAGAGCCCCATCCCAGAAGCGGCAACTAGTGGTTCCTAAGAAATACCGGTTGGAGCTTTTCCGGATTGGGTACGACATCCCTTTGGGTGACTATCGAGTCATCCAGACCTTCTCCTGGCCGGGGATCAAGGATGTGCAACGATACTGTAGTACTTGCGATGTCTGCCAACGGGTAGGGAAAAGAGGGGATCATTCCAAAGCTCGGCTGCTACCCATGCCAATCATTGACGAACCATTCAGCCGGGTAGCCGTCATCCTGGTAGGACCGCCAGTGCCTTGTTTTTGATCTTCACCAGAGTGGGGTTTCTGAAAGAGATCCTGTCTGACAGGGGAACACAATTTACCGCAGACTTCACCCAGCAGTTAAGCTCACCATACCAGCCAAAGACTAACGGTCTCTGTGAATGTTTCAATGGTACCCTAAAACAGTTGCTGCAGACCTTCACAGACGAGTACAGACACCGCACCTCTTGCTTGCTTATCGAAAGGTGTCCCAGGAATCAACTTTTAACTGCTTTATGGGAGAAGGATGCGAGGACCCCTTGATCTCATTCGCAAGCACTGGGAGGGCGGAAATGGAACACGAGGGGGTCCCCATCGTGTCATATGTACTGGAACTTCAGGACTGCATGGAACAGTTAGCCCGGATGGTACGGGACAACCTCCAGGTGGCCCAGGGGCGACAGAAAAGATGGTACAATTGGGGCACCCGACAAAAATCGTTCCAGGTGGGGCAAAAGGTCATGGTGCTAAAACCCGTCACAGAGAATAAGCTCCAAGCTCCCTTACAAGGTGGCAGCGCATATTTGTGATACCACATATGTAATTGCCAGTAGTGTTGACGAAAGAGTACGGATGTCCTTTCATATAAACATTTTGAAGGAATATCAGGAAAGGCCGGAGGACGTAGCCGCTATATGTATCCCCGCTAACGAGGACTCCGACAGTCTCCCTATACCCGACTTGCTAAATGACAATTCTCAAGTAGATCTCCTTAGTTTGGTAAAATTAGGTGAGCGACTAAACCCTTCAGAGAAGGGTCAACTTAGACAATTGCTAGCAGAGAAGAGACCGACATTCTCCCAAGAACCCAGGTACACGACCCTAGCTACTCACTGAGTAGAAACCCCAGGCAAAGCTCTGCTCAGACAACCACCATACCGCATCCCTGAGGCAGTCAAGGAAGGGATCAGAAAAGAGATCCAGTACATGCTCAAGTTAAGCGTTATTGAACCCTCAGACAGCCCTTGGGCTTCCCCAGTAGTATTAGTACCTAAAAAGGATGGGACCATGCGGTTCGGCGTAGACTACAGACGAATTAATGACCAGACAGTGACCAACGCCTACCCGATGTCCCGGGTGGATGAACTCCTAGATCGTATCGCATGGGGACGTTATCTGACCACCATCGATCTCTGCAAGGGTTATTGGCAGATCCCCCTGGCTGATGAGGCTATCCCCAAGTCGGAGTTTGTCACCCTGTTTGGCCAATACCAATTTAAAGTTATGCCATTCAGGAGGAAAAATGCCCCAGCCACATTCCACACTTGGTGGATAGGCTTTTCGATGGCTTCAAAGATTTCGCTTGTGCGTACCTGGATGACATAGCGATCTATAGCGAGTCCTGGGGAGAACACTTAGTACATGTAGGGGCCGTACTGGATCAGATTCGGGCCACAGGCCGGACCCTGAAAGCAGATAAATGCCATTTGGCCATGGCCGAAGTCTAGTACCTGGGATACTGGGTAGGGTGTGGGAAGCAGCAACCAGAACCTGCAAAAATTGAGGCAGTTGCCAACTGGTACACACACCCCGCATTAAGACCCAAGTATTGGCCTTCCTGGGGACAGCAGGGTACTACAGACAGTTCATACCCGACTACAGTGCCATCGCCAAGCCCCTGATTGACTTGACTAAAAACAGAACTCAGTCTGTAGCAGCAGTCCGGACAACCCCAAGTTGACCCGAAAAGGGTCTAGCCGGGTCTGCCAGAGTGTTCCACATATGGGGAGCCATGTAACAGATGCTCTGTTCATTGGATTTAAAATTTTGTTGCTATCCTGACCTTTTACACTACCATTCACCTAAAACGGTAGACGAATTGAAACGAACAAACTTTACCCAGTTAGTTCGTATACAGAATGTTTTACCGAACATTTCAACCACCCAAGACATGTGCCGTCAATTGACTTATTTGACACTGTAGCGGAGAGCCGATCTTCCACAGCTATTCTCCACTAGCGATCCCAGTGAGGCTCAGGAACAAGGTGATGATAAGTCCACAGGCAAGGTTTCTAGCAGGTAAAATCATACAGCAGTATCCCCATCGCAATGCCAATAACTGGACGACACACAGTTTCAGGAGCAGAACTGCTGGCTGTTACATCCAGCCTGCCTTTTATTCCAAATGTACACATACAGGCCACACCCCGGGGGAGGCATAAAACAACCAATAGTATCATGGGTACATCCCCCACATCCCCTCCCCTTAGTGTGACACATAATCCCATTATTGTACAGTTTCAAATATAACTTTTACCCAATATTTATAACTCCTGCAATATTAGTGCTACAAACATAAAACATACATTTTCGTGATCAGCATACTTCAATTGGTAATACTTTCAAAAATGGTCCCATTCCCTCCAGTAGATCAAAAGTTAGCTGGAGGTCCCTTTATGACCGACCGCAAGCACATTTTCCTGCCCAAAACAGTTCCATAGATTTGGGCTGTGCGGTCGGTCAATTTCTGGCATAAAAACAGCTAAGTCCCGTTCGAAGGGTGTTCGGTACTTCAACGTTAGTCGAAGTGTCGAAGTGGAGCGGATGGTACGGGTCGGCGGTGTTCGAAGGTAAAATGGCCGCCGCCACGTGGTCCTTTGTTCGATGCCGCGCACTTCGACGACTTCGACCGCTTCGACGAGTACTTCGGCACTTCGACGGTATCCGAAGTGCCCATTTAAAGCTGCAACACTGCCTTGAGGTAATCCATAATACAGGAAGGGGCAGCCAAAACAGGGTTCCGCTACACTGCTCCCCCTTGCCCACAAGCCGGCATACACAGTCTGATCCAACACGGATCGGCTTGGGGATGTCCGGGGGCTCACGGATCATTTTTCCAGGTCAGTTTGTCTTGACAACCCATCAGCATTTCCATTCTGCTTACCCGGGCGGTACTGAATATTAAAATCAAAGGGCTGTAGCGCCAAGCTCCAGCGCAACAGCCTGGCATTGTCCCCAGCCACCCGGTTCAGCCAGACTAACGGGTTGTGATCCGTGAGCAAGGAAAAGGGCTGCCCATACAAATAGGGCTGCAGTTTCTTTAGGGCCCACACCACAGCCAGGCACTCCTTTTCGATGGCGGCGTAGCTTACTTCTCGAGGTAACAGTTTGCGACTGATGTAAGCCACTGGATGTTCTCCGCCATCGGCCCCGACTTGACTCAGTACTGCCCCCAATCCAAACATAGAAGCGTCTGTGTGAACAAGAAAACGTTTAGTTGGATTGGGAGCTGCCAAGACAGGGGCATTTATCAGTGCATTTTTCAGTTGTTGAAATGCCTGCTCACACTCCGGGGTCCAGTTTACTTGGCGGGGAAGGTTCTTACGGGTCAGGTCAGTGAGGGGTTTGGCCAGGGCGCTATAATTGGGAACAAACTTCCTGTAATACCCCGCTGTCCCTAGAAACGCTAAAACCTGGGTCTTAGTCCTAGAGGTGGGCCACTGGGCTACAGCCTCTACTTTGGCGGGTTCGGGTTTCTGTTTACCGCACCCTACTCTATGTCCCAGGTACTGTACCTCAGCCATTCCGATACTGCACTTGGCCGGCTTCAAGGTCAAACCTGCTTCCCTTATCCTATCTAGCACAGCTCCTATGTGAGCTAAATGTTCCTGCCACGTATTGCTAAAAATAGCAATATCGTCCAGGTAGGCACAGGTATAGTCCTGAAATCCATCCAGGAGCCGATCCACCATCCTTTGGAAGGTGGCTGGGGCGTTTTTCATCCCAAATGGCATGACCTTAAACTGGTACAAGCCAAATGGGGTGACAAAGGCCGACTTCGGGATGGCGTCTGGGGCCAGGGGGATTTGCCAATAACCTTTACACAAGTCAATAGTGGTGAGGTATTGGCCCCTGGCCATTCTGTCCAGTAACTCGTCTATCCGGGGCATCGGATAGGCGTCGGATATGGTCTTCTCGTTCAATCTCCTATAGTCCACGCAGAAGCGGGTCGTACCGTCTCGCTTTGGTACGAGGACTACAGGAGATGCCCAAGGACTGTCTGAGGGTTCAATCACCCCCAGTTGGAGCATCTCGTCGATCTCCTTATGCATGTTTGCCCGTACCACTTCTGGGATGCGGTAGGGAGTCTGGCGCATAGGTAGTTGCCCTGGGGTCTCGACCCGGTGAGTTGCCAGAGGCGTGTATCCAGGTACATTAGAGAACGTGTCGCGTTTCTCTTCTAATAGTCGCTGTACCTCGATCCGCTCCTCTGGGCTCAGCCGATCTCCCAGCGCAACCTCCCCTAAATCCCCGGACAACTGCCCATCCCCCAGCAAATCGGGAAGGGGTAAGCTGTCAAACTCTTCCGTGTTAGGGGCACAGATGGCGGTTACCTCCTCAGTACGCTCGTGGTAGGGCTTCAGCATGTTCACATGGAGCATGCGTCGCCCCCCAGTCCCTGTGCAGGGGCCGATAATATAGGTGGTGTCACATCTTTGCTCCACCACCTTATTTGGGCCCTGCCAGGCGGCCTGTAACTTATCATGTCGGACAGGTTTTAAAATTAGTACCTTCTGCCCGACCTGAAAGCTACGGTCCCTGGCTCCCCGATCATACCATGTGCGCTGGCGGGTCTGGGCCTCCTGAAGGTTTTCCCTTACTGTCTTGGTCAACGCTTCTAGGCGGTCCCGAAAGGCCAACACATATGGTATGATGGGGGTGCCGTCTGTGCTCCGGTCTCCCTTCCAATGCTCTCTAATAAGATCTAATGGGCCTCGGACCCTCCTCCCAAACAGTAATTCAAACGGGGAGAACCCTGTGGATTCCTGCGGCACCTCCCGGTATGCGAATAGGAGGTGCGGCAGGAATCGTTCCCAGTCCTTGTGGGTCTCTGCGAAGGTTCGGAGCATCTGCTTCAAGGTACCATTGAATCGTTCGCAGAGCCCGTTCGTCTGGGGGTGGTAAGGGGCACTGATAATAGGCTTAATGCCACAGATCCTCCAGAGGTGTTGGGTGAATTCTGCGGTAAACTGGGTACCCTGATCCGAGATAATCTCCCTGGGTAATCCCATCCGGGAGAATATCCGCATGAGGGCATCCGCGACGTTTCAGCGTGGATGTTGGTCAGAGCCACTGCCTCTGGATACCTGGTGGCATAATCTACTACCGTTAAAATATACCTTTTTCCTGACGGGCTAGCTTTACTGAGGGGGCCTATCAGATCCACCGCTATTCGGCTAAAAGGTTCCTCTATTATGGGTAAGGGGTAAAGTTTAGCCTTCCTGCGATCTCCCCTTTTTCCCACTCTCTGGCAGGTATCGCAAGTCGTGCAATATCTGCGTACTTCCTGGCTAATCCCTGGCCAGAAGAAACTCTGGGTTAGTCTGTACCTGGTGCGACTAACCCCTAGATGTCTGGATAGCGGAATATCATGCGCTATCCGGAGTAATTCAGCCCGGTACCGCTGCGGTACCACTAATTGTCTCCTCGCTATCGGGTCTGACCCGGTAATCTGCTTGCTGGTTTCCCTGTACAAAAGTTGTTTATCCCAGATAAATCTCTCTCCCTCCGCCCCGGGGGGACCCGTGACAACCTTGTCCCTATACACCTGAAGCGTGGGGTCCGTGGCAACTTCAGCTACAAATTCATTAGGTGGAGCCCAGGGGACACATTCTAGAGGGGGGGTAGGGTTGCTTACCTGGACCTCCGGCAGTGTGTTGTGGTCCTGGGTGCGGGCCTGTTGTCGGGTGACTACAGGGTTGACCTCCCCTGTGGTGGGCGACTGGGGCTCAAAAGCGGAAGTAAGCCTCCCCAGATCGTTCCCCAATAAAACCTCCGCCGGTAAATGCGGCATCAACCCCACCTCCACTTCCCCTGCCCCCGCTCCCCAATGTAAATGTACCCTTGCTGTAGGTAGCCGGTACACCGCTCCCCCAGCTACCCGGACGGCAACAGTTTTGTTCAGTTTTGCCTGATCTGAAATCAGGTGGCTCTGTACCAAAGTGATGGTGGCTCCCGAATCTCGTAACCCCCGGACTGCTGTACCATTCAGATATACGGTCTGTCGATGGTGCCGTAGATTATCCACATTGGCCTGGACAGGATCTGCCTCGTGCAGTACCTCCCATTGTTCCACAGTGGTAATGGGGACTGCGGAACCATACGGGGTGGCAACTAGGTCCTGGTAGTGGTGGACTGCGGCCGCCCTGGGTGGAGGTGGGCCTGGCCGAATCCAGGTGGAACGGTCCCGCAGCTGTGGGCATTCCCTTTTATGATGTCCCCACTTCTGGCAGTGATGACAGGGGCCAGCGGTGGGTTGTCGGAACCTGGGCTGTGCAGCGGGTGGTGGAGGTGGTGGTAGTGGTCTCGGTGGAGCTGGGGTGTAGGTGGTTCCCCCGAATGTTTTAAAAGTTGCTTTTGGAGCTGCAGGTTTTTGTTGCCTGCGGGCATCCAGGTAGTCATCTGCTTTTCTAGCAGCCTCGGTGAGGGAGGTAGGGTTTCTGTCCCTTACCCATTCCTGGACCTCACTGGTTACTCCTTCATAGAACTGCTCCATCAGCAACATCTGTATTACATCCTCCATAGAACGTGCCTTGCTAGCTTGCACCCACCCGAGTGCTGCCCTCTGTAATCGGCATGCCCACTCTGCGTGCGAGTCCTTCTCTACTTTCTTTAAATCCCGGAATCTCCGCCGGTATGCTTCTGGTGTTATAGCATACCTGGCAAGTATAATTTCCTTTACTTTGCTGTAATTCCGTATTTCCTCATTAGGTACAGTCCGATATGCCTCTGCTGCCCTCCCGGTTAACCTTCCGGCCAAAATAGGTACTCAGTCCTTTGCGTTAATTTTATGCAGTGCACACAGTCTCTCAAAATCTTGCAGGAAAGCGTCTATATCTTCCTCTGCCTCCACATATGTTTTAAAAGCCTGGTACGGTATTTTAGGCTTACCTTCCTGTGGCACATTACTTGCAGAGCTTTGTTCTGGAACTGTTGTCGCCTGTGTCCTTAGGATGAATTCTTGTACCTCGGACACTGTCCTGGTAATAATTTCTGCTGGGGGGTTTTCCCCATAAAGGGATAGCCTGAACTGAACCTGCCTCTGGAATTCCGATTCTTGTGGTGTTCCTCCGGGCTCCCTCTGTGCAGGAACTGAATCGCCCTCCATTCTGTACTCTGCCATGAGTTCTGTAACAAGTACCGCTTTCTTCTTGTTGCTGGCTTGTATACCCCTTGCCTCTAGGAGGTCCTTTAGCGTGGAGCGTTTTAGCGCAGAAAAATCAATCTCCATCCGTACTCCATTTACGCTTGTTCCTCTGTGAGTCTGGATCCCAGCGCTGCCAACCAATGTAGCGGAGAGACGATCTTCCACAGCTATTCTCCACTAGCGATCCCAGTGAGGCTCAGGAACAAGGTGATGATAAGTCCACAGGCAAGGTTTCTAGCAGGTAAAATCATACAGCAGTATCCCCATCGCAATCCCAATAACTGGACGACACACAGTTTCAGGAGCAGAACTGCTGGCTGTTACATCCAGCCTGCCTTTTATTCCAAATGTACACATACAGGCCACACCCCGGGGGAGGCATAAAACAACCAATAGTATCATGGGTACATCCCCCACATCCCCTCCCCTTAGTGTGACACATAATCCCATTATTGTACAGTTTCAAATATAACTTTTGCCCAATATTTATAACTCCTGCAATATTAGTGCTACAAACATAAAACATGCATTTTCGTGATCAGCATACTTCAATTGGTAATACTTTCAAAAATGGTCCCAATCCCTCCAGTAGATCAAAAGTTAGCTGGAGGTCCCTTTATGACCGACCGCAAGCACATTTTCCTGCCCAAAACAGTTCCATAGATTTGGGCTGTGCGGTCGGTCAATTTCTGGCATAAAAACAGCTAAGTCCCGTTCGAAGGGTGTTCGGTACTTCGACGTTAGTCGAAGTGTCGAAGTGGAGCGGATGGTACGGGTCGGCGGTGTTCGAAGGTAAAATGGCCGCCGCCACGTGGTCCTTTGTTCGATGCCGTGCACTTCGACGACTTCGACCGCTTCGACGAGTACTTCGGCACTTCGACGGTATCCGAAGTGCCCATTTAAAGCTGCAACACTGCCTTGAGGTAATCCATAATACAGGAAGGGGCAGCCAAAACAGGGTTCCGCTACAGGCACCATTTCAAAACCGCAACTCTAATGTTCTAAGTGGTTCACTGGGTGGCCGTCGATTCAAATGCACGAACACGTGGTGGCGGCCATCTTGTTTTGTCGAACGCATCCAGCGGGGTTTGGTCGTCGAGTATCTGTGACTATTTTCAGACACTCAATGGCCCGAACACCGCTGAGACTTCCAGGACCACCTAGAATCGTCTAAATTCATCCGAAGGAGGCGGCATTTGGTAAACACAACGTACGTATGAAGTGGCACACGACCATCGTACATACGAACGATTACTTGAACTATTGTTCAACATTTTACACTGCCCAAAAGAGGTCGGCCTCACCAGCTGAATTCATGGAACTATTCTGGGCAGAAGCTTCTTGTGCGGCTGGGCAGAAATGGGACTTCCCCCTAACTTTTGAACCCCTGAACCGATTTGGATGATTTTTAAATATATTGTTCCCCCAGATTGGGGCTATTAGGAGATGTTTCTAGAAATGCATACAATTGTCCTTCTTTTTAATTTGGAGATAATTGAGTTGATACAGTAATTAACTCAATTATCTCCCAAGCAGAGGGGAGGGAATGTGTGTAATGTATGGGTGTCTCACTATCTGACTCTATGTTTATTGGTTGTTCACTGTGTGTCCCTGTGCCCAGCAAGGTCCACCTGGGTTTCACCCTTGTTGGAAAAAGATGCATAAAAGGCCAGTGTGGCCCCATTAAAAATCAGTTCTGCTTAACCCTCAACACGTAGCCTTGCCTCGTGCTTGTAGGGAACCTGCTTCACAACTAATCACTTGCTCTTGTAAGAGCTCTACTACCTATTTGAATATTTGATCGGCTGAGATGACATCTGGAGAATACTGCAGCACAGCTCCTTCTATGGGAAAAGGACGTCCCTTATGGCATAGACCCCTTTAGTACTCAGGGGGGCCGTTACATGGCGGATCATGTGCAGGCACTTGAGCACAAAATAGACCTTATGGAAACGCGCATGGCAGATTTGGAGGACAGAGCTCGAAGAAACAATATCCGCTTAAGGGGAGTCCCAGAAACTGTCCTCCCATGCGACCTCCAGGTCTACGTCCAGGCCTTATGCATGCTTAAGTTCCAACGGACATGCTGTTGATGTATAGAGTCCACAGAGTCCCCAAACCCTGGTACCTACCAGACTCAACACCATGTGTCCTCAGACTGCACTATTTCCACATTAAGGAGATAATCCTAGAATCCTGCCAGAATAGCGCGGACCCCCACGAGGAATATACCATGGTGAAGATCATGGTGGACTTATCAGTGGCAACTTTCAGATGCATAAAAGTGTTCCATCAAGTCACTAAAGAGATGAGAAGCCAGGGAATTCGCTACAGATGGGGGTTTCCAACGAAACTACTGATCACTAAGAATGGCGAGACAAAAATCATTAACACCCCAGAGGAAGGCCTAGCGTTGCTGAAAAAATGGGGCCTTAACACCAGAGGGCCACTCGGGGACACCCGCATCACCACGCAAAGCGTTGCCTACATGGCACAGGGTCGACACATGAACTAACAAGCTGCACAGCCACTGTCTTAGGCCACAAGTACAACCCTAGCATAAGAATGTACTATGCTGAATGCCTTATTTAACAATTATTTGGCTTTTGTTTAATACTGTTTTAGATTGCCTTTAACTTTTCTTTGAATGTCAAAATGCTTAATTCCCTGTTTTGTAGACTACACACACAGCGACTCCATATATGTTGATTTAAAGGAACACTATTGTCACCTAAACAACTTTAGCTTAATGAAGCCAGTTTTGGTGTGTAGATCATGCCTCTCAGGTTCCACTGCTCAATTCACTACCATTTAGGAGTTAAATCCCTTTGTTTCTGTTTATAAAGCACTTGCTACACCTTCCCTGGCTCTGATTGACATGGCCTGCATGAAAATAAAAATGGTTTCACGTTCAATTAGATGTAATTTACCTTAAACAATTGTATCTCTTGCTCTGTAAATTGAACTTTAATCACATACAGGATGCTATTGCAGGGTCTAGCAAGTCATTAACATAGCAGGGGAAAAGAAAATCTAACTTAAACAGAACTTGCAATAAAGGAAGGATAAACATTAGATGGATCTTTACAGGAAGTGTTTATGGAAGGCTGTGAAAGTCGCATGCAGGGATGTGTGATTAGGGTTCATAAACAAGGGATTTAACTCCTAAATGGCAGATAATTAAGCACTGAGACTGCAGGGGCATTATCTATACACCAAAACTGTTTCCTGGTACCCACAGCCAGGAAGTGCCCACAGCTAGTATACAGGTGGGAACAAAGGTAAACCCACCAGGCACATAAGGTCCGTGCAGGTCTGTACTCCCCACCTACTCCCTATCGAGTACAACTCCCAAAACCATTACACAAGTCTTAAGGCGATGAGAGGGAGCGCCGGCACACAGGGCACAAATAAAGCAACCAGGTCTCCCATGGCACTTAAGTAAATACGGAAGTTGACAAAACCTTTTCCCAACTCTTTGTCTTACACAATGGTATGCAGGATCAGAACTGGAATTGTACTTAGACAACGAGGGGAAGGGAAATGGTTGACCCCAACTTGCAGTAATGCCAGCGAGAGCACCCAACGAGCAATATGTAACCCCTCACACCTTTGCAACACTCAGAGACTGTCTGTGGTAAATGAGAAAGTTAAAGGTGCAATTGAGGCCACCCAAAATCTTAAGGAGGATCCAAACTTCCAGTCTCATGAGCAGAAATTACAGCAAAACCTCAATAAATATCAGGACTAGAGATGTCCCGAATAGTTCGGTGGCAAATAGTTCCTGGCGAACATAGCTTGTTCGCGTTCGCCACAGCGGGCAAACATATGCGATGTTCGGTCCGCCCCCTATTCGTCATCATTGAGTAAACTTTGACCCTGTATCTCAAAGTCAGCAGACACATTCCAGCCAATCAGCTGCAGACTTTCCCTCCCAGACCCTCCCACCTCCTGGACAGCATCCATTTTAGATTCATTCGGAAGCTGCATTCTTAGCGAGAGGAGGGAGCTGCTGCTGATTTAATAGGGAAATCGATAGCTAGGCTAGTGTATTCAGTGTCCACTACAGTCCTGAAGGACTAATCTGATCTCTGCTGTAAGGACAGCACCCCAAAAAGCCATTTTTAGGGCTAGAACATCAGTCTGCTTTTTTTTTCCCCTGTGTAATCTAATTGCAGTTGCCTGCCTGCCAGCGTGTGTGTCAGGCTCACAGCATATACTGTGCCCACTTGCCCAGTGCCACCACTCATATCTGGTGTCACAATAGCTTGCATTTAAAAAAAAAAAAAAAAAAAAAGCTTTTTTGACTGTGATATAAAAGCAGTCAGTTTCCTTCACACGTGTGCGTTTCAGGGCCTGCCAGGGCACAGTGTCACACCAGTGCAACTCATATATGGTGTAACAGTAGTGTACATTAAAAAAAAACTAGAAATTTGACTGTGAAATAATAGCAGTCAGTTTCCTTCACACGTGTGCGTTTCAGGGCCTGCCAGGGCACAGTGTCACACCAGTGCAACTCATATCTGGTGTAACAGTAGTGTACATTTAAAAAAACAAACAAATTTGACTGTAATAGATTGAATAGCAGTTAGTTGTCTGCAAGCGTGTGTCAGGCCTACAGCGTCTACTCTGCCAACTTCTGCCAGTGCACAGTGCCACTCATATCTGTTGTCACAGTAGCTTGCACGCATAGTACCACTAATCGAAAAAAAAATGACAGGCAGAGGCAGGCCACCCCGCAGGGGCCGTCGTAGTCGTGGTGCTGAGATTCTCTTTGGCCCTAGAATAATGCCCAGTGTTCAGAGGCCACGTACCCTGAACTCAAAAAGTTCTGAGGACATAGTTGACTGGCTAACACAGGACACCCAATCTTCTACAGCTTCCGCTCGGAACCTTGACGCACCATCCTCCTCCAGCTTAGCTTCGGGCACCTCTCAAGTTACCACTCGCCCGCCTGCCGCCACCACCAACACTAGCACCATAGCCACTTCACTTGATCTGTCAGAGGAGTTATTTACACATCAGTTGGAAGAAATGAGTGATGCGCAACAATTATTGCCAGAGGATGTAGATAACAGGGATATGTCTCAGTCATGCAGCATTACACACATGGACGTACGGTGTGATGATGACGATGTTGTACCCGCTGCTGCTTCCTTTGCTGAGTTGTCAGGTACAAGTGAAGCGGTTGATGATGATGATGCATCCGTGGATGTCACGTGGGTGCCCACTAGAAGAGAAGAAGAACAGGGGGAAAGTTCAGATGAGGAGACAGAGAGGAGGAGGAGGAGACGAGTTGGAAGCAGGGGGAGGTCATCGCAAGGAGCTAGTGGCACAGTCAGACAGCATGCATCGGCACCCGGGGTCAGCCAGACAGCACGCCAATCAACGCATGCTGTTGCCACCACCAGAATGCCGTCATTGCAGAGCTCAGCAGTGTGGCATTTTTTTTGTGTGTCTGCCTCTGACAACAGCGATGCCATTTGCAACCTGTGCCAAAAGAAACTGAGTTGTGGGAAGTCCAACACCCATCCTCCTCCTGGTCCAGCATCTTCAGCCACGTCAACCACTGCTGTCCTCCTTGCCCCCTCTCAACCATCCGCCACTCCGTCTCTCACCTTGAGCAGTTCCTGCTCATCAGCCCTCAGTCAGGTGTCTGTCAAGGACAAGTTTGAGCGTAAGAAGCCAATGTCACAAAGTCACTTCCTTGCCCGGCATCTGACAGCTGGCTTGTCTGAACTCTTAGCCCGCCAGCATTTACCATACAAGCTGGTGGAGTCTGAGGCGTTCCAAAAATTTGTAGCTATTGGGACACCGCAGTGGAAGGTACCCGGACGAAATTTCTTTGCACAAAAGGCAATCCCCAACCTGTACTCGATTGTGCAAAAGGACGTAATGGCATGTCTGGCATACAGTGTTGGGGCAAGGGTCCATCTGACCACTGATACCTGGTCTGCAAAGCATGGTCAGGGCAGGTATATCACCTACACTGCGCATTGGGTAAACCTGCTGACGGCTGACAAGCATGGAATGCGTGGCTCTGCAGAGGAGTTGGTGACACCGCCACGACTTGCAGCCAGGCCTGCTGCCACCTCATCTACTCCTCCTACTCCATCCTCTTCCATAACCTCCTCGGCTGAGTCCTCTTCTGCTGCTGCATCTTGCTCCACATCAACGGCATCCCCCCAGCTCCCCAGGTACTATTCCGCATCCCGGATACGGCAGTGTCACGCCGTCTTGGGGTTGACTTGCCTGAAAGCAGAGAGTCACACCGGACAAGCACTCCTGTCCGCCCTGAACGCACAGGTGGATCAGTGGCTGACTCCGCACCAACTGGAGATCAGCAAAGTGGTTTGTGACAACGGAAGAAATTTGTTGGCGGCATGGAATTTGGGCAAGTTGACACATGTGCCGTGCATGGCACATGTGTGTAATATGATCGTACAACACTTTGTGCATAAGTACCCAGGCTTACAGGACGTCCTGAAGCAGGCCAGGAAGGTGTGTGGCCATTTCAGGCGTTTCTTCACGGCCATGTCACACTTTTCAGATATCCAGCGGCGAAACAACATGCCAGTGAGGCGCTTGATTTGCGACAGCCCGCCACGTTGGAATTCAACACTCCTAATGTTCGACCGCCTTCTCCAACAAGAAAAAGCCGTTAACGACTATTTTTATGACTGGGGTGCTAGGACAGCCTCTGCGGAGCAGGGGATTTTTTTGCCACGTTACTTCACGTAGATGAGCGTGAAGAGGAAGAGGAAGAGTTGTCGTCACCATCACCATCACCACCAGAAACAGCCTTATCAGCATCACTTGCTGGACCTGCGGCAACGCTGGAAGAGGATTGTGAGGAAGAGGAGTCAGAGGAGGAATGTGGCTTTGAGGAGGAGGAGGAAGACCAACCACAGCAGGCATCCCAGGGTGCTCGTTGTCACCTATCCTGTACCCGTGGTGTTGTACGTGGCTGGGGGGAAGAACATACCTTCATTGAGATCACTGAGGAGGAGGAACGGGAAATGAGTAGCTCGGCATCCAACCTTTTGCAAAAAGGGTCTTTCATGCTGTCGTGCCTGTTGAGGGACCCTCGTATAAAAAGGCTGAAGGATAACGACCTGTACTGGGTGTCGACGCTACTAGACCCCCGGTATAAGCAGAAAGTGGCTGAAATGTTACCAAATTACAACAAGTCGGAAAGGATGCAGCATTTTCAAAATAAATTAAAAAGTATGCTTTACACAGTGTATAAGGATGATGTCACAGCACAACGGAATCTAACAGGGGAAGAGGTGAAAGTAATCCTCCTCCTCGCACGACCACGCCGGCAAGGACAGGGCGCTTTAAAGACGGGTTGTTGATCGAGGGCATGCAGAGCTTTTTAAGTCCTACGCATCGCCACAGCCCTTCGGGATCCACCCTCAGAGAACGACTCGACCGACAGGTAGCAGACTACCTCACCTTAACTGCAGATATCGACACTCTGAGGAGCGATGAACCCCTTGACTACTGGGTGTGCAGGCTTGACCTGTGGCCTGAGCTATCCCAATTTGCGATAGAACTTCTGGCCTGCCCCGCTTCCAGTGTCCTGTCAGAAAGGACCTTCAGTGCAGCAGGAGGTATTGTCACTGAGAAGAGAAGTCGCCTAGGTCAAAAAAGTCTAGATTACCTCACCTTCATTAATATGAATGAAGGATGGATCCCGAAGGGACTGACAGTGGGCGATACATTCGACTAAAAAAGGCCTGATGAGATGAGCTGCCTTGGGCTAAAAATGGTGACCCTATGTAGGAGGAACAGTCCCTATTCTGCTCTGTGTCAGTGTGTATCAGGTTCCCTGAGGACAGGTGTCAATCCATATCTGTCAAGTGACCCTATGTAGGGGGAACAGTCCCTGAGGACAGGTGTCAATCCATATCTGCCAAGTGACCCTATGTTGGGGAAACAGTCCCTATTCTGCTCTGTGTCAGTGTGTATCAGGGTCTCTGAGGACAGGTGTCAATACAAATGAAAAATAAAAAAATAACTTTAATAGAATATAAATACAAATAGAGATAGAAATACCTAAGTGCACAATGCACAGAGAATTCCAACTAGATAAAACAGCAGCCAATCATCGAATAATAGAACCAAAAGTAACTATAAAAGAGGGCTGTCACAGTCGTAAAAGGAGTGTCATGATTCGTAAAAGGACCACACTCAGAGCTGATACCGAGAATCCCTAATGGCCCCTGACGGGCGCGTTTCACCCACAACTCATCAGAGGGGAACCTTTTACGAATCATCACCACACTCCCATCTGAATCCCGTAACTGCTTTGCCGTATCACTGGGCTGACATATGGGGCCAGTTCCCCACCGTTATTTCTATCAGTAGGTCGTGTATATTTTCACCTACTGTCAGTCATTTCAGGCTTTGCAGTATATTTGTAATACTATCTTGTATTCAAAGTATCTACTAAATTGCAACAATGTTAGTTGCAATCTGTGACCTATCAGATGAACACTGAAAACTTATGAACAGGTTCTCTGAGCTATTTTCTCTATTTTTTCTACTATATTTGGAGTTCTATTGTGTTCAATTCTAACTGCTAGAGATACTTTATTTATTATCATTTTTGATTTTTTCAGAGTTCTATACATGGCACCACTATATATATACTTTACAAGCCAGTAGCTATTTTTCAGTCACATTTCACTGAATTTATGGACTCTACATTGTATATATAAAGGTGCCATTAGGGATTCCGTACACCAGCTCTGAGTGTGGTCCTTTTACGAATCACCACCACACTCCCCTCTGAATCCCAATACTGCTTTGCTGTGTACACTGGGCTGACATACGACCTACCAGCTATAAGCTATCGTACATGTCTGTGTACCCTTATATCTCTACAGAACTACATTCATTAACAAATGGGAACACAAGATGATAATTTATATCTCTATTCATATGTCTTTCTAAACTAAATCTAGACTTTTTAACTCACTTTGTTAACACAGGATTATTACTCTCTTTCTACTGTGTTATTAATATTACGTCTTATTTATTAGCACTTATTTAGTGCAATAATCTTTAGACTACCTGTTCATTAAGTTATATTAATAGTGCCTTATACAGTCTTTCCATACTTATTAGACTGTGATACAATTATACAATTATTCAGTCTCTCCGTACAAATTAGACTGTGATACAATTATACAATTATATAGCACTTTTCTACTAAACAGCCCTCTTTTATAGTTACTTTTGGTTCTATTATTCGATGTTTGGCTGCTGTTTTATCTAGTTGGAATTCTCTGTGCATTGTGCACTTAGGTATTTCTATCTCTATTTGTATTTATATTCTATTAAAGTTATTTTTTATTTTTCATTTGTTTTAGGGCACTCAAATCTCTTTGTTTGTCTAATTACTACTTTGGTAGTGTATTTGTGGGTTAACCCCACTATGAGTGTTTGCCTTTAGCTTCCAGCTTTTTTTTTTTTTCTCAGGTGTCAATACATATCTGCCAAGTGACCCTATGTAGGGGGAACAGTCCTTATTCTGCTCTGTGTCAGTGTGTATCAGGGTCTCTGAGGACAGGTGTCAATCCATATCTGCCAAGTGTCCCTATGTAGGAGGAACAGTCCCTATTCTGCTCTGTGTCAGTGTGTATCAGGGTCCCTGAGGACAGGTGTCAATCCATATCTGCCAAGTGACCCTATGTAGGGGGAACAGTCCCTATTCTGCTCTGTGTCAGTGTGTATCAGGGTCTCTGAGGACAGGTGACAATCCATATCTGCCAAGTGACCCTATGTAGGGGGAGCAGTCCCTATTCTGCTCTGTGTCAGTGTGTATCAGGGATCCTTAGGATAGGTGTCAATCCATATCTGCCAGGTGACCCTATGTAGGGGGAACAGTCCCTATTCTGCTCTGTGTCAGTGTGTATCAGGGTCCCTGAGGACAGGTGTCAATCCATATCTGCCAGGTGACCCTATGTAGGGGGAACAGTCCCTTTTCTGCTCTGTGCCAGTGTTGATCAGGGTCTCTGAAGACAGGTGTCAATCCATATCTGCCAAGTGACCCTATGTAGGGGGAACAGTCCCTATTCTGCTCTGTGTCACTGCGTATCAGGGTCTCTGAGGACAGGTGACAATCCATATCTGCCAAGTGACCCTATGTAGGGGGAGCAGTTCCTATTCTGCTCTGTGTCAGTGTGTATCAGGGATCCTTAGGGTAGGTGTCAATCCATATCTGCCAGGTGACCCTATGTAGGGGGAACAGTCCCTATTCTGCTCTGTGTCAGTGTGTATCAGGGTCCCTGAGGACAGGTGTCAATCCATATCTGCCAGGTGACCCTATGTAGGGGGAACAGTCCCTATTCTGCTCTGTGTCAGTGTGTATCAGGGATCCTTAGGATAGGTGTCAATCCATATCTGCCAAGTGACCCTATGTAGGGGGAACAGTCCCTATTCTGCTCTGTGTCAGTGTGTATCAGGGATCCTTAGGATAGGTGTCAAACCATATCTGCCAAGTGACCCTATGTAGGGGGAACAGACCCTATTCTGCTTTGTGTCCTTTGTGTCACTTGGCAGTTATGGATTGACACCTATCCTAAGGATCCCTGATACACACTGATACAGAGCAGAATAGGGACTGTTCCCCCTACATAGGGTCACTTGGCAGATATGGATTGACACCTATCCTAAGGATCCCTGATACACACTGACACAGAGCAGAATAGGGACTGTTCCCCCTACATAGGGTCACTTGGCAGATATGGATTGACACCTGTCCTCAGGGACCCTGATACACACTGACACAGAGCAGAATAGGGACTGTTCCTCCTACATAGGGTCACTTGGCTGATATGGATTGACACCTGTCCTCAGAGACCCTGATACACACTGACACAGAGCAGAATAAGGACTGTTCCCCCTACATAGGGTCACTTGGCAGATATGTATTGACACCTGTCCTCAGAGACCCTGATACACACTGACACAGAGCAGAACAGGGACTGCTTCCCCAACATAGGGTCACTTAGCAGATATGGATTGACACCTGTCCTCAGGGACTGTTCCCCCTACATAGGGTCACTTGGCAGATATGGATTGACACCTGTCCTCAGGGAACCTGATACACACTGACACAGAGCAGAATAGGGACTGTTCCTCCTACATAGGGTCACCATTTTTAGCCCAAGGAAGCTCATCTCATCAGGCCTTTTTTAGTTGAATGTATCGCCCACTGTCAGTCCCTTCGGGATCCATCCCTCATTCATATTAATGAAGGTGAGGTAATCTAGACTTTTTTGACCTAGGCGACTTCTCTTCTCAGTGACAATACCTCCTGCTGCACTGAAGGTACTTTCTGACAGGACACTGGAAGCGGGGCAGGCCAGACGTTCTATCGCAAATTGGGATAGCTCAGGCCACAGGTCAAGCCTGCACATCCAGTAGTCAAGGGGTTCATCGCTCCTCAGAGTGTCGATATCTGCAGTTAAGGCGAGGTAGTCTGCTACCTGTCGGTCGAGTCATTCTCTGAGGGTGGATCCCGAAGGGCTGTGGCGATGAGTAGGACATAAAAAGCTCCGCATGCCCTCGATCAACAACACGTCTTTAAAGCGTCCTGTCCTTGCCGGCGTGGTCATGCGAGGAGGAGGATTACTTTCACCTCTTCCCCTGTTAGATTCCCGTTGTGCTGTGACATCACCCTTATACGCTGTGTAAAGCATACTTTTTAATTTATTTTGCAAATGCTGCATCCTTTCCGACTTGTTGTAATTTGGTAACATTTCAGCCACGTTCTGCTTATACCGGGGGTCTAGTAGCGTGGACACCTAGTACAGGTCGTTATCCTTCAGCCTTTTTATACGAGGGTCCCTCAACAGGCACGACAGCATGAAAGACCCCATTTGCAAAAGGTTGGATGCCGAGCTACTCATTTCCCGTTCCTCCTCCTCAGTGATCTCAATGAAGGTATGTTCTTCCCCCCAACCACGTACAACACTACGGGTACAGGATAGGTGACAACGAGCACCCTGGGATGCCTGTTGTGGTTGGTCTTCCTCCTTCACCTCAAAGCCACATTCCTCCTCTGACTCCTCTTCCTCACAATCCTCTTCCAGCGTTGCCGCAGGTCCAGCAAGTGATGCTGATAAGGCTGTTTCTGGTGGTGATGGTGACCACAACTCTTCCTCTTCACGCTCATCTACGGCCTGATCCAGCACTCTTCGCAGGGCACGCTCCACGAAGAAACAAATGGTATGATGTCGCTGATGGTGCCTTCGGTGCGACTGACTAGGTTTGTCACCTCCTCAAAAAGGACGCATGAGCCTACAGGCATTGTGCATGAGCGTCCAGTAATGTGGCAAAAAAATTCCCTGCTCCGAAGAGGCTTTCCTAGCACCCGGTCATACAAATAGTCATTAACGTCTTTTTCTTGTTGGAGAAGGCGGTCGAACATTAGAAGTGTTGAATTCCAACGTGTCGGGCTGTTGCAAATCAAGCGCCTCACTGGCATGTTTTTTCGCCACTGGATATCTGCAAAGTGCGTCATGGCCATGTAGGAACGCCTGAAATGGCCACACACCTTCCTGGTCTGGTTCAGGACATCCTGTAAGCCTGTGTACTTATGCACCAAGTGTTGTACGATCAGATTACACACATGTGCCATGCACGGCACATGGGTCATCTTGCCCAACTTCAATGCCGCGAACAAATTTGTTCCGTTGTCACAAACCACTTTGCCTGTCCAGGGTGGACAGGAGTGCTTGTCCGGTGTGACTCTCTGCTTTCAAGCCCAAGGCGTGACACTGCCGTATCCGGGATGTGGAATAATACCTGGGGAGCTGGGGGGTGCCGTTGATGTGGAGCAAGACGCAGCAGCAGACGAGGACTCAGCCGAGGAGGTTATGGAAGAGGATGGAGTAGGAGGAGTAGAGGAGGTGTCAGCAGGCCTGCCTGCAAGTCGTGGCGGTGTCACCAACTCCTCTGCAGAGCCACGCATTCCATGTTTGACAGCAGTCAGCAGGTTTCCCCAATGTGCAGTGTAGGTGATATACCTGCCCTGACCATGCTTTGCAGACCAGGTATCAGTGGTCAGATGGACCCTTGCCCCAACAATGTGTGCCAGACATGCAATTACTTCCTTTTGCACAATCGAGTACAGGTTGGGGATTGCCTTTTGTGAAAATAAATTTCGTCCAGGTACCTTCCACTGCGGTGTATGGTAAAAGCTGGCGGGCTAATAGTTCAGACAAGCCAGCTGTCAGACGCTGGGCAAGGGGGTTACTTTCTGACATTGGCTTCTTACGCTCAAACATGTCCTTGACAGACACCTGACTGTGGGCAGATGAGCGGGAACTGCTCAAGGCAAGAGACGGAGTGGCGGATGGTTGAGAGGGGGCAAGGAGGACAGCAGTGGTTGACGTGGCTGAAGATGCTGGACCAGGAGGAGGACGGCTGCTTTAAGTTTGTGTGCTGCTTGTACTCATGTGTTAATCCCATAGGCGTTTGTGATGTGCGATCATGTGCCTACGCAAAGCAGTTGTACCTAGGTGGGTGTTGGACTTCCCACGACTCAGTTTCTTTTGGCACAGGTTGCAAATGGCATCGCTGTTGTCAGAGGCAGACACACACAAAAAATGCAACACTGCTGAGCTCTGCAATGTCGGCATTCTGGTGGTGGACACAGCATGCGTTGATTGGCGTGCTGTCAGGCTGACCCTGGGTGCCGATGCATGCTGTCTGACTGTGCCACTTGCGACGACCTCCCCCTGCTTCCAAGTCGTCTCCTCCTCCTCTCTGTCTCCCCATCTGAACTTTCGCCCTGTTCTTCTTCTTGCCGAGCGGGCACCCACGTGACATCCATGGACGCATCGTCATCATCAACCGCTTCAATTGTATCTGACAACTCAGCAAAGGAAGCAGCAGCGGGTACAACATCATCATCATCACACCGTACGTCCATGTGTGTAATGCTGCATGACTGAGACATATCCCTGTTATCTACATCCTCTGGCAATAATGGTTGCGCATCACTCATTTCTTCAAACGGATGTGTAAAAAACTCCTCTGACAGATAAAGTAAAGCGGCGGTGGTGCTAGTGTTGGTGGTGGCAGCAGGCGGGTGAGTGGTATCTTGAGAGGTGCCCGAAGCTAAGCTGGAGGAGGATGGTGCGTCAAGGTTCCGAGCGGGAGCTGTAGAAGATTGGGTGTCCTGTGTTAGCCAGTCAACTATGTCCTCAGAACTTTTCAAGTTCAGGGTACGTGCCCTCTGAAAATTGGGCATTATTCTAGGGCAAAAGGTAATCACAGCACCACGACCACAACGGTCCCTGCGGGGTGGCCTGCCTCTGCCTGTCATTTTGTTTTTGGATTAGTGGTACTATGCGTGCAAGCTACTGTGAGACCAGATATGAGTGGCACTGTGCAGTGGCAGAGGTTGGCAGAGTACACGCTGTAGGCCTGACACTCGCTTGAAGACAACTAACTGCTATTCAATCTATAACAGTGAAAAATGTTTTTTGGTTTTAAATGCACGCTATTGTGACACCAGATATGAGTGGCAATATGCACTGGCAGAGGTTGGCAGAGTAAGCGCTGTAGGCCTGACACACCCGCTTGAAGACAAGTAACTGCTATTTAATCTATAACAGTGAAAAAAAGTTTTGGGGTTTTAAATGCATGCTATTGTGACACCAGATATGAGTGGCAATATGCACTGGCAGAGGTTGGCAGAGTACATGCTGTAGGCCTAACACACCCGCTTGAAGACAAGTAACTGCTATTCAATCTATAACAGTGAAAAAAGTATTTGGGTTTTAAATGCACGCTATTGTGACACCAGATATGAGTGGCAATGTGCACTGGCAGAGTTTGGCAGAGTACACGCTGTTGGCCTGACACCCGCTTGAAGACAAGTAACTGCTATTCAATCTATAACAGTGAAAAACGTTTTTTGGTTTTAAATGCACGCTATTGTGACACCAGATATGAGTGGCAATGTGCACTGGCAGAGGTGGGCAGAGTACATGCTGTAGGCCTGACACCCGCTTGAAGACAACTAACTGCTGTTCAATCTATAACAGTGAAAAAAGTTTTTTGGTTTTAAATGCACGCTATTGTGACACCAGATATGAGTGGCAATGTGCACTGGCAGAGGTTGGCAGAGTACACGCTGTAGGCCTGACACACCCGCTTGAAGACAACTAACTGCTATTCAATCTATAACAGTGAAAAAAGTTTTTTGGTGTTAAATGCACGCTATTGTGACACCAGATATGAGTGGCAATGTGCACTGGCAGAGGTGGGCAGAGTACACGCTGTAGGCCTGACACCCGCTTGAAGACAACTAACTGCTATTCAATCTATAACAGTGAAAAAAGTTTTTTGGTTTTAAATGCACGCTATTGTGACACCAGATATGAGTGGCAATGTGCTCTGGCAGAGGTTGGCAGAGTACACACTGTAGGACTGACACACCCGCTTGAAGACAACTAACTGCTATTCAATCTATATCAGTGAAAAAAGTTTTTTGGTTTTAAATGCACGCTATTGTGACACCAGATATGAGTGGCAATGTGCACTGGCAGAGGTTGGCAGAGCACACGCTGTAGGCCTGACACCCGCTTGCAGACAACTAACTGCTATTCAATCTATAACAGTGAAAAAAGTTTTTTGGTTTTTAAATGCAATCTATTGCGACACCAGATAGGAGTGGCAATGTGCACTGGCAGAGGTTGGCAGTGTACACGCTTTAGGCCTGACACACCCGCTTGAAGACAAGTAACTGCTATTCAATCTATTCAATCTATAACACGCTATTGTGACACCAGATTTGAGTGGCAATGTGCACTGGCAGAGGTTGGTAGAGTACCCGCTGTTGGCCTGACACACAGATGCTTGCAGACAACTAACTGCTATTCAATCTATTACAGTGAAAAAAAAGTTTTGGGGTTTTTAAATGCACGCTATTGTGACACCAGATATGAGTGGCACTGTGCACTGGCAGAGGTTGGCAGAGTACACGCTGTAGGCCTGACACACAGATGCTTGCAGACAACTAACTGCTCTTCAATCTATTACAGTGAAAAAAAAAATGTTTTTAAATGCAAGCTATTGTGACACCAGATATGAGTGGTGGCACTGGGCAAGTGGGCACAGTATCCACTGTGAGCCTGACACAGAAGTTGGCAGGCAGGCAGGCAACTGCAATTAGATTACACAGGGGAAAAAAAGCAGACAAACGTATAAGATCCTTGCCTCTGACCCCTCTATGAAGTTCCAGTGGAATTTGAAGCTCCTTCTTGATGCAGCATTTGATGATGGGGTATTGAGTAGAGACGAGTATGCATACATGTATGTGAGGAATCCCACAATATCTACATTCTATTGCCTCCCCAAGGTAAATAAGCAGTACACAAAACTCACGGCTAGACCCATCGTGTCAGGTTCGAACAATCTAACTAGCAAGGCCAGCATATATATAGACAAATTACTACGGCCATTTGTACAACAGTTACCGTCCTACTTGAGAGACACGAAGGACACCTTGAAGTGTCTACCTGATGTGAGTTTACCAGAAGGTGCACTGCTGTGTAGCCATGATGTGGAGGCCCTCTACTCCTCAATACCCCATAGTAGTGGTCTTGACCATGTGAGGCATTTTCTGAATACAAGGGGACAGGAGCATCAAAAACACACGGCATTCGTTCTGGAACTCCTGCATTTTATCTTAACCCACAATTTCTTTATTTTTAATGGGAACTTTTACCACCAGGTGCAGGGTACGGCTATGGGCACTTCTTGAGCCCCATCTTATGCCAACCTGCACCTGGGTTGGTGGGAGAAGTTTGTGGTCTTCTCCGACCACTTCAGGGAATATACGAGCAATATATTTTTGTGGAAAATATATATTGACGATGTTCTCATTGTCTGGACTGGCACGGGGGACTCTTTCACCGACTTTGTCCATAGATTGAACACCAACGACTTAAACTTGAGATTTACAGTTGACATTGGGTGTTCATCACTCAACTTCTTAGATTGCACCTTCACAGTATCAGGTGAATCCCGTATACAGACCAAATTGTACAGGAAGCCCTCAACGAACACCATGTTGAGGTGGGAAAGCCACCATCCTACTACACTTAAAAGGATGATCCCCGTGGGGCAGTACCTCAGGTTGAGGAGGAACTGCTCAACCTTGGAGGAATTCATGGACCAAGCTATGTCACTTAGAGCAAGGTTCAGGGAAAGGGGCTACCCAAATCGTTGCCTTAAACACGCATATCAGAGAGAAGTTCTTAGTGACCGGACTGAACTCCTAAAAGATAAGACCAGTCCTTCCACATCTAAACACATTAGATATGTTGCACAATTTGACCCAGGCTGGAACCAAGTAAAGAAAATCCTAGGGAGATTCTGGCCCGTCCTCTCACAAGACCCCCAACTCAAGGAGGTGGTTACATCGCATGTATCTTTTACAGCACATAGGGGTATGAATTGCAAGGAAGTGTTGGTACCTAGTCATTTCAGCTCCAAAAGGGAGAGTAGAAACTGGTTGACGGTACAAGGCACATATAAGCGTGGGCACTGTATGGCGTGCAGGTATGTGGCTAAAGAATCAAAACGGCTTACTGATTCATCAGGCAGAGAGATGTGCATGATTAAACAATTTTTTAACTGCAATGCCAAGGGGTGATATATCTTCTCATCTGTGAGTGTGGCCTGAAGTACGTGGGGAAGACCATCCGAACCCTTAAAAGGAGGATAATGGAACACGTATACTCTGTGACAAAGCTTAGGGACACCCCAGTAGCAAGACATATCAGGACATATCATCAAGGTTCCCCTAATGGCCTGAGGTTTGCAGGAATTGAAAAGGTGACTCTAGGTCGGAGAGGAGGACCTAGATCAAACCCTCCTCAAAAGGGAGTGTTCCTGGAACTGTAGGTTCGACACTCTGGCCCCCAGAGGTCTCAATGAAGGATTCACTTTCTACACCTTTATTGATAAAGGAACTTAGCGAAGATTATATGTCCATCTTTTATATAGGGAGAGGTCTGTTGGGCCTGAGTGTACAACAATTTTTTAATCACTTTGTTTTCCTTTTCAGTTCTTTATTATACTCAATTTAATCTATATTGAACTTGTTATCTATGAGGCTGTTCCATTTCATTTTGAAATTCACACTGTAGCCTATTTCCACAAGGTTTGGGGTATGAAGGTGAGGCACTAGAATCAAAATGTTCGATACAATCTAGAGCCCAGTCACCTCATGACCACACAAGCCCTTCTCATTAGGCTCTAGGGGTACAGCTTCCCAATGTTTTTACATCACTATGGGGTGCAGGTATCAATCTTGTGTTTTTTTATAAAATACTAGGCACCATATCTGATATGCAATACATTGGGGAGCTCCCCGTCATTTTATAGCATTAGGCCCACAGTCAGGCTACCCTTTATATATTTCCCTACAGTCAAGAAACCCTTGTCTCTCTGTTTGTGTGCATTTGTGCTCTCCTGCTCAGTGCCCTCAGGGATCGAAGAGGGACAAAGGCAGGTTGATGCCTGATGCACACATTTAGAGAGACAGGCTTTCCCTTGTAAAGTGGAGGCATTACCTTACCAGCCACAGAGCCCTGGGAATACAAAGGGTTAATCACCCTTCGGGTCCTCATCTACATTTCTAGCGGTTAGCCTATGACTGGTTGAAACGTACCTAGGGGGGCGTGACACAGTTTCTCTGCCCGAATCTGTCAGGAACTGAATATTCATGCCCCCTTATCTCATTGGTGTGTGATACATTTAAATAACAGCCCGTTCCAGGACACACTCAGCTATTTTGCCTCTGACAAAGGCGCTATCGGAAGCACTGAAACGCGCGTTAGGCTAGGACACTATGTAGCTAGGCTACAATTTATTAGCAACCTTTTGTTCTGTAGCCAGTTAGGTCTACCAGGTCTATGTACTTATGGCTTGGGGTATGGTGGGGGGCTTACTATGCGGGTTCGCCATCTGAAATAGTGTGGGGTGTATGCCCACTTCCTTCCATTCTTCACCCAGTTGTACCTAGTAGACACAACTAACTTTTATAGCGGCTTCTAAACATTTAGTCCACGTTTCAATTATCCAGTCTCCAGTGATAGCAGGTTCTCAATGACATATTCCGCTGCACCATAGGTTGGGGTTCTACTGCAGATGTGCTTCTAAGTTATACTCCTAATGCGGGATATTTGCAATTAGTAGACAATTAGCAGCCAGTCAGCCAGTGGTTATATTTGTACAATAAGCTAGCATTTGTAGCATGCCTTAGTGAGGATGTATTACCAGATTATTAAGCCTTTTGATACAATGTTATACTACCCATGTTTGGCACAGACTACTTGTCTACTTGCTACTTTGCTTATGTAACATTTAGCAGGAATACAGTTACCTTTCAGTATCCCCTCCAGTGTATTATAAAACCTTCAGTGTTCATTATTGAATGGACACATTACAGTGAACCAAGGCTACTATATAATTATTTTATACAGCCAGGCTAGGATATAGTGGATGCTTAGAAGCCCCAGTAGCTCATTCTGAGTTAAGAGTTAGCTTTCAGAGGTACAGGAATCACAGTACGCTTTACGTGTTCTTTGTCTTTGTCCTCTTATGTAAAATTTTGAGCTACAGACTTTTTACAGGTGTTGCCCTTATAATATTTGGCATATTTCTGAGGAAGCCAGTAGGGCACCCCTTAATTCACAGGATTGGCTGCATGTGCCTCTCCAGCCTGTCTTACCATTTAATTTATTAACTTTTTTTCTTTTTTCTTTGGTTGTGTATGTGTCATTCACAAACTTCATAGTTCTGTTTTTAATGAATCAATAAAGGTTATATTTTAGTAATTAGTATTTATCACTCAGGTCTCTAGGGACGTCCCACTTTTTGACCTTCAGGGCTTTCAGCTTTTAGGGTTTTTGGTTTTTGTTTATCGCACACAAGTGAGGGTTATCCTCTACAAGGGTCGTCCCTGACACAGAATTTACTAGTTCCCCTAGGGGCTACTAGTTCATAAAATTTAAGGAAATGTAGTTGAGCCTAAAATCATACACATGCTAAGTTGCTAAGTAAAATTAACCAGTATTTAAGGTTTTGGAAAACAGTAATTTAGCAATCGTGCTTATGAAAAGGTGAAAAGGAACAGTGAGAGCTTAACCTATGACATGCTAAAATGAAGATAAAGACGTAGTTGTTAACTGAGCGAACTTAGTTACACAGAAAGACTAGTCGTGTGATTAGGGAAAGGAATTAAATTATATTATGTGAGACTAAGTTCCAGTGGGAGTAAATACTGGTGCCGAGTGGTGTATTTAGTATGCCTTTATTTATTAAGTGATTATGACCTGACTGTGCCTTTAAGAAGATTTCCCACGTGTGTAAAATGAAGTGTCCCATAAAATTACATGACCGTAGCCGAGGAATAATAAAAGAACAGAATTTAATATTTTAACCAGTAATAACTAACAAGTCATATACTGAACACATAATTGAATAGAGGATGCTGAAAATGTGAAAGGTGGAAAGTTAATTTGTTTTAACAAATGGCATTGCAATTCTCTTAGTAACAGACAGGTGAATTTAACATTAAAGCCTACTGCGTTCGGCTAGAGATTAACGAATGGAGAGGACTGGTAAGCAGAAAATAAATAACTGCAGTCGGTAAATTGACTGCATGAAAGAATAAATGAAAGCCATAGCGGTCGGCTGTTTAAAACCATACAAAATTATAGACGAACGTGAGTATGTTTGTGCGGTCGGCAGTTTTAGTCATACAAACGAACAAACAAAGGTGAGTGTACTCTGCGGTCGGCTGTTTAGCCGCACAAACCGCAGAAGTACACGAACGGATGAATATGCACGAACAGGTAAGTATTATGAAGGGAGCCTATCCCCACGTTTTTAGGTCCGAACGTGGGAAATAGCCAAACGCTATTTCCCATGTTACTTACGTGGACATGCCGGTCTTGTGACCAGAAGCCGGGTAGTGATGTCGGTTAGAAGCCGGTTGGCAGGCACGGAGGTCGGAGGCAGGAAAGCAGCTGGTGACAAACTGCTGCTGGAAGCTGGAATTTTTGGTGGGTACTACGGACCGGAAGTGTTGGTTGCTATGGAGAAGACAAACAGCTTGAACGGCAAAGTTGAGTGGGGGGGTAGGAGCTTAAATAGGGGTCATAACTCCTCCGAAAACTCAGGCCAAATGGCCTTTTAACATATATATATATATATATATATATATATATATATATTTGTGTTAAGGGCTCTTGATAGTACAGAATAAACAAACACTGATAAGTGTAGAATGGTATTAAAAGAGCAAGTCGGTTGTGGTGTGCTGGAACCGACGATGAGGTAGGCCAGTAAATAAAGAGGGCCCACCAAGAAGAAATGTAAAAGAAAAGGGAGTTCATAATGAGGAGTGGGTGGTAGGGTGATGCAGCGCTGACCTTGAACGGTATGGAGACAGATAAGGGGTGTCCCTTAAGTAGGGAAGAGGTGTGTCATACGCCCCTCCCACAATTACAGACCAAAAGGCCTTAATACTTGTGTTAAGGGCTCATGATAGTACAGAAGAAACAAACACTGATAAGTGTAGGATGGTATTAAAAGAGCAAGTTGGTTGTGGTTTGTCCGAACCGACGATGAGGTAGGTCTGTAAATAAAGAGGGCAAAAATAGAAAAGCCAATTTATTACATACCAGCAATATACATACATTTAACCAGACATGTCTTGAAAAGCATTTCTCACTTCTTGTACCGGGTTAGGTATGTATCTAGAGTAAGCAGATGATTTCCAGCGCCCTGGTGACTTGATAACATGAACTGGGATGTTTGCACTGGATGCTGTGGAAGCCGCTCCTATGCGGAAGGAGTGGCCCGAATAGTTAGCTGATTTGAGGCCCAGCTGTGTAAGTAAAGACCTGACGTGTGTCATAAAGGTGGTGGTAGTGAGTACCGAACCTTGTAGACTGAAAAGTGGTTGAGATGGTGGTGCATTGTTATGCTGGGTATATGAGTCCAGTAGTTTGACGGGGCACCACATGTTGTGAGTAGGATAGTACTTAACCTCTACTGGAGGTGCATGTTGACTGGTTTTGGAGTGAGGCAGAGTCAGGATATAATAGTCCATGTGTTTTGTTAAGTGTGAATGAAGTAGGATGTGAGTGGACTGTGTTGTGCTGATGGTGGTAAATTCTCTTGGTCTCAAGAAACCATAAAAGGCTAAGTATATAGCGGTTTTAATGATGAGATTTGTGTTGTTGGCAAAGGGTTTTAAATCTAGTAAGTTGGATAAGTCTTTAAAAATATGGAAATCTATAGGTAGCCTCTGGGCCGTACGTGGGGGTTCGGATCTCTGAATACCCCTAAGGATGTTCTTAATTTGGTAGGAGGACATGAAACTTGAGTTGTTTGGTTGTAAATTTAGCATGTGATGTTGGATGCCTGTCAGATATAGTTTGATTGTGTTGTATGATAGTTTGAGTTTGAGGTGGCAAAAAGAAGCAAACCCCAACAAGGATGTCATGATGAAAGGTTGTAAGATGTTGTGTTCCGAAAGGAATCTTTTAAATAAAATGAAAGCTCTGTCGTACGTTTTCCGGGTATTAATAGACAGTGCTAATTGGGACAATGTTCTGCTATGTTGCATGATAGCGTCTAGTCAATTACTAGATGGTGGAATAGTGGAGTGGTCGTGGCTATGAGTGCGGCTGACGGGAAATTAAAAGAGAGACAAATTGTCAGCAGCCGTGTTACATACACCTGGAACATGAACACAAAACAAGAATAAATTATGACATGCAGCCAACCAAGTGAGTTTCCTCAGGAATCTCATAATAGTCAGTGATTTGGATCGGCCTTTGTTAATAATGTGACAAGTTACTTGGTTGTCTGAGTAGCAATGTACTGACGAACCTGCCCATAAATGCCCCCCATGCCACGGCAGCCGCCACGATGGGATATATCTCAAACAGAGCTGAGGTAGTGGAAAAACCCTCCAGGTACTGAACCTCTGAAGGCCAGCTGCCCCAAAGCCATTCATTCCCGAAAATTGCTGCAAAACCTATGGTAGACGCCGAGTCTGACCAAATGGTAGGTGAGGAGTCAGACAATTTAGGGAGGAACATACTTTTACCATTCCAGGTGGTTAAAAAGTTTCTCCACATGGGTAGGTCTGCCGTGGCTTGGGTATCCAGGGATAACCTGTGTGCATCATGTCTAAAAAGTGGGGACATGTAAAGGAGTCGTGAGATGAAAGCACTGCCTTGAGGTATGATGCACATAGCAAAATTTAGTGACCCAAGCAGAGACTGTAGTTCTTTGCGGTTGCAAGTACCGAGTTGTATGTAGAGATTTATGTTGGTAAGAATGTTTTCTACCTTGGAGCGTGGCAGGCTAGCTTGCATGGTGGCTGAGTCTAGTATGATACCCAGGAATGTGATGAAGGTATCTGGTCCTTCAATCTTGGTGGGGGGAGACTGGGACACCCAACTTTTCGAATAGACTGATGGTTTCTTTGAGGCTACTGGGAGGGGAAATATTCTCCTCGACCAGTAAGAAATCATCCAGATAATGTATAACTGTAGGGCATCTGGCTATATTTAATAATAACCAGCATAGGGTTTCGGCAAATATGTCGAAAATGGCTGGACTACTTTTGGAACCAAAAGTTAAACGTGAGAAAAAGTAGTAGTTCCCGGCCCACTTAATGCCATGCAGGTGCCACAGTGTAGGGTGGATAGGCAGTAACTTGAAAGCATTTGTGATATCGGTCTTACTGAGCCATGCTCTGACCCCTGCCTGCATGATAGCCGTAATGGCGTGATCTATGGTGGAATATTGCAGTGAAAATTCCTCAGAGGGTATGAGGGAGTTCAGACTAGGAGTGGCAGAGGTGTGTGGTGCTGATAGATCGATGATAAGTCTCTGTTTGTGGGAAGATTTCCCAGTGACAATACCGATGGGGTTTGTCCGCCATGTGGTGAAAGGAGGGGACTGGAAGGGCCCCAATAGGAAGCCCTCTGCCACTTCCTTGGCTATGAGTGTGTCAACCGCTGTAGGGTTTTGTTGTGCGAATTGTAAATTAGGACATTCCAGGATTCCGGAAGGCATGTGTATGAGACCTGTGTGGAATCCGTCTGATAGACCCGAGATAATGAATTCTACCAAATGTCTAGATGGATGATGTGACAGTAAGGTCGTAAGTACAGAAATGTTTATCGATGTTAAGTATTGTTTAGGATACATTTTATTAGGACACATGGTTTTAGCATGTGCCCTGAAACATTTTGAACATATATGCAATAACCGAAATCCACTGTAATTACATGATCCGACATTAAAATTATTACATATCTGGGACTTAGAAACTTGATAGGCCGTCCCAGTTTGTCTTTGGGTGTTTCGTTCGCAGTGGTTGGACAGAAGTTAGCCATATGAGCCATGGAGGAGCAGTATGCACAAGCCCGGTCGTTCTTAGACCCGCAAAGTGTCTGCAGAAAATGACCGTATCAATCTTGCTCCAGTTGGACCTTGTTCCGTACTGGGAGAAAGCGCCAGACACTTTAGCAGAAAAAGATCTATGGTAATCATAGAAAGCTGACCCACCATATTTGTTGCCCAGTTCCACCAGCTTGTGCATATACAAGTCAAACTCCTCACGTCTGTGGGGATATACTGCACAGATAACATCACGATAAATGCCAAATGCCAACACAAATTCAGGGATAGTCAGTTTCCTATTTAAGCAGGCATCCCTAGATTTGACCACCACAGAAATATTGTCATAAGCGTAAGTCTTATGTTCCACCACATCCTGGAATGCAATCAGCAATAAAGCCAAGTTGATATCTTTACCTTCCAGGATATCTTTTTTGAGGTGCTCAGGTATCATATGGGCAGGGTTAACCTCTTGATCATCAAAGGTGGTGGCTGGAGAAACTGAATGCAACTCGACCAGTGCTGGAGGGGTCGCATCGGCCGGCCCAGCCATGGTAAGGGCTGTAGTGACCGATTTGAGTTTCTCCAGCCTGGAATTGACCTTGCTCATGGACGCCATGAGGGATGAGAGCATGCCGTGTATATCTCCTGGGTTAGACTGGCTAGTCCCTTCCCCAGCGTCCATGTTATCGGTTGAGGTGTGCAGTAACTTGTAGAGTTAGTTTTCCTTGCTGTTGCAGGGAATGGGATTTGCTGTCTCCTGAGTTCGTTGGTTATGCGAGGGATTGTCCATGACCTGAAAGATGCTGAACTAGCAACCTCTTCTCCCTGTGATGGGGTGTTTGCTCTAGCCGGAGTGCCCGGTAGGGAGAAATCCTCTACCCCTTCTTGAGACATACTAAATGACAAAATATTTGGTTAGTGTATGGAAACCCAGGGGTGGTACTGGCAGGCTAACTAGGCCTGAAAGGCGTAAAATTAATCTTGTTTGGTGACAGGTGAGGCCCTGCTAGTTGCCAAGTGGCTATGAGAGGCTCTGTCTATGCGTTGGCGCGAGGGGATATTGAGGCCACCCGTCGTAGTGGCAGGAATCGTAGGCCTCTCGGTGATAGTAAAAGAAAACAGGGGGAGGGAGTGACAAGTGAGGCCCTCTCTATAGGCTAACTCACGTGTGGCCCAATGGGCGTTTGCCTCCGAAACGTTGAGGCGGGGTGTTGGCCTCGAGGACCACTAAATGATAGGCAGAATGCCAAGAAGGGAGGTACCTATTTGGGCCTATACCCCTAACTTGCCAGTACTCTATGGCCTAGGGAGAATGAAATGTATGTGAACTACAACGTGAGCAGGCTTACGTACCTGGTAGTATGTATAAAGTTTTTGAGATTCGACAGGTATGATAAACCTGGATAAACCTAAAAGGGTAGAAACAAAAATGTGATAGAGTGAGAATGGATCCTGTGAGACCTGTGTAGTCTGTATAGGCTGGGGTTTGGGCTTCTACCAGTATGTGTGGGAGGTGTAAAAAGTCTATGAGTATGATAGTGACATGACTGGCCCATGCTTGGTGATAAGCGTTAAGCTGAGTCTGAAACCTGGCACAGGGGTTTGGCCATGTATTGTGTGTCTATAGAGGGTGACCAGATGATATGCATGTCACTAACTGATCTGGGAAATGCTAGGGTTTGGAGTATTCAATGGTGCAGGGAGGGATGGAATGATCATGTATAGATTATATATGTGCCGTGGCATAAACTGAAAATGGAATGCTGTGGATGAGGTTGAAAAACTTATGTGAAATGACAATATGCAGAAACATAAATGTTGTTGTAACGTGACGTATGAATGGTTGAACCAAAACGTGTGATTCAACCCAAAAGTCTTGTGAAAGATAGGACCGTGTTCTTGTATACTCGTGTTACGTCATCTGAGTATGCCAAGAAATGGCCTGAAAGTTGTAAGGGCCATGTAATCGTGATGTACATGGTTGTAATAAAAGCATGATCACCATAAAAACCTTAGAAATAAGCCATAATCGTAGGCTAACCATTACTGTAATATACATAAAATATCTATAATTTAGTAATTTTAAAATCACTATAATCTAAACCAATACACATGAGAAAATTTTAACAAGATAGAAACTTAGTATCGTATGAATAAGTATAGAAAGTATAACTGATTTAAACGAATTTATGACAGTACCTTGAAAAAGGTAGATGAACCGAATTTGGTTTAATATAAAACAGAAACAGAGTTTGCCGTATGAAAGATGTGAAACGAATGCGTGCATAACTGAGCAAACTGCCGAAAGCATAATTAGAATGAATAGAAAGAAACAGTGTCATTCGTCAAAAGCTTGACCGACCGAGATGAAAGATATTTGTATACAGATTGAAACAACCGAACGGAAAGCAGCATGAATGAGAGCTTACGGTACAATGAAGCGAAAACGAAATGAAACGAAATGGTGTTTAGTAAACATGAGTACCATACGGTAGAACATACCGAAAGGATTATGGCACAAAATTTTTTAACCAAAATTAGAAATAACGTATGATTTGCGACCTGGCCGTAAAGCCGTAAAGCTGGAAAGTGAGGACCCGTTTGAAAAAGGAACGCCGTGGGAATAAACCGGGCGTCGGACTTACGATTTTGAAGTCCCTGGGACGTTATCTTCGATGAAGACCGGAGTCACGAGGAGCTGGACGGGCGGAAAAGAGGATTCCTGTACACAGCTACACGTGAAGAAAATCGTGGGTTTCTGAAAAACCAAGATGGCGCCGTACGAGAAACCGGAAGTGGATCCTCATGCAGCGCTGACCTCGAACGGTATGGAGCCAGGTAAGGGGTGTCCCTTAAGTAGGGAAGAGGTGTGTCATACGCCCCTCCCACAATTACACGCCAAAAGGCCTTAATACATATGAAAAAGTAGGAAAGTAGTTTTATATATATATATATATATATATATATATATATATATATATATATATATACATATAGGTATATAGGAAAAGTAGGAAAGTAGTAGGGAGAAAAATTCCTACTACAAAAGGAACTGTAGTAGTAGGAAAAAATAATCAAACTGCAAAATGAATATATATAAAATCCTGCTACTGACTATTCAATGAAAAAGCTACTACAATTTGTCTTTATATAGTAACTTGTAGAAGTAGGAGATTCATGTTTACTATTAATTTGGGAAAGTGAACAACAGATTTTACTTTTAGATTAAAAAAGTTATTTAGATTAAACCAAACATTTGGATATTTCCCATTTTATCCTTTTATCTCAATATACATGTCTACCCATTAACAGACATAAGGAGTATATAAAGCAGAAGATTTTCAGACTTGAATAAGACTTCCTAATAATTTTTTATTAAAGGGAACCTTCAGCTAAAGATACAGATATAAATAGTTGCATCCTTTATTGGACAGTGCTCAGAATCAAATTAACCTTATTCTAATATGTCTTTGTCTATGACAGCAACTTTATGCTGATCCTCATGTCAGATGTTGAGAGGTGCCATTCCCTAGCAACTGCAAAATGCTAATTCATCACTTTGATTAAATTGCCTGGTATAAGCACAGACACATAGCTGCTTTCACATTCTTGGGATTTATTTCTCATTTAAAATGCAAAGGATATTATTGAGGTTCTCTAAGTGAAAGCTCCGTGATTTGGGAGATTTCAACAAAAGCACAAAATATGTTTACTATAAATTCATTTTTGCTGTTGTTATAAAAAGAAAAAAAATGGTAAGATTATAATAAGACATTTATTTTTGAATCAGAATGCAGGTAGTAACATTATATTTATAACCATGAAATTTAGGTATTGCCCAATTCCTTTTTTTAAGCAAAAAAATACAAATCCACAAAAAGGAAAATCATTTGGCCCTATCTATTTTTACTAGTATAAAATTTTAAAACCTCACATGGTATAATTTGTTGATTCTGAACTATAATAGCACAAATTTAACCATGCTTTTAAGAAATCCATTTGAATAAACAATTAACAGCAATACAACAATAATTCGATATAATTACTATTATTAATCTATTCACAATTGTCTATAATTCACAAATAGCCTACTGTACACTACAAGAAAGTGTGACGTAATAATTTTTCATTTTAGCTCATAGTTACATAGTTACATAGTTACATAGTTACATAGCTGAAAAGAGACTTGCGTCCATCAAGTTCAGCCTTCCTCACATATATTGTTGCTGTTGATCCAAAAGAAGGCAAAAAGCCTAGTCTGAAGCTCAATTATATGTTTTTAAAAACTAGAAACAGTAATTGAATATGATAAGAATGAAAATGAAAAATTGTAATCTGTAAACATGTGTTTTTAATCCCACCAATCAAAGAGTAAGTTAAGTACAATATTATATAAATACTATAAATTAACTTTTATTTAGAATCAGATATTATGTAGCATAAGCTAATCATATGAAATGTTTGTTAGATACTCATCTTGTGAATACAAAATCTAAATTTGGGATGATGATTTCAGTTGTGAATTGTAAAACTCAAATGTTTGGTATAACCTCATTCTACATTTCAGATTACAGTATGTTACAGTAATCCATGTTGGATGTTTTTGGTAATGTGTTAACATAAAAATAGTACCCCGTGTAGATGCTAGTCATCAAGAGAAATATTGCAAGAATGTTTAACTTCATGTCCAAATTGTTGACATGTTGGCCTTCTCTGTGCAACAAAATTGTTAGACGTATGGTGTTTAGCATTCTGTAATTTGTTTTACTTTGCATTGTATAATGGGTGAGAAAGTTCACCTTTTACACCACATCATATTAATCAGTAGTTTAAGATAGTCTACCTTTTAAACTAGTTGATTTCCATAAGAATTTACATCAATTTATATAGGGTAATATTTAATTAATTAATTCAGTTTTGTTGTAAGTGGTTGTACTTGTAAGAGGTGCAGACGTTTTGTAAAGCTGATTATTTCAAATAGATTTGCTGTTAAAAATATGTTTTACCAAGGAAGTAACTTGAAGGTGGTGTGGGATATTCATGGAGTAAGTCTGAGGACATTTTCTTTGTTAAATAGAATACCCAGATATGGTTTGTTATATGTCTGTAATTCACTGAACAATGATGTGACTTGATATATTGCATAATCCTGTTGCCTGTAATGTATCCTGTCTAAAAAAAAGTCATGCATCATGCCAACTGTCAGTCCTCAATATATATTCATGTTTTCTATATTTAAAAATGGAGTATAGCTCTAGCTTGAAAAGGCTTGGAAAGGATGTACTACCTTCTTTAAGATTCTCTTTAAAATCTTTGTTTAAAAAAGTAAGTTAAAATTGTCAAGCTCTGTTATGTATTACAACATTAGGAACATTGGGGCTGCATTAATTTGAAAAAAACATTATTACAGTACTGTGCACATCAGTTCACATACAGTAACCATCTAAGGAACATGTGGGTAAGTGTAGTATTCCTAAACATCCTGTACACTAAAAATACTATAGGCTGTAATTCCATCAATTAAAGAGTGCAGATACCTGCTCTAAAAATATAGTCTAGTACCATCAGTGGAATATGATTGTTGCCAAACCCCTGTCACTCAATTTAGGGCTCGATTTCTGAAGTATTTTAAGCCATCTATGCGGTAGGCTTATAACAGACTTGATTTAACTTAGCTTATACATCATTAAGATGGAATCTATCTAAAAAGTGATGCCAGGGTTTTTTCTTTTTATTCGAAGGCTATTTCAAAACATCTTGAGAAATTTACATATTTTTACTATTAGTCATTTTGTGAATACAGAGCTACAGATTGGCTTAGAGCTCAGCTAAAACTCCTAGCCAATCTGTGGCATCCTTGTTTGATGTTTCCCTTTTCAAGATTATGAGCAATGGAAGTTCAGAGCACAGAGTGATCGGGTGCAGGATACAGAAACTTGGGGTTTAACCACTCGTGAACGGTTTTACCCCTAAAGGAAAGCTGGTGCTAGGGACCTCCTAGTGCTATAACAACCTTTTCCCGAGTAAGTTATTTTAGTGCCCAAAGTGTTCCTTTAAACATACGAATTCCATTACTAATAAAGTAATCAAAATAAAAGCCTCACAAATAATTTGCATAGCAGCATAGTGTCAAACAACCAATTAGGCGATTCCACTGTCCATTCCTTGTCAGAATTATTTTTTTATTTATTTATTTATAAAATATTTTACCAGGAAAGATACATTGAGATTTCTCTCGTTTTCAAGTATGTCCTGGGTCCACAAATCATTGCATTGTTACAGTTAGTGTACAATAAAATACAAATACAATATTAATATACAATATACACAGGTAGGAAATATATAATCAACCATGACAGGTACATTCTGTTTTGAGGTATGTAGAGAGGGATCTCTTAAAGGACTTTAAGCGTAGGGAAGATTTTAATTTGTATGGGAGGTCGTTCCACAAATGCGGTGCTCTGTAGGAGAAGGAGGATCGGGCTGCTTTCTTTTTATATTGAGGTAGACTAAGTAAAGTGTTGGTACTGGATCGGAGGTTGTAGGAAGTAGGAACAGCCGGGGAAAGCACTGCGTTCAGGTAGGGTGGGAGTTTCCCAGAAAAGCTCTTAAACACAAGGCTGGAAAGATGAAGGGTGCGTCTGGATTCCAGCAACAGCCAGTTTAGTTCTTTTAGCATGTCACAATGGTGGGTCCTGTAATTACATTGTAGCACAAATCGGCAGAACGAGTTATACAATGTGTTGAGTTTATTAATGTGGGATTGAGATGCAGATGCATATACTACATCCCCATAATCAATGATTGGCATCAGCATTTGCTGTACAATCTTTTCCTTTACTGAAGGGCTTAGGCAGGATTTGTTTCTGTACAGGGCACCTAGTTTTGGATAAAGTTTAGATGCAAGCTTTTCTATGTGCAGGCCAAAAGATAGATTGGGGTCTAACATCATACCCAAGTATTTGAAAGAGTGGACTGCGGTCAGTGTGCCATTTGAAATTGTTTTGATGGATAGGTGGGAATTGTGTAATTTGTGTAATTTAGGTACTGTTCCAAAGATCATTGTGACAGTTTTGTCAGTGTTCAGGAATGCCCCTACACAACGGTTATGAAGGGAACGGCATCATATGATATTGCCGGCATTATAAGAATCACACCTTTTGTTGCTACTATGCTCTAAAATGCAGAAAGCTGGATCTCCAGATACAGTATGATTTATAAGATAATGGAAATAAGATCTTATGTTATTTTTATACCACTCACTTGAGAGCAATTTTGTTATTATACATAAAAGCACCTCGAGCAACCGGTTTCTGGAGTCTAGTTATAACCTTATAACCAGATGTTATTATACAATTAAATTAAATAGATTAAAAGTCATGAACCCCCCCTCTGTCTGGCATTTGTTGGAATCTGGTGCTTCCAAGGGTACATGGGTACACAACAGGTGGGAATGCTCATGTGAATGCTACTGGGACCAAGTCAAGAGTAAACTATGGGAGGTACCAAGGGAGCAACTGCTGCTTTCCATCCCTGCTGAGGCTTTGGATTTAACACCAAATCAAGAAATCATGTATCTTATATCTCTTAGTGGCAGCAAGGGCTCTTGTCACAATTAAGTGGAAAACCATGACAATTCCAACAGTAGTTGAATAGTATATACGAGTAGAAGAGATATGAAACATCAAAGAATCTACCTCAATATTAAATCATAACATAGAAACTCATAGATCCAGACAGGCTCAATGGCTGAATTTTTTCCTTAGCTTGCTCACTTCTCTTGGTGTGGCAGATGGTTCAGTGCCCAGTATACAATAAATAAAAAAATTTTGCAACTCTTGCATTGTTTTTTGGTTTAGTGCTGGGAAATGGTGTAATTTCTTAACCCCTTAAGGACAGAGCTTCAGAAGCTTGTCTTTCACTTAATGACAACGGCATTTTTTGCATTTTTTGCTATTTGCGTTCAACTGCAATTTGCATTTTACTAATTTATTGCACCGACACATATTATATACCGTTTTTTAAAGGACAGAAAGGGCTTTAATTTGATGTAACACATATATATATAAATGCTTATTTATTATAAAAAAATACAGAAATATGCAAAAAAAATAATTTTTGTGTGTTTTTTTTACAGTTTTTGCAATAATAATGTGTACATAATTAGTGCAGGTTAAGGAAAGTAATTAAAAATAAATTCATTTAGTTGTTCTGAATTACAGAATATATAATGTGTCTGGGATTTTAAGTTTTTTTTGGTAGTTACAGGTCACAAAGCACAAGGAGTAAAATAAACTTTTTATGTGGAGCGATTTTAGAATTTGGTATGTTTGTCTTGTAAGCCTAATAGCCATAAAAGAAAACAAAATTGCCACACAAAAGTATATATTTATATAAAGTAGACACCACAGGCTATTTACCTAAGGTTGTTTTGACACTTTCTACGTAGCCATTTTACCGCCAACCTCTGCTAAATATTGGAGTAAAATTGTGTTTTTTGGGGGTTTTCGCACACAAACTTATAACAAAGAACTTCTCATGTGTATTTTGTAAAGTTGGTGTGTGCTATTCCTGTACAAAGTTTTATTATGTGTTCAGTTACTTCTGCTGAGTACAACGGTACCCCCATTGTATGTCTTTGGCCCTATTTTGTGAAGCTACAGTGCCATATAGGAGACCTGTCCTTTTCAGTATTCACAGTAGAATTTTGAGAGACGGATTTAATGAGCCTATGCTTCCATTTGGGGTATTATAGTAGTTTGACTGTTCAAAAAAACCCCACAAAGGCCTACCATTTGTAAAAGTAGACACTCCAGGGTATCTCATAAGGTGCATATTGTGCCTTAACATGCCCCCATTTTTTTACCATTACATGCCAAAGTATGTGGTAAAAAATAATTTTGTGCATATTTTACATACGGATTGCATTTTTGCTGGGCATTTTGTATATTTCATGTGTGCCACTAAGTTCAAACCCCCCAAATTATGCTCAGCTAAGTCTTCTGAGTAAAAGGACACCCCCATTGTATGTCTATGGCACTATTTCGTGAAGCTACAGTGCCATACAGGAGACCTGTCCTTTTCAGTATTCACAGTAGAATTTTGAGAGACGGATTTAATGAGCCTATGCTTCCATTTGGGGTATTATAACAGTTTGACTGTTCAAAAACACCCCACAAAGGCCTACCATTTGTAAAAGAAGACACTCCAGGGTATCTCATAAGGTGCATATTGTGCCTTAACATGCCCCCATTTTTTTACCATTACATGCCAAAGTATGTGGTAAAAAATAATTTTGTGCATTTTTTACATACGGATTGCATTTTTGCTGGGCATTTTGTATATTTCATGTGTGCCACTAAGTTAAAACCCCCCAAATTATGCTCAGCTAAGTCTTCTGAGTAAAAGGACACCCCCATTGTATGTCTATGGCACTATTTTGTGAAGCTTCAGTGCCATATAGGAGACCAAGCCATATCAGTTTTGACCGAACTTTGAATTTTGACGCCGGGCCTATGTGCAATTTCCAAGCATCTTTGCAGGTTTTAAATTCAAACTACCCCACAAAGGCCTACCATTTCTTAAAGTAGACACCCCAGGGTATTTCAAAAGGCATATTTTGAACCTTAGCGTGGGATCATTTTTCCGCTAGCGTGTACCAGGTGTAGCGGTTATAAGCGTTTTTTTCTGCCTTTTTGACACACAAAGTGAGTTTGCACAGTATATTTTGCAAACCATATGTGTACTACCACTGTATAATACTTCATATTTTGCTCAGCTATGTCTGCTGAGTACAAAAATACCCCCGTATGTACCTTTGCCAGGTATATGTGGACATCGGAGGGGCACATTTGGGACACAGCCATTCCATTTTTTTTTTCAAATTTTGAATTTTTACGCTGTGCCCATGTCCCATTTTAGAGTATTTTACCAGGCTATATAATCCAAATACCCCATAAAGCCATACCATTTCTTAAAGAAGACATCCCAGGGTATTTCTAAAGGCATATTTTGAACCTTAGCGTGGGATCATTTTTCCGCTAGCTTGTACCAGGTGTAGTGGTAATAAGCGTTTTTTCTGCCTTTTTGGCACACAAAGTGAGTTTGCACAGTATATTTTGCAAACCTTATGTGTACTACCACTGTATAATACTTCATATGTTGCTCAGCTATGTCTGCTGAGTACAAAAATACCCCCGTATGTACCTTTTCCAGGTATATGTGGACATCGGAGGGGCACATTTGGGACACAGCCATTCCATTTTTTTTCAAACTTTAAATTTTTACGCTGTGCCCATGTCCCATTTTAGAGTATTTTACCAGGCTATATAAACCAAATACCCCATAAAGCCATACCATTTCTTAAAGAAGACATCCCAGGGTATTTCAAAAGGCATATTTTGAACCTTAGGGTGGGATCATTTTTCCGCTAGCTTGTACCAGGTGTAGTGGTAATGAGCGTTATTAAATGTATTTTTTTATTTTTTAAAACTTTTTTTACTTTTTAAAACTATTTTTTAAACTTTTGTTTTGATTATTCATTTTTGTAAAGTTTCCTAAACTTTCGTAAAACTTTTTTTTACAGATTTAACATTTTTCTAAGCTTTTTTTTTTACGTTGACCCCTAACTAGCAGTAAGCAGCACTAACAGTAAATTCCCCATTTTCCCATAACTCCCACCCACCCCAGCTAGCAAAATATTTAATTATACAATATTTAAATTAGTTAATTAAATACATTTAACCCCTGAGGGTTAAAAAATAAATAAAAGTTAATCGTCAGGGGTTAAAAAAAAAAATTAGAACAGTATAATACTGTGATCTGTATTTTGATCACTGTAGGCAGTGATCGACTGGCAGGGAAGGGGTTAATTTTTATTTGGACTGGGTAAAGGGTTTATTTTTTTAAATTTTTTACTTAAATGTTATTAAAACTTTTTTTTTAACTTAATTTTTTAACTTTTTAAAGCGTATTTTTAAACTTTTTTTAACGTTAACCCCTAGTTAGCGTAATACTAAATCCCCCAATTCCCCACTAACTTCCACCCTCCCCAGCTAGCTAAATTTATAATTTTAAAATATTTAAATTAATTAATAAAATAAATTGAACCCCTGAGGGTTAAAAAAAAAAAGAATTAACCCTCAGGGGTTAAAAAAAAAAATCAGATCTTAGTAAAATGTAATCCCTGCCAATTGATCACTGTAGTCAGTGATCAATTGGCAGGGAAGGGGTTAATTTTTTATTAAAATGGGTAAAGGGGGGGTAAAGGGGGGTGGGATTTTAATTTTACTAAATTTTTTTTCCACCAGGGGGCAGGATCACTGAAGATCCGTCCCCCTGCACTTCACACAGAACCAGGAAGTGCAGGGAGGCGGAGGTGAGTATAGAGAGCACATGTGCCCGCTCTGGCATGCTGTCAGAGCGGGCACATGTACTCTGACAGCCCGATCCGGTGCTCCCGGTCTGCCTCTAATGCAGAGGCAGACCGGAGCACCATTAACCCCACGATCGCCGCGATTGCGGCGATCTGGGGTTAATTTTAACGGGTGACGGACGAGGTCCGTCACTCGTCATTAACGCATTCCCCTGAGTGACGGACCTCGTCCGTCACTCGTCGTTAAGGGGTTAAATTAATATTTTATTTTTTATCACATTTTGTATTTTACAATGTTTTATTTTTTTTTGCTAGTCTTATTGATAACTGTTTAGTGAGGCCTCTTATTAGTACACTCCTGCACTTTCTTAACCCATAAAACTTAAAGGGACACTAAAGTCACCAGAACAACTACAGCTCATTGCATTTGTTCTAGTGAGTAGAATCATTACCTTCAGGCTTTTCGCTGTAAACACTGTCTTTTCAGAGAAAATGCAGTGTTTACATTACAGGCTAGGGATAACTTTACTGGCCACTCCTCAGATAGCTGTTAGAGATCCTTCCTGGGTTATGGCTGTCTAAAATGCATCCAAACATTCAGTGTCTCCTCCCTCTGTATGCAGACACTGAACTTTCCTCATAGAGATTCATTGATTCAATTCATCTCTATGAGGAGATGCTGATAGGCCAGGGCTGTGTTTGAATTGTGCTTGCTCTGCCCCTGGCCGGCATCTTTCTCAGTCTCAGCCAATCCTATGGAGAAGCATTGTGATTCGATCAGGCCACCACTTCTGCTGATGTCAGCAGACAGCTTGTTTTTCTGAGGCAAAAAGCATGCAGAGTTACAGCTTCAGGCTTGAATGCAAGGAAGATTTTACTATTTTTAGGGAGGCATGAGGGGGACAGGGTGGCTAGATGGTGGTTTAACCCTATGGGGTCAAGAATACATGTTTGTGTTCCTGACCCCATAGTGCTCCTTTAATATTTACCCTACCTTCACCTGCTCATGATATTCCAATTATTCACAATTTAATTTTTCCCAGTTTAGCAATTATCTGTCTTCTCCTCCTCTTTATTTCCTCCTTCTCCCTCAGTATAAAAATCTCTCCTTACACCCACTCACTCATACCCCCATCCACATTTACATATACATAATGTAGCCCCTCTATGCTACATTCCCCCCTTCTCTCATCTCATGCCTTGCACTCATTTTTCTACTCTCACTCCTACCCACAATCAATCTCATTATAGACCCCATGCATACAAAACCCATTCACACCTCCTGTCACTTTCTATCCTTCTGCTTCTAGCAGCTGGTGATGTCTCTTCCAATCCAGGTCCCTTCACCTTCTCTACACACAAGAAAACCAGAAACCCCACAAACCTCATCAAAATACCCTGCCCTTTACCCTCACTTACCAACATTCAGTGTGTACTCTGGAACGCCCGCTCCGTCTGCAGTAATTTAAAATCAACAGTCATACACAACTTTTTCATCTCAAACTCACTCACACTACATGCACTTACAGAGACCTGGCTGTCCCCCTCTGATAGCGCTACTCCTGCCTCTTTATGTTTTGGTGGGCAACAATTCTCTCACACTCCCAGACTCAACTGTAAAGGAGGTGTTGTTAGCAGCCTTCTCTCCCCTCAATGTACCTTTCAACCAATCATAGCTCCCCCTGCCCTATCCTTTTCTTCTTTTGAAGTTCACACTGTCCGCCTATTTAAACCCACTCCTTTAAGAATTGCTATTATCTACCGCTCCCCTGGTCATCCTAGGCTATCCATGGAACACTTTTCTTCCTTGCTTCCCCACTTCCACTCATCTAGCACTCCTTCCCTTATACTTGGGGATTTCAATAGCCTAATCCACAACCCCAACTGCACTGATGCCTCTCATCTGCTCTCTATAACCTCCTCCTTTGGCCTTATGCAATGGTCCAATTTAGCAACCCATACAATGGGAAACACTCTTGATCTCACATTCACCAATCTCTGTACCACCTATAATCTCTTTAATATTCATTTTCCTCTATCTGACCACAAACTGCGGACTTTTGACATCGGCATACCTAAGACCCAATTGACACCACCGTCTGAACATCAATCTCACCGAAACCTCCAATGTTTTGACCTAGAGCATTTCTCCACTAATCTCCAAACTCTTCTTTTACCTATCTCAAACCTCACCTGTCCAAGCGCTGCAAGCTCCTTCTACAATTCCACCCTCTCCTCTCAACTAGACATCATGGCACCTCCTACATTTAAATGCAGCAAGCGCCCCCAACAACAACCTTGGCACACCAAGCTGACTTGATACCTCCAAAAATGCTCCAGAACTGCTGAACGCTGTTGGAGAAAGTCTTACTGTGCATCTGACTTTCTCCACTATAAATTTATTCTTCACTTATACATCTTGGATCTGTCCTCTGCAAAAGTAAATTACTCCAATACCCTCATAACCACACTCTCCCGCAAAGCCAAATGACTATTTCACACATTTAACTCTCTTCTTCGCCCTATTGTTCCTCCTCCACCTACTAACTTGACCGCCTAAGACTTTGCAACTCACTTCCCTGACAAGATCTCTACAATCATGGAAGAGATCTCTCATATTTCTTCTTCCCCTTACAATACTTCCCCTAACTTCACCCCTCTGCTGTTCTATGTTCATTCGCACCTGCTACAGTGGAAGAGGTTTCTGCTCTGCTTCAGTCCTCCAGCCCCACCAACTGCTCCCTACATCTAATTCCCTTGCATTTTATCCGTACTCTGTCTTCTTCTCTTTCTCCACCTTTCACTCAAATTCTCAATCTCTCTCTCTCCTCTGGCATATTTCCATTGATCTTCAAAAATGCAACTGTAACCCCGATTCTAAAGAAGCCCAACCTTGACCCCCACTCCCCGTCCATCTACCGTCCTATCTCGCTACTGCCTTTTGCAGCCAAGATCCTTGAAAGAGTTGTGTATGCGAGATTGACAGACTTCCTCGAATCTAGCTCTCTGATAGACTCACTTCAGTATGGTTTCCGCGCTAAGCACTCTGTGGAAACGGCACTGACCAAAGTATCCAATGATCTAGTCGCTGCAAAATCTCATGGTCACTACTCTATCCTAATTCTCCTTGATCTGTCTGCAGCTTTTGACACTGTTGATCAACAACAGCTTCTTCTCATCCTCGACAATATCCTCTACAAGATATTGCTCTATCCTGGTGCTCCTCCCACCTTTTCCAGCGCTCGTTCAGTGTTTCTTTCTCTAGCTCTGCTTCTTCTCCTCAACTCCTCTCTGTTGGTGTCCCCCAAGGTTCAGTCCTTGGTCCCTTACTGTTCTCCATCTAAACTGCCTCCCTTGGTAAACTCATTAGCTCCTTTGGCTTCCAATATAATTTCTATGTGGATGACATGCAAATCTATCTGTCCTCTCCTGATCTCTCCCTATCCCTCTTGACTAGTGTCTATGACTGCCTCTATGCTATTTCTAACTAGATGGCTGCCCACTTCCTTAAACTCAACTTGACCAAAACTGAAATTCTGGTCTTTCTTCCCTCAAGTGTTGCTACTTCTGTGTCTGTCTCCCTCCAAGTCAATGGTGCTACCATCAGCTCCACCATGCAGGCTAGCTGCCTAGGTGCTCTCTTTGACACCAACCTCTTCTTCAAGATTCATGTTCAGTCTTTCGACAAATCCTGCCGCTTCCATCTCAAAAACATTGCGTGCATTCGACCCTACTTAACGCCAGATGTGACTAAGGTGCTGGTCCATTCGACTGTCCTTTCTCGCCTTGACTACTGTAATCCGCTTCTCAGTGGCCTTACGTGCTCCCAGCTTGCGCCGTTACAGTCCATAATGAATGCGGCGGTGAGGCTCATCTTCCTGTGGGGAAAATTATTTTATTTATAATGAACATAGTTGGGCAGTGCCGCCACCAGAAATCTTGGGGCTCCTAACTCAGCTCAGGGTCTGGGCCCCCTGGGGCCCGCCTCCAAATACCGCCCACCGGGTCCGCCTCCAAATAACGCCCACAGGAATACACACACAGACACAAACACACACACTGATACAAAAGGACACAGATACACACACACAGATACATACTAACAGACAAACATACTGAAACAGACATACATGCATACAGGCATACATACTGACACACACATACTGAGACATACACACATATAAAAACACACAGGCATACATAGTGACAGACAGACACATACTAATATACATACAGACACACATGCATGAGGACATAATGACACATACATAAATACACACTGACATACATACAGACACCGACATACATAAACACACACATACAGACAGACATACATACATACATTCATACATACAGACATACTGACAGACATACAGACACTGACATCCATACACACATACATTCATAATGGCATACAAACATACACAGACATACATTCATAATGGCATACAGACATACATACATTCAGACTGACATACATGCATATATACAGACATACCGACAGACATACATACATACTGACATACATGCTGTGGCGGTACCAGCCTTGCCACTGGGCATTGGAGAAGACTGATTGCCAGCCTCCTGCCATGTGACTATGGCCCCTGAGATGTATTGCCTGCTCTCCTGTACTGCTGAGGATTGCTACCCCTTAGGTGGATTTGGCTATGGAGCTTGTGTAGTGCCCTCTGTTGGTAGCAACAGTAATATGCACTACCTGAATAGCAAGACTGGTAATTTGCATATTCGGGTAGATTTGCATATCGCTAATTCTGCATGCAGGAGAGACATTTGTGTTAATTATGGTCTTCCCCACCTATTTATAAATATGTAATTATGTTATAATAAGTCACTGAATGTTGCCTGCTATGATTTGACTGTTTGTAATTTTATTGAGTTTTCACAGCAATGTTAATGTAATGACCAAATGGGCTAGTCCCAAGTAAAATAAAGATTTTGTCAGTTCTACTTCACCCTCAATTTGGAGTCCTGTCTCTTATTGGGGGAATCTGCTACAAGGGATTGCTATGCTCTGCATATTCCCTTGCTATAATCACTCCTAAGCTCTTTTAAGAGCTCGTTCCTGCTTCGCTCTGGAAGGAAGAGAGGTTCGTCCTGCGGTGGTTGTGTTGTCAGCTAGAGTGCTTGGAATCCTCAAGAAGCGCTAGGAGCATCCATCAACGGAGGTACCCAGTCGGGGTGCCAGGTGATCCGTTACATTGGTGGCAGCGGTGGGATGGCTTCCTAGCCTTGGGAAAACCAGCACTACTTCAGAGATGGAAGGCCGTGCAGTATCTCCCTTTGATGCCAGGCTCCAGCAGCGACTACAGGATGTGATGCGCAGTATGGAGTATCCTATCCCAGAGGAAAAAGAGACAGAGTGGAGGGTGGCGCTTCGTACCGATCTCTGGAAGGAGGACATCGACGAAATTCGACCCTTCCGGTCGAGGAAATCCTGACCACTAACCAGCGCCAAGCAGAACAACTAGAGCTGCGGATGCCATTATTGGGAAACCAGCCCTCAGAGGAATGGGTAAGCGAACTGGAGACGCTAGTTGAGACTGAGGTGTGGCTGGATGATTCCTATCGGGCCCTGCGGTGGCATGCCTACCACCTCTACCCATGGCTGATCGAGTACAAGTGTATTGAGGGGGAAGACTACGATGGCCCTGGTTTGTTGTGGGATACTATTGAAACTAGTCTCTGGTTCGGAGACACCGACATTGCTCGCTTCTGGTCCATCCGAGCTGAGCGGGCAGACAACTGGGACCTTACGGAGATCGATGCCATTCAGCCAGATCTATCTTTTCTTGCCAACCGGGAGTGGGAACTAGAACAGGATTATGTTTGCCTATTCCAATGTATAACGCCGCCTGTCTCTGACATGATGGGGCTTATTGACTGTATGCCACCGGAAGCATTGAGTTTAGTTCTTCCTCCCCAGCAACCAAGCCTGTTATCAGGGGACCTTGGTACTGTACCACATATGTCCCAACCAGCACCAGAGATGGAAGATCTTATTGACTTGTCCTGGGAAGACACCCAGCTGGCAGGTGGAGATGGGACCGAGGTCTCTCTACCGGCCCTACAGGGATGCTGGGCAGTCGGCCCAGATCCCCAGCGGCAGTATGTATCCCAGGGAGCTGAAGGTGCCGTCCTTCCTCCCCAGCGGCAGTGTGTGTCCTTAGGAGAGGAGACAGTTGGTCCCTCTTCCCAGCAGTCCAGTGAGTCTCAGGGAGCCGAAGGTGCAGTCCTTCCTCCCAAGCGGCAGTGTGTGTCCTTAGGAGAGGAGACAGTTGGTCCCTCTCCCCAGCAGTCCAGTGAGTCTCAGGGAGCCGAAGGTGCAGTCCTTCCTCCCCAGCGGCAGTGTGTGTTACAGGGAGCTGAAGGTGTCGTCCTTCCTCCCCAGCAGCAGTGTGTGTCATTAGGAGAGGAGACAGTTAGTCTCTCTCCCCAGCGGCTGAAAGTATGTATGGGAGAGGAGCTTGTTACCCCCTCTCCCCAGCAGCTGAAAGTATGTATGGGAGAGGAGCTTGTTACCCCCTCTCCCCAGCAGCAGCTTAACCCACCAAGGGGAGACAGTAAGCTCCACAACAGTGCAGATGGGACCGTGGTCTCTGCACATGCACCACTAGGGGTAGGGACAGTCGGTCCTGTCCACCAGCAGCAGGGCTGTTTAGCCAAAGGGGAGACAGTCGGTCTCCCCCTCCAGCAGCAGGACTATGTAACCAAAGGGGAGACAGTCGGTCTCCCCCTCCAGCAGCAGCCCCAGATCCCGAGAGAGGAGCCTACCAACTCTTCTTTTCAGCATGGCTCCAACCAGGCTACTCCCGTGGTAGCGCTGGCACTCAGCAACCCACCAAGGCAGCCTATCAGTACCCCACACAGCCTTGTTGAGGCACCTGGACATGGACGAGCTAATCTTTTACCCAGGTGTAGTAACCATGTATTGTGGGTAGGCTGTATTACTGTTTGTGCTTCGTGGGTGGGTTGCTGGACTAACCAGGGCACTGACCGGCAGGAGGTCAGATACCCTGTTAGTCTGTTTGGAAAAGGGGAGAAATGTGGCGGTACCAGCCTTGCCACTGGGCATTGGAGAAGACTGATTGCCAGCCTCCTGCCATGTGACTATGGCCCCTGAGATGTATTGCCTGCTCTCCTGTACTGCTGAGGATTGCTACCCCTTAGGTGGATTTGGCTATGGAGCTTGTGTAGTGCCCTCTGTTGGTAGCAACAGTATTATGCACTACCTGAATAGCAAGACTGGTAATTTGCATATTCGGGTAGATTTGCATATCGCTAATTCTGCATGCAGGAGAGACATTTGTGTTAATTATGGTCTTCCCCACCTATTTATAAATATGTAATTATGTTATAATAAGTCACTGAATGTTGCCTGCTATGATTTGACTGTTTGTAATTTTATTGAGTTTTCACAGCAATGTTAATGTAATGACCAAATGGGCTAGTCCCAAGTAAAATAAAGATTTTGTCAGTTCTACTTCACCCTCAATTTGGAGTCCTGTCTCTTATTGGGGGAATCTGCTACAAGGGATTGCTATGCTCTGCATATTCCCTTGCTATAATCACTCCTAAGCTCTTTTAAGAGCTCGTTCCTGCTTCGCTCTGGAAGGAAGAGAGGTTCGTCCTGCGGTGGTTGTGTTGTCAGCTAGAGTGCTTGGAATCCTCAAGAAGCGCTAGGAGCATCCATCAACGGAGGTACCCAGTCGGGGTGCCAGGTGATCCGTTACACATGCATACAGACATCCATACACACAGACATACATTCATAATAATATGCAGACATACATTCATACTGACATACATATATACATACATAATGACATACATACATACATTGATACTGGCATACATACATACAGACAGACATATATGCATACATACTGACAGACATACATACATACATTGATACCGGCATACATACATACAGACAGACAGACATAAATACATATATACATACATACTAACATATATATATATATATATATATATATATATATATATATATATATATATATATTTATATATACATACATACATACATACTGACAGACATACATTCATAATGACATACAGACATACATACAGACATACATGCATACATACAGACATACATGCATACATACATGCATACATACAGACATACATACAGACATACATACATACAGACATACATGCATACATACATACATACAGACATACAGACAGACATACATAGACATACATATAGACTTACATACAGACTTACATACAGACAGACATGCATACATACAGACATACATGCAGACAGACAGACATGCATACATAGACATACATACACACACAGCTCATTTTCCAGCCACCCTCCTGTTTCTTACCTTTTGTTTGCAGGAGGGTGGCTGGGGCTGATGGGACTGGGAGTCGGCGCGGCTCTCCCTCACTGCCGGGCGCGCACGCTCCTCCAGCGCGGAGTGAGCTGGGAGGAAGTGACCACTTCCTCCCAGCAGCACTTGCTGCGGCTGCTTTTTTTTTTTTTTTAAAGGGCCCGGTTGCGCTATTACGCGGCTACAGCGCTGACCGAGCCCCTGAAGATACAGGGCCCATCGGGTGGCCCTAAGTGCATGGGTCACCCGTTGGGCCCCATCAGCCTGCGGGCCCCGGTGCAAGTGCACCGGCTGCAATTCCGCAGCTACATGTGGGACCCGGGCCGGGCCCATTATGGTTGTCACCCCCTGATGGCGGCCCTGTAGTTGGGTAGCACAAGTGCGAGCCTATCGTCGTTATATCGATGATATGATTTTTATTTGGGAAGGTACAGAGGACAATTTTAGAATCTTTTTAAGATACCTAAATGATAATACTTGGGGCATAAGCCTCATGAGCAATATTAGCACTTTATGTATTGACTTTTTAGACCTTAAAATCTACGTAGAAAATTGATTTTTTTATGGATATTTTATTTGTGTGGTATTTATTAAGAGTTTTTTCTTGCCTCAAGTAACCTAATGTCATTTATGGAAGTAGATTTAGACAATCCACCCCTTTTATGGTTTTTGATTTTTCAAGAATTTTCAAAGGATTGTTCTATCTGACACATGTTCTTTTATGGGTTTAGCCTTTTTTATACAGTAAAGGGAATTTTTAAATCTATATGTACCCTTATAAAGGATTTTTTATGTAGAATTTTTTTTTAATAAACTCTAAGAGATATCTAGGAAGTATATAGTGCACTTTGTACATTTTTTTTTGTAATTTCTGAATTATTTATCAACTATAGTGGTGTTTGTCAAGATTTGATTTAGACAATCCACCCCTATTAGGATTTTTAAAAAATTGTTATATGTAATACTTTTCAGACATAGATCAGATGGATGGGTTGCTATATGATCACTATGAACTAGGTTTTAAAGTCCTTAAATCTCAGATGTTCCCTTTCTTTATCTGGTTTTATATGAATTTATATGACTTATTTTCTTAAAATACTTATACATGTTCGTATTCGTTGTTTTTTGAAAGAAGCTCAAAGAGATGCCCATTGCCATTTTGCATATGATATTTTATACTCCGTTTATACCAGGAATTACCGAAATATTTATGTTAACTGTTTGAAGTCCTATGCATATTAGCCAGCACTGGGATCAGTGGTGCTGTTTAATTATTCAGAAATTAATAAGAGACTTCGGGCACAGGGCTGCCACCAGAAATCTTGGGGCCCCTGACACAGCCCACGGTCTGGGTACCCCGGTGCCCGCCCCCAACTCAGTTCACATGACCTGCCCCAAGTCCGCCCACATGACCCACCCCCAAATCCACCCACAGGGCCCATCTAAAGTCCACCCACAAGGATGTGTACTGAATTTGTTTGTGTGTGTATAGTGGCTATAGAATGTGTGTAGTGGATACAAAGTGTGTGAGTAAAGGGGATGCGCTGTTTATAGTGGATTCAGATTGTATGTTTGTGTAGTGGACAGAGTATAATGGATGTATTGTGTGTATAGTGAATACAGAGTGTGTGTTTGTGTACTGGATGTAGTATGTGAATAGTGAATGCAGAGTGTGTGTTTGTGTAGTGGATGTAGTGTGTGTGTATAGTTAATGCAGAGTGTGTGTTTGTGTAGTGGAAATAGTGTGTGTATAGTGGATGTAGTGTGTGTATAGTTAATGCAGAGTGTGTATTTGTGTAGTGAATGCAGTGTGTGTTTGTGTAGTGGATGCTGTGTGTGTGTAGTGGAGTATGTGTGTAGTGAATGCAGTGTGTGTTTGTGTAGTGGATGATGTGTGTGTAGTGGATGATGTGTGTAGTGGATGCAGTTTGTGTGTTTATGTAGTGGATGAAGTGTAAGGTTGTGTAGTGGATGGTGTGTGTGGTTGTGTTGTGGATGCAGTTTGTGTGTTTATGTGGTGGATGATGTGTGTGTGGTTGTGTAGTGGATGATGTGTGTGGTTGTGTAGTGGATGATGTGTGTGGTTGTGTAGTGGATGGTGTGTATGGTTGTGTAGTGGATGCAGTTAGTGTGGTTGTGTAGTGGATGATGTGTGTGGTTGTGTAGTGATCCAGTGTGCGTGTTTATGTGGTGGATGATGTGTATGGTTGTGTAGTGGATGCAGCTCTTGTGTTTATGTGGTGGATAATGTGTGTGGTTGTGTAGTGGATGCAGTGTGTGTATTTGTGTGGTGGATGATGTGTATGGTTGTGTAGTGGATGATGTGTATAGTTGTGTAGTTGATGCAGTTTGTGTTTTTATGTAGTGGATGGTGTGTATGGTTGTGTAGTGGATGATGTGTGTGGTTGTGTAAGGATGCAGTTTGTGTGTTTATGTAGTGGATGATGTATATGGTTGTGGAGTGGATGATGTGTGTGGTTGTGTAGTAGATGCAGTTTGTGTGTTTATGTAGTGGATGATGTGTGTGTTTATGTAGTGGATGATGTGTGTGGTTGTGTAGTGGATCATGTGTGTTGTTTTGTAGTGGATGTAGTTTGTGTGTTTATGTAGTGGATGAAGTGTATGGTTGTGTAGTGGATGGTGTGTGTGGTTGTGTTGTGGATGCAGTTTGTGTGTTTATGTGGTGGATGATGTGTATGGTTGTGTAGTGGATGCAGCTCTTGTGTTTATGTGGTGGATGATGTGTGTGGTTGTGTAGTGGATGCAGTGTGTGTATTTGTGTGGTGGATGATGTGTATGGTTGTGTAGTGGATGATGTGTATAGTTGTGTAGTGGATGCAGTTTGTGTGTTTATGTAGTGGATGGTGTGTATGGTTGTGTAGTGGATGATGTGTGTGGTTGTGTATGGATGCAGTTTGTGTGTTTATGTAGTGGATGATGTATATGTTGTGGAGTGGATGGTGTGTGTGGTTGTGGAGTGGATGCAGTTTGTGTGTTTATGTAGTGGATGGTGTGTGTTTTTATGTAGTGGATGATGTGTGTGGTTGTGTAGTGGATCATGTGTGTGGTTGTGTAGTGGATGTAGTTTGTGTGTTTATGTAGTGGATGAAGTGTATGGTTGTGTAGTGGATGGTGTGTGTGGTTGTGTTGTGGATGCAGTTTGTGTGTTTATGTGGTGGATGATGTGTGTGTGGTTGTGTAGTGGATGATGTGTGTGGTTGTGTAGTGGATGATGTGTGTGGTTGTGTAGTGGATGGTGTGTATGGTTGTGTAGTGGATGCAGTTAGTGTGGTTGTGTAGTGGATGATGTGTGTGTTTGTGTAGTGATCCAGTGTGCGTGTTTATGTGGTGGATGATGTGTATGGTTGTGTAGTGGATGCAGCTCTTGTGTTTATGTGGTGGATGGTGTGTGTGGTTGTGTAGTGGATGCAGTGTGTGTATTTGTGTGGTGGATGATGTGTATGGTTGTGTAGTGGATGATGTGTATAGTTGTGTAGTGGATGCAGTTTTTGTGTTTATGTAGTGGATGGTGTGTATGGTTGTGTAGTGGATGATGTGTGTGGTTGTGTATGGATGCAGTTTGTGTGTTTATGTAGTGGATGATGTGTATGGTTGTGAGTGGATGATGTGTGTGGTTGTGGAGTGGATGCAGTTTGTGTGTTTATGTAGTGGATGATGTGTGTGTTTATGTAGTGGATGATGTGTGTGGTTGTGTAGTGGATCATGTGTGTGGTTGTGTAGTGGATGTAGTTTGTGTGTTTATGTAGTGGATGATGTGTGTGGTTGTGTAGTGGATGCAGTGTGTGTGTTTATGTAGTGGGTGATGTCTATGGTTGTGTAATGGATGATGTGTATGGTTGTGTAGTGGATGATGTGTATGGTTGTGTAGTGGATGCAGCTCTTGTGTTTATGTGGTGGATGATGTGTGTGGTTGTGTAGTGGATGCAGTGTGTGTATTTGTGTGGTGGATGATGTGTATGGTTGTGTAGTGGATGATGTGTATAGTTGTGTAGTGGATGCAGTTTGTGTGTTTATGTAGTGGATGGTGTGTATGGTTGTGTAGTGGATGATGTGTGTGGTTGTGTATGGATGCAGTTTGTGTGTTTATGTAGTGGATGATGTGTGTGGTTGTGGAGTGGATGATGTGTGTGGTTGTGGAGTGGATGCAGTTTGTGTGTTTATGTAGTGGATGATGTGTGTGTTTATGTAGTGGATGATGTGTGTGGTTGTGTAGTGGATCATGTGTGTGGTTGTGTAGTGGATGTAGTTTGTGTGTTTATGTAGTGGATGATGTGTGTGGTTGTGTAGTGGATGCAGTGTGTGTGTTTATGTAGTGGGTGATGTCTATGGTTGTGTAATGGATGATGTGTATGGTTGTGTAGTGGATGATGTGTATGGTTGTGTAGTGGATGATGTGTGTGGTTGTGTAGTGGACAGGGGCGGACTGGCCGGTCGGGCACTTCGGACATGGTCCGAGGGCCGGGAGGGGGGCCCGCCATCAGGGGGCCCGGCCGCCCCTTTAAATGCTGCAGCCGCCTGAGCGCTCTCTTAAGAGCCTCATGCGGCTGCAGCTTCTCACCTCCCCTGTAGCGTGGCCGAGCTGCTCTCCGGTCCGCGGTGCCCGGCCGGAGTGATAGGAAGGTGCACACTAACTGAGTGTGCACCTTCCTGTCAGTCCGGCCGGGTACAGGAAACAGAAACTCCTGTTCCGCGCGGAACAGGAGTTTCTATTTCCTGTACCCGGCCGGACTGACAGGAAGGTGCACACTCAGTGTGCACCTTCCTATCACTCCGGCCGGGCCCCGCGGACCGGAGAGCAGCTCGGCCACGCTACAGGGGAGGGGGTAAAAAGAAAGAGAGGGGGGGTTAAAAATAAAGAGAGGGGAGGGAAGGGGGTAAAAAGAAAGAGAGCGGGAGGGGGCAAAAAGAAAGAGAGAGGGGGAGGTATAAAGAAAGAGGGGGGTAAAAAGAGAGGGGGGTAAAAAGAAAGAGAGGGGGGTAAAAAGAAAGAGAGAGGGGGTAAAAAGAAAGAGAGAGGGGGTAAAAAGAAAGAGGGGGTAAAGAGAGAGGGAGGGGGGTAAAAAGAAAGAGAGGGAGGGGGGGTTAAAAGAGAGAGGGAGGGGGTTAAGGAGAGAGGGAGGGGGTTAAGGAGAGAGGGAGGGGGGTAAGGAGAGAGGGAGGGGGTAAGAAGAGGAAGGGGGGTAAGAAGAGAAAGGGAGGGGGGTAAGAAGAGAGGGAGGGGGGGTAAGAAGAGAGAGGGGGGTAAGGAGAGGGAGGGAGGGGGGTAAGAAGAGAGGGAGGGGGTAAGAAAAGAGAGGGGGGTAAGAAGAGGGAGGGGGGTAAGAAGAGGGAGGGGGAGTAAGAAGAGAGAGAGGGGGTAAGAAGAGAGAGAGGGGGGTAATAAGAGAGGAGGGGGAGTAAGAAGGAAGGGGGTAAGAAGAGGGGGAGGTGGGAGTAAAAAGGGATGGGGGGAGTAAGAAGGTGGTAAGAAGAGGGGGAGGGGGGTGTAAGAAGAAAGGGAGGGGGGAGTAAGAAGAGGGGGGAGGGGGGTAAGAAATGGGGGGGAGTAAGAAGAGGGAGGAGTAAGAAGAGGTGGGAGTAAGAAGAGGGGAAGGGGAGTAAGAAGAGGAGTAGGGGGGAGTAAGAAGAGAGTGAGGGGGGAGTAAGAAGAGGGTGGGAGTAAGAAGGGGGGTAAGAAGAGGGGGGGTAAGAAGAGATGGAGGGGGGAGCAAGAGGAGGGCAATTGCCCCCTCCCCTGTCCGCAGGCACCGTGCGGGCAGCTGGCAGGGGAGGGAGGAAGAGAGGACCCGGCAGCTCCTCTGGGTCCTTCTTGCGCGAGCACAGATCGTTGCCACGGTTACCACGGCAACATTACGGCTCTTGCGAGAGTAAACTCTAGCCCTGGAGCTAGGGGCTAGAGTTCACTCTCAACACTGTGACCACCAGGGATTCCTGGTGGTCGTAGTGGTGAGAGTGAACACTAGCCCCATAAACACACTGCCCCCACACACCATACACATTCACACACTGCCCCCCATACACATTTACACACATTGCCTCACACACACACATATACACTGCCCATCCATACACACACAGCCCCCCATACTAGCATTGCCACACACATACACAGCCCCCTCATACACACATGGCCCCACACATCCTACACATTCACACACTACACACCCTCACACACACTGAACCTTTCACACACACACTGCACCCCTTACACATTGCACCACTGCTCCTATACCCTACTACAGCCTCATATCCCAGCAGACCCCAGGTAAGTTGTCAAACTGTTCTTAAACGGTTTGACTACTTACTCTGAAAGGGGGGCCCGGCCCTCCTGGCACCATAACGACTACACAGAGCAGTGGTTATCGTGCATGGATTATTTATTTAAATAATCTACAAGTGCCCCAGTAGCCAGCCAGCCAGCCCACAGGCCGGCCAGCCAGCCAGCCAGCCAACAGGCCGGCCAGCCAGCCCACAGGCTGGCCAGTAGCCAGCCAGCCAGCCCACAGGCCACCAGTTAGGCTTACAGCCAGCAAGCCCACAACCTGCCAACCGCAGCCAGCAAGCCACAGCCTGCCAGCCAGCAAGCCACAGCCTGCCAGCCGCAGCCAGCAAGCCAACAGCCTGCCAGCCGCATCCAGCAAGCCCACAGCCTGCCGGCAGTAGCCAGCAAGCCCACAGCCTGCCAGCAAGCCCACAGCCTGCCAGCCGCAGCCAGTAAGCCCACAGCCTTCCAGCAAGCCCACAGACTGCCAGCCAGCAACAGTAATTAAGGTAAGAGGAGCCAACTTGGCCTAGGTATCAGCGAGCTATGTTGTGTTGCTATATTGTGAATAGGAACTAGAGTGTTGGAGAGACCCCCCTCCAGGCCCCATTATACTCCATTGTAGTCTCTAATGGGACCTGGAGGAAATTCTTTCTAACACACTCTCTAAAGGACACTGAGATAGCCTCTGCCCTCCATGGCCCATTAGTCCTCAATTGTAGTCTCTACTGGGGCCTGGAGGCGACTGTTTCCAGCAGGGACACTGAGATGGCCTCTGTTAGAAAGACCCCCTTCCAAGCCTATTAGACTCCATTGTAGTCTCTAATAGGGCCTGGAGGGGATTCTTTCTAACACACTCTCTAAAGGACACTGAGATAGCCTCTGCTAGAAAGACCCCCCTCCATGGCCCATTAGCCCTCAACTTTAGTCTCTACTGGGGACTCGAAGGGATTATTGCACTTGTGTTCCTTGTGTCTAAAGATTGTGTAGGGTGTGGCTGGAGGCGGTGCATGGGTGGCGCTTGCTGCGGAGTATGGGTGGGGCCTGTAAGGGGGCCCTTGATTTATTTTGCCCGGGGGCCCTGAGGGTTCTCAGTCCGCCCCTGGTAGTGGATGATGTGTGTGTATTTGTGTAGTGGATGATGTATGTGGTTGTGTAGTGGATGATGTGTGTGTATTTGTGTAGTGGATGATGTGTATGGTTGTGTAGTGGAGGATGTGTATGGTTGTGTAGTGGATGATGTGTGTGGTTGTGTAGTGGATGATGTGTGTGTATTTGTGTAGTGGACTATGTGTATGGTTGTGTAGTGGATGATGTGTATGGTTGTGTAGTGGATGATGTGTGGTTGTGTAGTGGATGACGTGTATGGTTGTGTAGTGGATGATGTGTGTGGTTGTGTAGTGGATGATGTATAATAAAAAAAAGATGTATTCCCCCCTCCCTGCCTGTTACCTGTAGCCAGGGAGGGGGGACACTGGATTCGGTGGTGGTCCGGTGGCTCCACTTGTTGGGCCAGCAAGGAGGAGCCCATCACGGAGGAGCTCCCTCCACGTTCTCCCTCCTGCCAGCCACTGCTCTATGCGAGCCCAGCATGCATTGCATGCCGCGGAGTGTTGTCATGACAACCCGCGGCAACGCTTTACAGCCGTGGCTTGCGAGAGTGCTGGCGGGGAAGGTAAGTATATCCTGGGCCCTGCTTGAAAGCCAGCAGGGCCCGCAGAGGCATATATACATAGCAGTACTCGCTATGTATTTATGCATATTGAAGGGCTGGGGGCCCGGGCATGCAGAGGATTACCTATGCAGTCCGGGCCCCCCAGGACTGCTGGGCCCGGACTGCCCTGTTCGGGCAGAAAGACTTTAGGACAAATTGTATAAAAGACGGAGGAAAGTGGGAGGATACATAAGCCATTTGACAAAGCCCAGAGGGGAGGAGCGAAATGTGTCACAGATTCAGAACCAGGAAGTGAATTATAGATGGCCGGCAAGAACAGCCAGGACACGAAATCCGAAGGACTTTTTCATTGTGTATTTGTATTGAACTTTCCTTTCGGTTTCCTGAGGCTGGTGAGCAGGCCAAGAATTTTTTCACAACATCTTTGTTTTTACCTGTTGTCTAATAAAGAATACTTACCTATCATCTGGATTGCAAGTGTCTTTCCCACGGATCCTACGCACTCTAGGGGCTGATCCTCCCTGAGTGCCATATTCACGAGTGGTGCTTTTACCACTCCAATTTTGTGAGTGTGTGTACTTTGAGAGCTATTTTGTTTTACATATATATATTTTATTGTGCTGCACACACGGATGCATACTATTTCTCTATAAGAGGTCCATGTGAATGCTATTTTCTTTGTTGTGCATCCTCTTCCTGTCTGCCCGCACATCCCACGCCTCACCCTTCTGTCAGTCCCTACATTGGCTTCCTGTAAGATATAGGGCTCAATTTAAAATGCTGGTTCTCGCTTTGAAAAACTCTGCATAATGCTGCTCCTACCTATCTATCCTCCCTAATACACAAGTATGTCCCGTCTAGGCCCTTACGCTCTGCAGAAGACTTACGTCAATCTTCTGTCCGTACTCCCAGCTCTGATGCTCGCCTTCAACACTTGTCGAGGGCTGCACCGTTCCTGTGGAACTCACTTCCCTCTTTCGTTAGAAGCTCACCCAGTCTCCACTCCTTTAAAAAAATCATTAAAAACCCACTGTAACAGATCCCCTGTTCTCTTGGAGTTATGTGTTATTGCAATTCTGAACCTTATTTGAAATTCCATTCGTCTAAATGGTATACGAACCAAAATGAACAGACTTTACCCTAGCTGGTTCGTATACCGAACAATCTACCGAGCCCTTAGACCACCCAAAGCAGTCGTGTGCCCTCAATTGATCTTATTGACACTGTTCCAAACCGCAACTCTGAACATTCTAAGTGGTTCACTGGGTGGCTGTCGATTTGTATGCACGAACACGCGGTGGCAGCCATCTTGTTTTGTCCAAAGCGTCCAGCAGTGTTTGGTCTTTAAGTGTATGGAACTATTTTCGGACATTCAATGGCTCGAACACTGCTGAGATGTCCAGGATCACTTAGCTTCATCCTATTCCATCCGAAAGAGGAGGTGTTCGGTGAAAAACAACTCCCGAACAAAGAGGCACACGACTAACTTCCACAGGAACAGTTATTCGAGACATTTTTCAATGTTTTGAAGTGCATGAAATAGACCGGCCGCACAAGCTGATTTTATGGAACTATTCTGGGCAGGAACCTCGTGTGCGGTCTTTCAGAAATGTGACTTCCATACAACTCCCGAACCCCTGAACCGATCTGGGTGAATTTTTTAATATGTTGCTCACCCAGATCAGGGCTATTCCTGCTTAACCCTCAACATGTAGCCTGGTCTCGTGATTGTAGGGAACCTGCTTCACAGCTATATCACTAGCTCTGTTATTGGATAGTTGGTCGGCTGGAATATCTACTGGAGAATCCTGCAGCTCTGCTCCTACTAAGGGAAGAGGATGTCTCTTGTGGAATAGACCCCTGTATACTCGGGGTGTCCGTCACACCCACTTCTTCATAAAAGCGTATCAACTAAACTGTTAATAGCTCCCGACTAATTCCTCTCTTGCAACTGTCATTAGTCTAACACTATCCTTACCTTTTGTGTCACTTTACCCCACTCCCTCTAGCATGTAAGCTCATTGAGCAGGGCCCTCAACCCCTCTGTTCCTGTGTGTCCAACTTGTTTAGTTACAACTACATGTTTGTTCGTCCACCCACTGTAAAGCGCTACAGAATTTGTTGGCACTATATAAATAATTACATAATAATTGTGGCGAAACCAACTTCGCCACTGTGAACTGGAGAAGCCTGGTTGCTAGCCTCCTGCCCAGTGATTATGGTCCCTGGGAGATATTGCCCTTTAAGGGACTGAATTGGGGCTTATGGACTGCTACCATAATGTACTGACCCTTTAAGAACTACTTTTGGGCATGTGGATTGTATAATACTGTCCCTAGCCCTTTAAATACTTTGGGGACAGATTGGTACTTTTGTATATGGCACTTCGGACACAGTCGAAGCTGTCGAAGCGGTCGAAGCGGTCGAAGCTGTCGAAGTTGTCGAAGTGGCCGGTATCGGACAAAGGACCACGTGGCGGTGGCCATTTTAACTTCGAACACCGCCGACCCTTAACATCAACTCCACTTCGACACTTCGACTAAAGTCGAAGTACAGGCACACTTCGAATGGGACTTAGCCGTTTTTATGCCAGGAATTGACCGACCGCACAGCCCAAATCTATGGAACTGTTTTGGGCAAGAAAATGTGCTTGCGGTCGGTCATAAAAGGACTTCCGTGTAACTTTTGATCCACTGGAGGGATTTGCCTGAATTTTGGAAGTGTTTATGTTTAAAGTATGCTGAGTCTGAATATGTGATTTGTATGTGAATGTGATGTATGGTTTTGATGTTACAGATATTGTGTAAAAGTTATGTTTTAAACTGTATAATAAGTGGATTATCTCTCAGGCTAAGGGGAGGGGATGTGTGGGTTGTACCATATCTCGGATTGGTTATTTTATGCCTCCCCCTGGGTGTGGCCTGTATGTGTGAGATGGAAATAAAAGCCAGGCTGGATGTGCCAGTCCAGAGTTCCTGTTTAACCCTCAAAATGAAGTGTTGTCTCGTTCTTGGGGGGAATTGGATTGTAAGCTGACTGCCAGGAGTGTAAGCGGATTGTATGCTTTTCTTGTTCAGCTGTTCCAGTTCGGAGTGTTATTTCGTATCCAGATCAGGAGTTTGGTGTTCTGCAGTAGCTGTGCCTGTCTCTCAGAAAGGGGATTATCGCCTAAACTGAATTTATTCCCTTTTATGCTGAAACGGTCCGTTACAATAATAATAATTATCTTACTATAAATTGGGTTTTTATGGTACATGTCTGTAACACCCAGCCTGCAGTTTAGACAATCTCAATATGTGCAAACATTGTGTGATTGAGCAATGTAACACAGCATCAATACTGACTATACACTAAATGTTTGATTGCATATACAAATAAAAGTAAAATAAATACATTTAAATAATAGTCAGAATAATCATATAAGTCATATTGAAGTACCATTGTCTCCTGAGGAAATCCTTGTATTAAAAATGTACTGAGCAAAGCAAAAGTTTTTTTTTTTTTTTTTTTTTTTTTTTCAGGGATCGATGCACTGGGAGCAACTTGAAAATGAGGAATATGGTATTTTCCTAGTCAGGCTGCTTCTGTGGCCCTTAAGATAGGCCAAATACCATGGCCTAATGCTGGGAACTTTAAAGAACGAGTAGCCGTTAATAAAAATAAGCAGATATTATTGGGATTCCCATTGATTAGCCTAATATGGTAGGTGCACCCGCAAAATAAAGGGGTTGTCAGAAGGCCCCCAGCAAGAAACCAATACTTGATTCTGCCACTAATAGTAATTAAGTTGAATAAGTCTTAACTAGTAGATTGGAGGTTAGAACAAACCCTAATACCTGATCAAAGTATAATGACGCCTGTGCGGAAACCTACTGTGAAACCTGTAATTAGAAACTCCACTAAAGGAGGGCAAGTGTGAGTATTGAGGGAGATGCCACTTAGTGACAAAAGGCAAGTACTGTCTGTGCTCCCTAGCTTTGAACTGCTGAAGTCTTGTAGCTATGTCCTTCCAAAGGACAGGGGAACTTACTGTACAGATAATAACATTAGACAAGGAAGCGTGCTGGATAGCAACTGCCTGAGGGGATGGAAGGGGATGACGTAGGGCTGAGGGGATGGAAGTAAGGAGCATGACGTAGGGTACTACATGGGAGGGAAAGACATCCAACGTCAGGAGATTCTAAACATCAATAGTGTCAACAATTGTTTATAAGCATTAAAGGATGGGAGCCATTATGGCCTACATCCCTGTCATGCTGTCTGTGTTTCCAGCTTGGGTGCCGACACAAGATAGGGGAGCCCAGAGCTAGAAACTGGAGTCTATACAGCATAGGTTTCCAACCCAAAGAAATTAATGGCCTTTATGTCGGAGCTCAGTGGTAAAAGTGGAATGGTACAAGATCGCCAGGAACTGGGGTTGGGGTATCCTGGGTTATGGCTGGAGTGCATGGATTAGGTGGGGTGAAGTGTTTGGATGGATATCCTGGATTTAAATATCTTACTAGTTCTGAGGTGTGCAACATCTACATGAGTAAATGTGACAGTCTTGTAGGTGATAGTATAACAACATGCTTCACTCCCACCTTGTTTGCTATCTCCTGTCCTATTGTGTTGGTCAGATGGACGAATACCTCCGCATGAGGATGGGTATAGGCCTTGCATGACTGAATTACAAATATACAATAATATGGCACACACCAATACTCTTAACAGCCAGTTGATCCATCCCTAAGGAATGTAGAGGAATAGAAATGTAATGAATTGATAGAAAGTATGTTGGAACATACGTATCTTGCCCAACTAGTGTGTGGTTGAGCTTGAGAAAGGAATATCATAGAGAGAAACCTAAATACACAATGCGAACGTTAATGGAAATATGCCCAATATGGCGTAAGTGCTTATTAACCCTTGCGAGGACCTTGCGATCACATGGACGGCATAGCCGTCCAAGGCATTGCCAGCAGGGGGAGTGCCTGTAATGACAGGTACTCCCTTCTGCCTTAAAATAAAACAGTTTAAATAAGTATAAAAATAAATTAATATATACTTAAATCGTATATATATTTATTATATATATGATCTAAGTATATATACACACATACACATACACTGCCTAAGTGTATTTTAATATTAAGATATACATAATTATATATTTATATATATATATATATGTTAATATCAAAATACATGTACAATGATATTGATTAAATATATATAATGTTCATTCTATATATATTTATATATAATAAAAATAAATAAATATGTAAATACATTAAAAAATTAAATTAAAAAAATTTAAAATAAATAAATATATATATATATATATATACATGTGTAATTTCATCTAACTGTATTTTAAAATTAATATATATATATATATATATATATAAATTGATAGCAAAATACATGTAGAACGAAATAATATATATATATATATATATATATATATATCTATATACATAAGTAAAAAACGAAAAAACCCTTGCTCTCACGCTTAGTTAATTATAACATGCTCCAGAGCTCCAATAGACACAAATAGCAAAAAGGAATGGCTGCTCACCGGACTTAAAAACAAAAAAAATGTTTATTGAATAATGTTAAAAATCGACCAACGTTTCAGTCCCCATTCGGGACTTTCTTCAGGGTTGTCCTGTTATTTAGACCCTGAAGAAAGTCCCCAATGGGGACTGAAACGTTGGTCGATTTTTAACATTATTCAATAAAATAAAATGTGTTTAAGTCCGGTGAGCAGCCATTCCTTTTTGCTATTTGTATCTATTGGAGCTCTGGCGCATGTTCTATTTATATACATAAGTATATACGTATATATCACTATATATATACCTATATATAAATAAAAATAATTAAAAAAAAAAACAATATATATATATATATATATATATATATATATATACACTGTGACCGAAAGCAAGGAATTGTGCTGGAGGGAATCTATATACCTCTCCAGATTTTGCAAGGTTCCTACTTTGTGTAATTAGCCCCAGGGAAATGTGTTATGTTATAATGAATGTTGCACTTTAAAATGTGTATATTTGGACCCTGGGGTGGAGCACTTGGAGAGTAGGGTGGGCCAGTGCTCCACTCCACATTTTGGAAGTTGCTTGTAACCTACAGGTGAGAAGTCCAGTTCCAGAGTTTGAATCCTAATTTAACTCACCTGAAAAGGATTGTCAATTACCGGTGCTATTAAGTACTCCCCTGCCAAGGAATGAGGGAGATTGTGTTTGATTTCTGTGAGTGGAAACAGAGAGCTGAAAACCCTGAAACAGTAAGGTTGTTTATGTTTATGTTTATGTTGGGAAATGGACAAGCCATCCAACCCAGTTAGCTAATTATTTTGTTTAGTTAGTGCTCAGAAGAGCAAGGATTTTGTTTTATATATTTTGTTACCTTTTATACCTTACTGTGCATTTATTTTGGAACCACAATTAAAAGAGTAAGTCATTTTATCTCATCCAGCGTGTGAAGTGTCTCTAAAGCCTGAAAAGACTGTGTGTAACACCCCAATCCCATGACAAGGTACCAAGGGAAAGGAGTACCTTTGTCACAACATATATATATATATATATATATATATATATATATAATTCTACGTATATATTTATGTAATAATTTTACATAACTAGGTAATTTTATTTATTAGAATTTGCAGGATCTGCCTGACAACCCAGGCCAAAAGTTCAGGGAATTTAATTTGCTAGCACTAAATGTAACCCTGTAACTTTCCAAGATACCATAAAACCTGTACATGGGGGGTACTGTTTTACTCGGAAGACTTCGCTGAACACAAATATTAGTGTTTCGAAACAGTAAAATGTATTACAACGACGATATCGTCAGTGACAGTGAAATTTTTTGCATTTTTCGCACACAAATGGCACTTACACTGACGATAAAATTGTTGTGATACGTTTTACTGTTTTGAAACACTAATATTTGTGTACAGCGAAGTCTCCCGAGTATAACAGTACCCCTCATGTACAGGTGTTTTCAAAAGTTAGTCAAATATAAGGCTTGCGTTTCAGTTTTTTCACATTAAAATTCGCCAGGTTGGTTATGTTGCCTTTGAGACCGTACGGTAGCCCAGGAATTAAAATTACCCCCATGATGGCATACCATTTGTAATAGTAGACAACCCAGGGTATTGCAAACAGGGTATGTTCAGTCTTTTTTAATAGCCACTTAGTCACAAACACTGGCCAAAATTGACGTTCAAATTAGTTTTTTGCATTTTCAAATATTAACACTAACTTTGGCCAGTGTTTGTGACCAAGTGGCTACTAAAAAAAGACTGGACATACCCCATTTGCAATACCTTGGGTTGTCTACTTTTGCAAATGGTATGCCATCATGGTGGTAATTCTTATTCCTGGGCTACCATATGGAAAAATGAAAAATGTAAACTGTAATATGATATATTTGACCCTGTAACTTCCCAAAACACCATAAACCTGTACATAGGGGGTACTGTTTTACACATGAGATATCGCTGAATACAAAAATGTGTATTTTATTGCAGTAAAAGCAAACAGTATTTTGACATTCACAGTTGTCACGTAGAACTAAGAAAATTAAAAAAAATCTTATTTTCTCCCAGTTTTTTTATATTTTATTCATATTAAATTATGTTCCATACCTAAATATTTGATGTTAAATGAAAGCCCTGTTTCCCCTGAATAAAATTATATATATATATATATATATATATATATATATATATATTAAGTGTGGGTGCATTTAATATGAAAGAGGTGAATTACGGTTGGACAGATATATAGCGCAAATGCCAGGTTTTGTTTACGTTTTGTTTTGATCACAACTTGTACATTTGGCTGTGGTCTTAAGGGGTTAAGGTAAATTATAAAGTACCTGTGTTGTGTTTAAGGATTAAAATGTTAACAGGATGATAAGTAGTCGCAGTAGAAACCTAGATAATAATAGAACATATGGTTTTTAATAAGATGGTTTAAGAGATACCTAGTAGTGGTGTGTCTAATTATTAGTTCCCACTATGCGGCCTTCCACAAAAAGGACCTGAAGTATGTACGAGAAAGATAAGAACATCTCTAGTTTACTAGCAGGAAGCAAAATATGTAAGATCTAGTAGGTGCTTGTGACAGGAGTTGTGGTTCATAAAAGGCTTGGGTAAAACCATGACAGACCGAGGAGGCCTGAATATGGTTAAATGTGTAATGAAGGGTTCTTGGTTCTCAGGAGTGCAAGACTGAGAGAGGGTCGTAAAGGAAGGAATTGCTTCGGCATAACAAGAGTAATATTCAGCCATACCGTAGTATGACAGGGTTGTAGTTGACCCTTGTAAAGCTGGAAATGTGGCGTAGTAAATTGCCCACAGAGGGCTGTATGTAACGTGTGGAGTGAAGGCCTAGTGAGGGCTGCATGTAGAGGTATTGCAGCGGAAGGCCACTATTACCAAATGTACCACTGGGATTTTTGTCCATTCCTCCTTGCAAAACTGCTCCAGCGTAGTGATGTACCGAACTGTCCGCCGGCGGACAGTTCCCGGCGAAATTAGCTTGTTCGCGTTCGCCGCGGCGGGCGGACACATGCGCAGTTCGATCCGTCCCCTATTCGTCATCATTGGGCAAACTTTGACCCTGTGCCTCTCGGTCAGCAGACACATTCCAGCCAATCAGCAGCACTCCCTCCCTTCCACACCCTCCAACCTCCCTCCCAGCATCCATTTTCGATTCATTCGGAAGATGCATGCTTAGTGAGAGGAGGGAAAGTTTAGCTGCTGCTGATTACATAGGGAAATTGATAGCTAGGCTAGGGTATTCAGTGTACACTACAATCCTGAAGGACTCTGCTGTCTGATCTCTGCTGTAAGGACAGCACCCCAAAAAGCCCTTTTTAGGGCTATACCATCAGGCTGCTTTTTTTTTTTTTTTTTTCCCTGTGTAATGTAATTGCAGGTGCCTGCCTGCCAGCCTGTGTGTCAGGCTCACAGCATATACTGTGCCCACTTGCCCAGTGCCACCACTCATATCTGTTTTAACAATCGGTTAAGCTTTACATTTAAAATAAATATTTTTTTTTCACTGTAATAGAAGAGCAGTTGCCTGCCTGCCAGCTTCTGTGTGAGGTTGGATGCCTTGCCCATTTGCACAGTCAGTGCCACCACTCATATCTGTTTTAACAATCGGTTAAGCTTTAGATTTAAAATAAATAAAAAAATTTCACTGTAATAGAAGAGCAGTTAGTTGTCTGCAAGCGTCTGTGTTTCAGGCCTACTTCAGCGTGTGCTCTGCAGACCTGTGCCAGCGTGCTTTGACAGTTGCCAATAATATCTGGTGTCTCTTTAGCGTGCTTTTACAACCAAAATTTTGTTTCCACTGTAATAGAAGAGCAGTTGCCTGCCTGCCAGCTTCTGTGTGAGGTTCACATTGGATACTGTGCCTATTAGCCCAGTGCCACAACTCAACCAAAATTTGTTTTTCACTGTTATAGATTGAATAGCAGTTACTTGTCTTCAAGCGGGTGTCTCAGGCCTACTTCAGCGTGTGCTCTGCAGCACTGTTCCAGTGCACATTGCCAATCATATCTGGTGTCTCTATAGCGTGCTTTTAAAAACAAAATTTGTTTTTCACTGTTACAGATTGAATAGCAGTTACTTGTCTTCAAGCGGGTGTCTCAGGCCTACTTCAGCGTGTGCTCTGCAGCACTGTTCCAGTGCACATTGCCAATCATATCTGGTGTCTCTATAGCGTGCTTTTAAAAACAAAATTTGTTTTTCACTGTTACAGATTGAATAGCAGTTACTTGTCTTCAAGCGGGTGTCTCAGGCCTACTTCAGCGTGTGCTCTGCAGACCTGTGCCAGTGTGCTTTGACAGTTGCCACTCATATCTTGTGTCTCTATAGCGTGCTTTTACAACCAAAATTAGTTTTTCACTGTTATAGATTGAATAGCAGTTACTTGTCTTCAAGCGGGTGTCTCAGGCCTACTTCAGCGTGTGCTCTGCAGACCTGTGCCAGTGTGCTTTGATAGTTGCCACTCATATCTTGTGTCTCTATAGCGTGCTTTTACAACCAAAATTTGTTTTTCACTGTTATAGATTGAATAGCAGTTACTTGTCTTCAAGCGGGTGTCTCAGGCCTACTTCAGTGTGTGCTCTGCAGCACTGTTCCAGTGCACATTGACAATCATATCTGGTCTCACAGTAGCTTGCACGCATAGTACCACAAATCCCCAAAAAAATTACAGGCAGAGGCAGGCCACCCCGCAGGGGCCGTCGTGGTCGTGGTGCTTTGATTCCCTTTTGCCCTAGAATAATGCCCATTTTTCAGAAGCCACGTACCCTGGACTTGAAAAGTTCTGAGGACTTAGTTGACTGGCTAACACAGGACACCCAATCTTGTACAGCCTCCGCTCGGAACCTTGACGCACCATCCTCCTCCAGCTTAACTTCAGGCACCTCTCAAGATAGCACTCACCCGCCTGCCTCCACCACCAAAACTAGCACCACAGCCGCTTTACTTGGTATGTCAGAGGAGTTATTCACACACCCGTTTGAAGAAATGAGTGATGCGCAACCATTATTGCTAGAGGATGTAGATAACAGGGATATGTCTCAGGCAGGCAGCATTAAACACATGGAGGTGCGGTGTGATGATGATGATGTTGTACCCACTGCTGCTTCCTTTTCTGAGTTGTCAGATCGAAGCGGTTGATGATGACGATGCGTCCATGGATGTCACGTGGGTGCCCGCTTGAAGAGAAGAAGAACAGGGCGAAAGTTCAGATGGGGAGACAGAGAGGAGGAGGAGGAGACCAGTTGGAAGCAGGGGGGGTCGTCGCAAGGAGCTAGTGGCACAGTCAGACAGCATGCATCGGCACCCGGTGTCAGCCCGACAGCACGCCAATCAACGCATGCTGTGTCCACCACCAGAATGCCGTCATTGCAGAGCTCAGCAGTGTGGCATTTTTTTTGTGTGTCTGCCTCTGACAACAGCGATGCCATTTGCAACCTGTGCCAAAGGAAACTGAGTCGTGGGAGGTCCAACACCCACCTAGGTACAACTGCTTTGCGTAGGCACATGATCTCACATCACAAACGCCTATGGGATCAACACATGAGTACAAGCAGCACGCCTACTCTAAGCCGCCATCCTCCTCCTGGTCCAGCATCTTCAGCCACGTCAACCACTGCTGTCCTTCTTACCCCCTCTCAGCCATCCGCCACTCCGTCTCCCGCCTTGAGTAGTTCCCGCTCATCTGCCCACAGTCATGTGTCTGTCAAGGACATGAGCGTAAGAAGCCAATGTCACCAAGTCACCCCCTTGCCCAGCGTCTGACAGCTGGCTTGTCCGAACTATTAGCCCGCCAGCTTTTACCATACAATCTGGTTGAGTCTGAGGCGTTCAAAAAATTTGTAGCTATTGGGACACCGCAGTGGAAGGTACCCGGCCGGAATTTCTTTTCACAAAAGGCAATCCCCAACTTGTACTCGATTGTGCAAAAGGAAGTCATGGCATGTCTGGCACACAGTGTTGGGGCAAGGGTCCATCTGACCACTGATACCTGGTCTGCAAAGCATGGTCAGGGCAGGTATATCACCTACACTGCGCATTGGGTAAACCTGCTGACGGCTGACAAGCAAGGAATGCGTGGCATTGCAGAGGAGTTGGTGACACCGCCACGAATTGCAGGCAGTCCTGCTGCCACCTCCTCTACTCCTCCTACTCCATCCTCTTCCATAACCTCCTCGGCTGAGTCCTCTTGTGCCGCTGCATCTTGCTCCACATCAACGGCACCCCCCCAGCTCCCCAGGTACTATTCCACATCCCGGATACGGCAGTGTCACGCCGTCTTGGGTTTGACTTGCTTGAAAGCAGAGAGTCACACCGGACACGCACTCCTGTCCGCCCTGAACGCACAGGTGGAAAAGTGGCTGACTCCGCAGCAACTGGATATCGGCAAAGTGGTGTGTGACAACGGAAAAAATTTGATAGCGGCATTGAAGTTGGGCAAGTTGACACATGTGCCGTGCATGGCACATGTGTGTAATCTGATCGTACAACGCTTTGTGCATAAGTACACAGGCTTACAGGACGTCCTGAAGCAGGCCAGGAAGGTGTGTGGCCATTTCAGGCGTTCCTACACGGCCATGGCTCACTTTGCCGATATCCAGCGGCGAAACAATGTGCCAGTGAGGCGCTTGATTTGCGACAGCCCTACACGTTGGAATTCAACACTCCTAATGTTCGACCGCCTGCTCCAACAAGAAAAAGCTGTTAATGAATATTTGTATGACCAGGGTGCTAGGACAGCCTCTGGGGAGCTGGGAATTTTTTTGCCACGTTACTGGACGCTCATGCGCAATGCCTGTAGGCTCATGCGTCCTTTTGAGGAGGTGACAAACCTAGTCAGTCGCACCGAAGGCACCATCAGCGACATCATACCATTTGTTTTCTTCATGGAGCGTGCCCTGGGAAGAGTGCTGGATCAGGCTGTAGATGAGCGTGAAGAGGAAGAGGAAGAGTTGTGGTCACCATCACCACCAGAAACAGCCTTATCAGCATCGCTTGCTGTACCTGCGGCAACGCTGGAAGAGGATTGTGAGGAAGAGGAGTCAGAGGAGGATTGTAGCTTTGAGGAGGAGGAGGAGGAGGAGGAGCAAGACCAAACACAACAGGCATCCCAGGGTGCTCGTTGTCACCTATCTGGTACCCGTGGTGTTGTACGTGGCTGGGGGGAAGAACATACCTTCAATGACATCAGTGAGGAGGAGGAACGGGAAATGAGTAGCTCGGCATCCAACCTTGTGCAAATGGGGTCTTTCATGCTGTCCTGCCTGTTGAGGGACCCTCGTATAAAAAGGCTGAAGGAGAACGACCTGTACTGGGTGTCCACGCTACTAGACCCCCGGTATAAGCAGAAAGTGTCGGAAATGTTACCGAATTACAACAAGTCGGAAAGGATGCAGCATTTGCAAAATAAATTAAAAAGTATGCTTTACACAGCGTATAAGGGTGATGTCACAGCACAACGGGAATCTAACAGGGGGAGAGGTGGAAGTCATCCTCCTCCTCCCACGACCACGCCGGCAAGGACAGGACGCTTTAAAGACGTGTTGTTGATGGAGGACATGCGGAGCTTTTTAAGTCCTATGCATCGCCACAGCCCTTCGGGATCCACCCTCAGAGAGCGACTCGACCGACAGGTAGCAGACTACCTCGCCTTAACTGCAGATATCGACACTCTGAGGAGCGATGAACCCCTTGACTACTGGGTGTGCAGGCTTGACCTGTGGCCTGAGCTATCCCAATTTGCGATAGAACTTCTGGCCTGCCCCGCTTCAAGTGTCCTGTCAGAAAGGACCTTCAGTGCAGCAGGAGGTATTGTCACTGAGAAGAGAAGTCGCCTAGGTCAAAAAAGTCTAGATTACCTCACCCTTATTAAGATGAATGAGGGATGGATCCCGAAGGGACTGACACTGGGCGATACATTCGCTTAAAAAAGGCCTGATGAGATGAGCTGCCTTGGGCTAAAAATGGTCCACACGCTGCTGTATTTTAGCTCTGAATGACGTTTGACTTGCGTGACTTATCCGCCACCAACTAGGGTTCAAGCCGCCATGTTTTAGGGCACTTTCTGCCTGTGAAACAAACATCAATTTTTCTGGCCGCTGCTACAGCAGCGGCTGCAACAATACCAAATTTTTAAGGCATGTGTACATGCCTAATTTTTAGGCCCACTGGTGCAAGTGGACTGATTACAATTACAGGGCCTCTAAAGAGTCCTGTATTGTTATTTGTTGTCACTACCTTCCCGCGTCGGGAGTGGGCCATTTGCGCCCCTGCTGCCTTCCTTGCATGTGGTAGCTGTTTGTCAGGGATTTGTCAATCCATATCTGCCAAGTGACCCTATGTAGGGGTAAAAGTCCCTATTCTGCTCTGTGTCAGTGTGTATCATGGTCTCTGTGGACAAGGAACAGTCTCTATTCTGCTCTGTGTCATTGTGTATCAGGGGTTTTGAGGACAGGTGTCAATCCATATCTGCCAAGTGACCCTATGTATATCTGCTGTCAGTACACAGGAAAAGTTTAAATATTTCTTGTTTTACGTTCTCTGCAACTCCACGCACCGACTCATCCAATACGTGAAGATCTGGGGTTTCTCTGACTCTCCTCAGTAGTGTATCAAACAGAGTCTGCACTGTGGTAACACGGACATCTTCAGGACATAACTCAACTATTTGCAGATAGGCAGTCTGCAGCTTCTCTTTTTCACCTGTTCTCTTCTTTCTCTTATGCGTATTCTTGTCTATATGCAGGTGGTCTCTTGCCTTTCTTTTAACCAATTCGTTCCTTCCATATGGTTTCAAAAGATCTCTGGCATCATTACTTTCAACGCAAATAACGTCATCATAGTTAGTCTCCTCATTATTCACCGGGAAGAGAGTGTTTGCACTGACTACCCACAGCATGCTCTTGCCATTGCCTACTCCACCTTCAACGACAGGGTGCAAGTCCCAAGGAGAAGGATCATTCACAAGATGTAAATCTGGACTAATGTCAACCCCAGGGTCTGGAAAATCTAAAGAGTCCTGTATTGTTATTTGTCGTCACTACCTTCCCGCGTCGGGAAGATTTCTTGCACAGGGCGCCCAAAGGCCTAAGGCTGGCCCTGCGCATGGGTCAGTGGCTCTGCACCAGACTTCCCTCCAATTGATTAAAGTTAAAGGATTTCAAGTGGACTGATTACAATCACAGGGCCTCTAAAGAGTCCTGTATTGTTATTTGTCGTCACTACCTTCCCGCGTCGGGAAGATTTCTTGCACAGGGCGCCCAAAGGCCTAAGGCTGGCCCTGCGCATGGGTCAGTGGCTCTGCACCAGACTTCCCTCCAATTGATCAAAGTTAAAGGATTTCAAGTGGACTGATTACAATTACAGGGCCTCTAAAGAGTCCTGTATTGTTATTTGTCGTCACTACCTTCCCGCGTCGGGAGTGGGTCATTTGCGCCCCTGCTGCCTTCCTTGCATGTGGTAGCTGTTTGTCAGGGATTTGTCAATCCATATCTGCCAAGTGACCCTATGTAGGGGGAACAGTCTCTATTCTGCTCTGTGTCAGTGTGTATCAGGGATCATTAGGATAGGTGTCAATCCATATCTGCCAAGTGACCCTATGTAGGAGGAACAGTCTCTATTCTGCTCTGTCAGTGTGCATCAGGGATCATTAGGACAGGTGTCAATCCATATCTGCCAAGTGACCCTATGTAGGGGGAACAGTCTCTATTCTGCTCTGTGTCAGTGTGTATCAGGGATCATTAAGATAGGTGTCAATCCATATCTGCCAAGTGACCCTATGTAGGGGGAACAGTCTCTATTCTGCTCTGTGTCAGTGTGTATCAGGGCTGGGCTTTGAGGACAGGTGTCAATGTTAGGTGATTTCTGCCCTTTATGGATTAAAAGCAGACTCTGCATCAACTGGGCAATTTTCCATGGGAGTTTTGCCATGGATCCCCCTCTGGCATGCCACAGTCCAGGTGTTAGTCCCCTTGAAACAACTTTTCCATCACTTTTGTGGCCAGAAAGAGTCCCTGTTGTTTTTAAAATTCGCCTGCCCATTGAAGTCAATGGCGGTTCGCCGGTTCGCGAACATTTGCGGAAGTTCTCGTTCGCCGTTCGCGAACCGAAAATTACGGGTTCGCGACAACACTACTCTAGCGCCTTCAAGTTTGATGGTTTGCGCTTGTGAACAGCAATCTTTTAAGTCTGACCACAGATTTTCTATTGGATTGAGGTCTGGGCTTTGAATAGGCCATTCCAACACATTTACATGTTTCCCCTTAAACCACTCAAGTGTTGCTTTAGCAGTGTGTTTGGGGTCATTGTCCTGCTGGAAGGTGAACCTCCGTCCTAGCCTCAAATCATGCACAGAGTTGTACAGGTTTTGCTCAAGAATATCCCTGTAGTTAGCACCATCCATCTTTCCCTCAACTCTGACCAATTTCCCAGTGCCGGCTACTGAAAAACATTCCCACAGCATGATGCTGCCACCACCATGTTTCACTGTGGGAATGGTGTTCTTTGGGTGATGTGATGTGTTGGGTTTGCGCCAGACATAGCGTTTTCTTTGATGGACGAAAATATGAATTTTAGTCTCATCAGACCAGAGCACCTTCCTCCATACATTTTTGGAGTCTCCCACATGCCTTTTCACAAACTCAAAACGTGCCATTTTGTTTTTTGCTGACAGTAATGGCTTTCTTCTGGCCACTCTGCCATAAAGCCCAACTCTATGGAGCGTACGGCTTATTGTCGTCCTATGTTCAGATACTCCAGTCTCTGCTGTGGAACTCTGCAGCTCCTCCAGGGTTACCTAAGGTATCTGTGCTGTCTCTCTGATTAATGCCCTCCTTGCCCGGTCCGTGAGTTTTGATGGGTGGCCGTCTCTTGGCGGGTTTGCTGTTGTGTCATGTTCTTTCCATTTGGTTATGATAGATTTGATGGTGCTCCTGGGGATCATCAAAGATTTGGATATTTTTTATAACCTAACCCTGACTTGTACTTCTCAACAACATTGTCCCTTACTTGTTTGGAGTGTTACTTGGTCTTCATGGCAGTGTTTGGTTAGTGGTGCCTCTTGCTTAGGTGTTGCAGCCTCTGGGGCCTTTCAAAAAAGGTGTGTATATGTAATGACAGATCATGTGACACTTAGATTGCACACAGGTGGACATCGTTTCACTAATTATGTGACTTCTGAAGGTAATTGGTTGCACCAGAGCTTTTTATGGGCTTCATAACAAAGGGGGTGAATACATACGCACATGCCAATTTTCTGTTTTCTATTTCTAAAAAATAGTTTTATGTACCGTATTTTTCGCTCCATAAGACGCACCTAGTTTTTAGAGGAGGAAACCCAGAAAAAAATATATATTTTGAACAAACTGTCCCTTAGTGTTTCTTACTATGGGAAAGTTTGTTCAGAATATTTTTTTTTCTCCCCTGTCCCATAGTGTTCCTTACCACCCACTCCCCTCTCCTGTCCCATAATGATCTTTAACACCCCTTCCCTGTCCCATAGATATCTTTTAACCCCTGTCCCATAGTGATTTTTAACCCCTCCTCCCCTGTCCCATAGTGTTCTTTAACCACCATCCCCTTGTCCAAGTGTTCTTTAACCCCCTCCTCCCCTTGTCCAATAGTGTTCTCCCCCCCTTCCTTGTCCAATAGTGTTCTCATCCCATAGTGTTCCCCCCTCTCCTCATCCCATAGTGCCCCCCCTCTCCTCATCCCGTGGTGTCCCCCCCCCTCATCCCATAGTGTTCTTTAACCCCCTCCTCCCCTTTTCCAATAGTATTCTCATCCCATAGTGTTTCCCCCTCTCCTCATCCCATAGCGTTCACCCCCTCATCCCATAGCGCTCACCCCCTCATCCCATAGTGTTCTCCCCCCTTCCCATAGTGTTCTCACCCCTCCCCTTGTCCCATAGTGCACTTTCCCTCCCCTTGTCCCATAATTACTTGCCTGTCTTGTAGCGTGGGCCATCAGCACAGCACGCACCGCGGTACAGGAACTTCAATTTCAGGTTCCGGTTTCCAGTGGGACTGAAAGGAAGTGCGCACTCAGTGTGCACACTTCCTTTCAGTCACGCCAGAAACCGGAACCTGAAATTGAAGTTCCTGTACCGCGGTGCGCGCTGTGCTGCCGGCCCACGCTACAAGACAGGTAAGTAAACCTTCACATTCGCTCCATAAGACGCACAGACATTTCCCCTCACTTTTGAGGGGGAAAAAAGTGTGTCTTATGGAGCGAAAAATACGATATATATTTTTCTCATTTCACTTCACCAACTTAGACTATTGTGTTCTGATCCATCACATAAAATTCAGATTCATAAAACACTGAACTTAAGGCTGTAATGTAAAAAATAGGTAAAAAGTCAAGGGGGTGAATACTTTTGCAAGGCACTGTACTAAATATATGGCATAGCATTAATTAAACATTAAAATGTAGGGTGACTAAATTAATTGCATATGATGAAATTGATATGGCCAAATGAGGGCTGAATACAGTAAGCAGAATGCATGAACTAATTGAGGTATCACTATGATGCTATGTATGATTAGAATAGGTCAAATCTGCGTTAGTAGTGAAAATCGCCATTTTCGAATGAGGGCAAAATCCGAACTTCGAATTACTCCCTAGTTAGTGAAATGCTGAACATGGTGAGAATACATTGAATGTCAGGGACAGCAAGGCCCAACCCAGGCTGAATAAACAAACTTTTGTTGTAATAAATGCGCAAACAGCAACAGGAAACGCAGCGGCTGCGGCGGACGCGGCAGTGCCCCATGAGCTTCTAAGGAGGCGGCTGTTTTTTACTACAGTGAGGCAAAATGAATACTTGCATGGGCTGCACAAGACCAAGACCAGATTGTTTGGAGTTTAGGCATTTTGTGTTGATTACCTTTGAACTGGAAGTAGATGGTTCTGTACTGAACAGTGCAGTCTCAGCCCAGACGAAGGCGAGATCTGTGTATTTATAAGCCGAGTAACTTCTCCAACAATTACAGGCTGAACCATAAAAATATATATACAACCCTCTTCATGGGATTTATCACTGGCAGGTAATGGATGTAGCTCCCACTACGAAATTGTAATGTGTACCGAAATATCTGCACATAATAGAGGCGTTAGAAAGGATGTAGAAAGTGAAGGCTGTAGTAGTCCCAGTTGTAATAGGAGCACCCAGGGCTATAACACCCAAGTTAGGAGAATGGCTTTAGCATAATACAGGTGGGACATCAGAGGACTCAGTCCAGAAGAGTGTAGTTTTAGGGACAGAACCCTCAAATTGCCAGGCCTCGATTAAGGAATACACACAATTCCACCGGCAGGGATTAAAAAATGTCATATGACATGAAACTTAAAGAATAAGATTATATGAACATTATATATACATAGTATTGCTAAGTATTTGTAAATCACTAGCCCAGTATCTAAAGAAAAATAAGTATCTTGATACATAAAACACAGAGAGGGAAACAACAAAAGTATATACAAAAAAAATTGAAAATAAAAATAGGGGATAAGACATAAAATGGCACTATAATCCAAGACATATGTGTGACAAATCTGCCTACAATTAAAAGGATTGTTATACAGAAATACAGCACAATAGGCAAAGTATAGAAGTAGTATGCAATATCACTCTATATCTTCAACACTAATTGTGTTATAGTAAGCCATGCATACATGAGAGTATAACGATCAGTAATAAAATTGTAAGAAACGTATAAAGTCACTGAACAAGAGAACCACTAGGACATAGGTTCTAGGTAAGTGTCAGAGCTTGTAAAACAATATTAATGCCTCAACATGTTACCCTCATGGAAACATAATGGTCCCAGTGATACTATATGAAATTGAATAATTTATATTTAGCTTGTGAAGTCTACAGCGTTTTAATCAGTTTGACTTCTATTCTATCAAGGATATTTCTCATAGAAAAACAAGTAGTAACTATACATTTAAGTTACTAAAATATGCCCAATAGTATGAACGCATTTGATGTAAATATATTATGAAGGTGGCATACAAAAAAAAAGGGTAAAAGGAATATGAATATTTCCAACATTATTTTTAATAGTCATTGGATTTACCTCCAAAAGGAGCAAATAGCGGGAAATTAGTCTTCAATCAAATAGAAAGTGGCTATTTAGAAGTATATAATTTAGAAATCAATGCTATAGGTAACACTTGATATTTGCCTTCCTTTCATTTATAATAGGACATTTTACCAAAGGAGTTTAGTGTGGACATAACATTTGGTAACGATAGTAGAGAGTTGGAAATTAATACCAATATATCCTCTATAAAAAGGCTAACAGGGAATGGTTTATAAATAGTCAAAATGCCAGTGAAATATATATGATTTCTTATTCATAAAACTTAAAGTACGATGGTATAAAAATTGATAAAAATAATAATTAAAATTATGTAAATAGTAAGGGGATAATGGACACCCTTCGCAGGTACTATGGGAAATAGGGAATAATCTGGTAATACCAGATTTAAACACGTATACTAAAGCGTAATCATTAAATCCCATAATATTAATGAAATGGATATAAATACTCACATAGGACAAATTCAGCCTTTTGGAATAAAGTGTTATTTTTGAGATTTGTGTATTGAAATCTCCAGGTCAGTTTAATTTTAGCTACCTTTTATTAGGCACAGACTGGAAACAGGAGAATAATATTTAATAGTCTTAATGAGTTTGATGGAAACATCACTTAATTGATCACGTGTACAAGACAAAAAAATCTGGTTTGATCAAACCATTCACCCTCCCAAAAAAATAACATTTATGGGACACTCGACTTTCAGCCAAATGTCGTTTCGGCTCAACAGTATTTTGGATACTAAAATCCTGATTTGGTAACAGGTAGGAACATTTTTGCTTAGCTTGCATCACAGCTAAAGTGAGAAAAGGTAGCTAATAGAAGAAAAAGCATATATAAATTGTAGCATAATATACATTTTTTGTAATACTGTGGCTCCTGTTTATCCATCTAATGGTCACTTCTTACTTGATCTGTGGGTAAAATAAACATTAAAGGGAAACTCCAGTGCCAGAAAAACAATCCGTTTTTCTGGCACTGGAGGGTCCCTCTCCCTCCCACCCCCCAATCCCTGGTTACTGAAGGTGAAAACCCCTTCAGTGACTTACCTGGGACAGCGGCGATGTCCCTCGACGCTGTCTCCGCCTCCGCGACGCTCCTCCTTGTGATTACGTCGGCCAGTGGGCGAGACTAATCTCGCCCACCGGCCGAGGAGACCTAATGCGCATGTGCGGAATTGCCGTGCATGCGCATTACGTCTCCCCATAGGAAAGCATTGAAAAATCATTTCAATGCTTTCCTATGGGGTTTTGAGCGACGCTGGAGGTCCTCACACAGCGTGAGGACGTCCAGCGATGCTCTAGCACAGGAAACCTGTGCTAGAAACTAGGAAGTGACCTCTAGTGGCTGTCTAGTAGACAGCCACTAGAGGTGGAGTTAACCCTAGGTGGAGTTATGAAAAACTGCAATAATTACACTTGCAGGGTTAAGGGTAGTGGGAGTTGGCACCCAGACCACTCCAATGAGCAGAAGTGGTCTGGGTGCCTGGAGTGTCCCTTTAAGTGATTATCCCCTAGCCATCAATCATCTTTTGTTTTGCATCAGTATTCTCTTTCTATGGCATCACGATTGGAATTCAGAAACACAAATCAAAAGAATATGCTCAGCCATTGCGTGTTTCAGTTGGTTCGTTATTCAGCTATATTTCAGTTCAGAGTTCGACTGTTTACCTGTCAGTCAAAATTTCAAACATATTTTTTAGTTCAGACCAAAATAAATCATCCAGGCCAAATATTATATCTCTATAAAAAAAAATTGAGTGAGAGAATTTATATTAATGAATAGTGGTGAGCCCCTGCAGCAGGAAAAAAATTCAGTTGAAAAAGGGAATTTCTTAAAAAAAGAGAGGGAAAAAGTAAGTGGGTAATTGATGACCCATTTACCCCTTGTGCCCTGAAAAGAACAACGTTTTCAAAAGCTACCCAGTCTTTTGCACCAGTGACCCTCTTTCAGTTGTTCAAAAAACAGTGCCCAAGCAGCAGCAGTCTTTTAATTTGAAAGGGAGATTTAAAAAAAATAAAAAAATGAAAGGGTGGAATGGTGTAGTGGGTCATGAGTTGCCTGCTGACTTTCCTTGAATTTTTTGGGAAAAGACTTTTCACAAATTAAAGTAATCCTGCTGTTTTATCAAATGCCTTACATTGTAGTAGTTTAACTCTGCCTGGCTACCTCTGCAGACATAGGTTGTAGAAGCTGATAGGGTACTCTTTTTTTCCCCACTGAAAGATGGTCACTTGTGCTACACACTGGATGTGTGGGAAGGATTTGTTCTCATGGAGGAAGTGGTGTGCCATCTTAGTCATTTTGGCTGGACAGTCACTTCTATGTAGAGTAGTCAGAGTACTTAATCATCTCCATTTATAGACTGTGTCAAACAGTAGGCAAATGTATAACTAAGCTCTTTAAGATAACTTTGTACCCTTTCCAGCTTTATGCAATGCAACAATTTTTTGATTGCGGGTCTTCTGAGAGATCATTTTTACAAGGCATGGTTAATTTTTACAGATGTTTTTTGTGAATAGCAAAGATTGCCAATTTCCACCTCAAATTAGCTTTTGTTTAAGTCATTATCATAGGGTTTCACACACATTTTTACAAGCTATATAGTAAATATTTGAATTACATATTTAAGATGCACAAGAAAAATACAACAAAGTGGGTGTTATTAGTTTTTTGATTACTGCAACTTACATGAACATCAACAAAACTTAATACATAAATTCTGTAATTTCTAAAGGATTTGCATACTTGCCACAGTACTCTCCCTTTCATAAACTTCCCTACACACCTTCTCTCTGACCTTACACAACATCCACCCTCTATTTCTTACACTTATATGTATAATGGAGTATTTTCTCAAGTATATTATTACCTAAGTCTACTAATTGAGTATGCTCAATTACTAAATAAAAATAAAAATGCAAACTTATTATACTTTCCTAAGATAATATACAAGTTAGTTTACATCAGGGTTGGCAACCTTCGGCACTCCAGATGTTTTGGACTAAATCTCCCATAATGTTCTGACAGCCACAATGCTTGCAAAGTATCAAGGAAGATGTAGTCCACAACATCTGGGATGCCAATCCTACAACCTACACACTATGAAATACTATTCTGGTATTTTTTTATTTTTTTTAACTGCAGTATTTTAGATGCAATGAATTACTGGAAACAAGGACACAATGAACTTTCTTGGATAGTAGTCTGTTCCTCTTTAAAGGTTAATCTATGCATCGTAACCACTAAAACTCGGTAGTCTTAATGCTTGGTGCAATTCCCTTGTAAAAGAGTAAACTATATTCCAACAGTTTCTTTCTTACCTTGGTCCTGTCAGTCGCAAGCCTCCTCTTATGTGGGCATGGCATGGTCGAATCTGACCTCTGCAGAGCTAGTTAACAGATGCTCTGTTTCCCAAAAGCCTGCCTTCAAGCCCCCAATTATTATATGATAAAGACGGAGTTATGCTCCAACTTATTCAATACAAATTTATACCAGGGATTAGGTATAATCAGTTTCACAGTTTTAAGAACAGAATTTATTGGCATATGTCAATAGGCCCATACCATTATTTTAATCGTAACATTTGTAATATTAAAATCACATCTGATGCTTGTCATAATTAAATTATATTCTATAATCAGCAGGAAGACAATCACATTTTTTTTTCTATTTTTAACATGTGCTCGTCTCTTTCTTTTCTTCCGAGGTAATCACATCTACCTTAATAAAAATATAAAATATACACATTTGCATTTATATACATTGTATCCAACTGTGTCTTCCTTTAACATGATTTTTTTATTTAATGAACACCACATGTAGAGCTTCATCTGTCATGTTTGAGTACAACCTATGGTGTGATGGAATGTTACTGTTAAACTCTAATCTAAATCTAAGTTTGCAAATACATGTTTTTCTCATAAACTGCACTGCAGATTTACTTTATTAATGGGTGCTCTGGAGCAAGCCAATTATTGGACTAATAAATGAGATGTTGCCAGTCTTATGTTGTTTTTTTTTTCACATTCAGATGTAAAAATGAATAGTTTAAGTTTAATGACTTTCCAAAAGTCAACTGCTCAGTAACAAAAAATTGTGTTATGACAGAAAGCATTTGTAATAGAAAAAGTACATAAAGCCTAGACATTTCTAACTAACAATTTATTTTTATAAAATATAATGTGTTAAAAGCACGCTGTAAATTAAGCTTGTATTGCTTTTGTTAAAAGAACAGTCAACTATATTGTATCTAAGAAATTAATTAGAACTACAATTTTTATTTGTGTGGATCAGGTTTATTTATTAAGCTTCTGAATGAAAGAGGGGTCAAGGTCGTGGAGGATTTATTTTAGCTTTTCTATGAAGAGTATGAAAACATTAGAATGTAAATAAAATGTGTCTATGTTGTGTGATCTATGTACAAAATAAGTTCAGTGTGGTACAATGCCATTATACAACATAAACCTTAAGGCATTAATGTCAAAAGAGAAAAGTTGATTTTCTTAGTAAAGTTTAAATTCCAAACTCAATATATACATCTTATTTACAAAAAAAAAAACTTGTTTTTCTTTTCAGTAAACAGTAAACAACAACAAATGAATGGTAGCCAAAATGGGATTCCTCTTTCACAATTCAGCTGTTTTAACCCATTAGGATATTCATAAAAAGCTAATTCAGTTATTTTAATTGCATTTTTACTTCAATTTGGCTGCATGTTGTTTTTTTTTTTTTTACAGTCAAATTGCAGCAGAACTCCCTTCATTCAGTTGTTTAAAGGAACACTATAGTCACCAGAACAACTACAGCTTAATGGATTTGTTCTGGTGAGTATAATCAGTCCCTTCAGGCTTTTTGCTGTAAACACTGTCTTTTCAAAGAAAAGGCAGTGTTTTCATTGCTCCCTAGAGGCACCTCTAGTGTGCAGCACTGATGTTCAACATCTCTACACTCTGCATGGAAACACTGAACTTTCCCCCTAGAGATACATTGATTCAATGCATCTCTATGAGAAGATGCTGATTGGCCAGGGAAGCACTTGGCTCCATCCACCACCTGCCTCCTTGGCTAAAATAATCCGAATTGACAATCTCAGCCAATCCAATGCTTTCCTATGGAAATACGCATTTGTATTCCTGACCCTTAACTGTTCCTTTAAATTATCCTGATATAAAAATCTTTGAGAATTGCACCTATGACACCAAGACCCCCTAATGTTACTCCAACATCTATAAACCCTGTAAGGATACTCCAACTCTAAATCCTCCACAAACCTTACTTTTAATTCAACAATATCTTTATTTGATTGTACTTATATTAAGCTATTTTCAAATTAATATCTTGGCAGCAATGAGATTGATTTAAAAGACAGGGGTCCATTTGTACCATTCAGTTATTAGCCAATACAGTGAACTGCATAGAGATTGTAACAACTAAATGAAGGGAAATGCAGATAATGCAATCAAACAAATTTGCAAAAGCAGACTTGGCATTTACTACATCAATACTAGAGCTTATCTTTATTTCTTATGTTATGATTAGCATCCATAATTCTGGAAAAGGTTACATATTAAAACTTGCTGTAGTGTAATTACTACTAGGAGTCAGCTAGGTGTTAGAGAGTTGTAACCCAACCAAGAGAAGGGTGGCTTAAATAACAAAAAACTGACAGGACCAGTCTGTTAGCAGACAGAACAGCAACTAGCAAAACAGCAACCCAATATAATAAAAGGGACTAGAATACTAGATGATAACACTAGAAGACTGGACTGACATATGTTAAATGTACTTTTATGATAAGGTGATCTAGAACAAAATGATTAGTGGGCATGTGCATGGGGAACATTTTTGGTTCGGCAATCCGAAATTCAGGATTTTCGCAATTCGGGACGTTGGCAATTTGGCACGTCAACACTTCGGAACTTCGGCACTTCAGCACTTCGATGCTTCGACACTTCGGAAATTCGGCAACTTTGGCACTTCGGAACTTCAGAAATTCGTCAACTTTGTCAACTTCGGCGACTTCGGCACTTCGGAACTTCGGCATTTCGTAATTTCGGGACTTCGGCACTTCGGGATTTCTATTGCAGCCGCTTAGTATATAACTCCCTAATTCCCACGGTATTAGGGAGTTATCTACCAAAAGGCTAAAAGGTCTTTCAGCCAAATGTACTAATACTAAGTAAAAAATTTACTTTTACTAAGTAAAAATCGCTATACCGCAAGTAGGGGCATGTCTAGTAAATAGTGAGCAGCCTATGGCCTGCTCACAGTTTAAAAAAAATAGGGTCCCCCCCTCCCGAGCCCCCACCCATGATGGCCCTAAAGTAAAATGATGGGGGGGACCTATTGTCCTCCCCCCGGCCCCCACCCCTGAGCGGTGGGTGGGGGCCCTAAATACCAATAGGGGGACCTATTGTCCTCCCCCAGCCCCCACCCCTGAGCCTTGCCCCGTCCTGCAATTAGGCTCAGAGCACTCTGATTGGTGGGTTTAAGCAATCCAATCAGAGTGCTCTGACAGGTAAATGAAGAGACCTGTCACAGCACTCTGATTGGTGGGTTTGAAATCCACCAATCAGAGTGCTGTGTCATTTTACACAGCGTGGGAAAGTTCTTTGGAATTTCCCCATGCTGTGTAATTTGACTCATAACTCTCTGATTGGTGGATTAAGTAACCAATTTGGGGACCCCTAGTAATCTGGGAGGGGGGTTAACATTGTTTTTAGGGCCCCCACCCGCCACTCAGGGGGTGGGGGATGGGAGGAGGACAATAGGTCCCCCCTATTGGTATTTAGGGCCCCCACCTGCCGCTCAGGGATGGGGGCCAGGGGGAGGACATTAGGTCCCCCCTTATTTTTCTGTAGGGCCCCCACCCACCGCTCAGGGGTGGGGACCAGGGTGGAGGACATTAGGTCCCCCCTATTAGTATTTAGGGCCCCCACCCACCGCTAAGGGGCCAGGGGGGAGGAAATTAGATCCCCCCCTTATTTTACATTAGGGCCCCCACCCGCCGCTCAGGGGTGGAGGTCGGGGGGGCAATAGGCAATTTTTTTTTCTTTTTAACAGTGAGCAGCCACAGGCTGCTCACTGTTTACTAGACATGCCCCTACTCGCAGTATAGCAAGTAGGGGCATAATTTACTAATGCTAAGTGATCTTTACCTAGTATTAGTAAATTTGGCTGAAAGACCAATTTAGGTCTTTCAGCCTTTTAGTAGATAGCTCCCTAATACCGTGGGAATTAGGGAGTTATCTACTTATTCATTCCTGTCATTACACTGACTGGCCAAGTAACTTACATTTTATATGAATGTATGTTACTTGATTGTTGTAAGTGTTGCAAATGCTGGCTATGTTTGTATACTGTTTATTTAAAATTGTATACAATGTAATATTCTTCTTCTTTCACTGGGTAAGTATATTAGTACTTAGGCAATACTGTGCTTCAGAACTGCGGCACTTTGACACTTTGGAACTTCGGCACTTCGACACTTCGGAAATTCGGTAATTTCCGAACTTTGGGACCTCAGGAATTCGGCACTTTGGCAATTCGGACATTCGGAAGTAACCGAATGTCCGAATATCCCGAAATTCGTATGAATTCCTATTCGGACCGAAACAAATTGCACATGTCTAATGATTAGCACTGGAATACATGTTTGAGTATGCAACTGGATTTAAGCAGGACTGGACCTCTAGTTTGAAAGAGCATATCAAACCAGATTTAGCATGCCAAGGTTGTTTATCTAGTACTACCACTGACAGTGAAACCAGAGAGGAGTGATGTCAAGATCATGTATGTGTCACAAACAGTAACAGGGAGCAAAGAGAAGGGGTGATTGGTGTTTTAAACAAAGAGAATTTGAGATTATAGGAAATACTGAGATGAAGCAACTCCATGATCCTTCATTTTTGTTCTGTACTGTCAGGAAAAGCAAGACCTCCAGCACTTTATGTTGCCAAAAATTGTAACATAGAACATACTTGATCTGATCAGCAAAGACAATCACAATATGTAAGAAAAATTGTAATACAATGGCCATTTATGTAAGGAGAAAGAACATGCCAGCTGCTTACTTTGTTTATAATCTGACTTTGTACACTGGTCCTATTTTTTCTATTAATTAGTTTTTAATGTTTTTATATGTTCCTAGATCAAATGATTAATTTATAAATTCTCTGAATGGTAAGTGAGATGATAGGGCACCTAAAGTGAGTTACACACTGAGATACATTGTTTTCATGTAAAACAAACACTGACACTAAACAATGTGTAAGTGCACATTTACTCTGATTTGAAGGCATAAAAACACAAACACAGATCATTATTTGTGTGATCTTCTTCCCAGATTTCTTAAGATTGCCAATCAAAGAAACCGACCTGTAAAATGCCCTAATGAGAAATATCAGAAATCAATTTATTAAAATTAAACATCATGTTGTTATCTACAGTACACTTTTCTTTTTAAAGGATATTATTTGTGTTGAATGAACGCAGTATATTTGGATGAATACATAACAACCATGAAAACAAAATCGTAATACTTTCAATTTGGGTAACAATGACAATACCTAGCAGGAGTCTGAAATAATGAGAAACATAAATGAATAATTAATTATGTGGGTACTTTGCTTCCCATGAATAATGTACTATTTTATAATGCATCCACAATAATTCCATTGCAATACAAAGCTGTTTCTCAATTTATCTAAATATGTACATGAATATTTTACAATAAAACCACAGGTTCAGTGGCCATACCACTTCAATAGCTAAGACTTTATGGACTATAAATTAAACTCATTTGGAATCAATAATATCTCCTTGTTTATATCACTAAGGTAAAAAAAAAATCTTTCATATTACAGAAGTAAACATGAATACATTACTTATCACTGTGGATTTTTGGTATACTACTTAATTGGTCGTTTGTATGCTAAATTTGAAGAAAAAAAAAAGAATGAATCACACATACATTCACAATCAATGCACATCGGAGACTTTACATTGTCCCTTTGAATCTAAGTGCCTATTTTTATGATAAAGAGGAAAACATGATTAGCTTTTTTTGTGTGATCCTGTTCATCTAGAAATAAAAAAAACGATATAAAAACCTCAGAAATTAATTATATCATAGATCTCGATCATTCAGGCAGTGTCGATATGATCTTTGAAAGCTTAGGATCCAGAAATAAATTAACCTTGCCAATGCATACATGTAGGCATAATATCCATATTATTTATCTGCTCACATTCCTAAAGGTTAGTATTTTCTACATATTAGTGATTGCTTTGAAGGTAAGCATAAAACATTTGTATGTAAACGTGTTTCTCATTCTAGCTGTTTTCCTGTAAAAACATTAGAAACATAGAATGTGACGGTAGATAAGAACCATTCGGCCCATCTAGTCTGCCCAGTTTTCTAAGTACTTTCATTAGTCCCTGGCCTTATCTTATAGTTAGGATAGCCTTATGCCTATCCCACGCATGCTTAAACTCCTTTACTGTGTTAACCTCTACCACTTCAGCTGGAAGGCTATTCCATGCATCCACTACCCTCTCAGTAAAGTAATACTTCCTGATATTATTTTTAAACCTTTGCCCTTCTAATTTAAGACTATGTCCTTTTGTTGTGGTAGTGTTTCTTCTTTTAAATATAGTCTCCTCCTTTACTGTGTTGATTCCCTTTATGTATTTAAATGTTTCTATCATATCCCCCCTGTCTCGTCTTTCCTCCATGCTATACATGTTAAGATCCTTTAACCTTTCCTGGTAAGTTTTATCCTGCAATCCATGAACCAGTTTAGTAGCCCTTCTTTGAACTCTCTCTAAGGTATCAATATCCTTCTGAAGATAGGGTCTCCAGTACTGTGTACAGTACTCCAAGTGAGGTCTCACCAGTGTTCTGTACAATGGCATGAGCACTTCCCTCTTTCTACTGCTAATACCTCTCCCTATACAGCCAAGCATTCTGCTAGCATTTCCTGCTGCTCTATTACATTGTCTGCCTACCTTTAAGTCATCAGAAATAATCACCCCTAAATCCCTTTCCTCAGATGTTGAGGTTAGGACTCTATCAAATATTCTGTACTCTGCCCTTGGGTTTTTACGTCCAAGATGCATTATCTTGCACTTATCCACATTAAATGTCAGTTGCCACAACTCTGACCATTTTTCTAGTCTACCTAAATCATTTTCCATTTGGCTTATCCCTCCTGGAACATCAACCCTGTTACATATCTTAGTGTCATCCGCAAAAAGACACACCTTACCATCAAGACCTTCTGCAATATCACTATTAAAGAGAATGGGTCCAAGTACAGATCCCTGAGGTACCCCACTGGTGACAAGCCCAAGCTTCGAATATACTCCATTGACTACAACCCTCTGTTGCCTGTCACTCAGCCACTGCCTTACCCATTCAACAATATTGGAATCCAAACTCAAAGATTGTAGTTTGTTGATAAGCCTTCTATGTGCAACAGTGTCAAAAGCCTTACTGAAATCGAGGTAAGCAATGTCTACTGCACCACCCTGATCTATAATTTTAGTTACCCAATCAAAAAAATCAATAAGATTAGTTTGGCATGATCTCCCTGAAGTAAACCCATGTTGTCTCTGATCTTGAAATCCATGTGTTTTTAGATGTTCAACAGTCCTATCCTTTAACATGGTTTCCATCACTTTCCCCACTACTGACTTTTATTTCTGTCTTCCTCTCAGTCTTTATTGTGCTTTACAATATAATTGTACCCCATCTATATACTTCCATTATATTTTTTCACAATAATAATCTGTATTTTCAGCTCTTTCGTCATGCTACCTTTAGTCCTCTCCCTCACTTCTGATGTATTACTTTCACTTCTGCCACTAGAGTTACTAATTCCCTAGACCAGTGATAGACAACCTTCCACACTCCAGATGTTGTGGACTACATCCCCCATATTGCTCTTACACCCATAATGCTGGAAAAGCACCATGGGAGGTGCAGTCCAAAACATTTGGAGTGCCAAAGGTTGCCTTTTCCTGCCCTAGACATGGCCATTTGCAGGACAGAAATGCTTTGACTTGATGGTGAAAGTAAAAAGCAAATAGGTTCCAATAGCAAAAATTGTGGGTAAATGAGGGGTAAAATATTTCAGAAAATATTTTCCATCTATCACTGCATCTTCAAAATCTCCATTCTCTCTCCCTATCTATTTCTCCATGACTGTTTTCATTTCACTCAACAGCCTTATCTTCTATATTCCTCTTCCAGTCTATATCCTACTACCTTTCCCAATCTCTACTGTCATGCTTAGCGATTTTCTTCTTCCAGTCAAACATAATATACAAATAATATACAAACTTTCTTCTCCTTTTCCAAAAAATCCCCAACACTTCTCCCACTGAAGTTTTATCCCAGTTTTTTTGACAACTTAGTAGTACTGGAGTAATAGTAGGATATTAGATTATTTATAATAAATACCTAAGACCAGCAACAGTGTATATTTCTAAGAGGTCATAATGTTTAATATAAAATATCTCTGTTTTGTGGTCAATGTCTGAGGGGGAGTTTACCCTGACAGGCACAATATTCTTCAACATAAGTCCTAATGATTCACCTCTCTTACAAGTAAGTGGGCCTTCACTATACTTCGTACTTGAGCTATATCAACCGATAGAGCTTCTGCTCTGTATCTCTGTATCACCAGATGCCATGCTTGGAACACACAATGTTCATTGAATTTCTCTGGCAAACTGACAAAGTGGATGGCATCAACTCTTAAAATTAATACAAGGGGAGATAAACTGAGAGCCAGTCATTTAAACTCTCTTTCAAATGAATGTAAACCAGTAAAATTATGCATTTAGACACTTATTGAAAATTTTGATTAACTCTCTTTTTAACTATCTTTTTCAGCTGTTTACAAAAACAATCACTAGTTGTTGTTGTTTTTTTTTGTTTTTTTTTTATGTACACCCAACTAACTTTTGTCTCTTCTAAGTGAATGCTTTTTTATACTTTGTGATTTTATACCCAATAAACCCATTATTATAATTGATAATATTTAGGTTTTATTGAGCTATCATGTTACGTGCAAGCTACCAGCTTAATCAAGGAGTAAGCAATAGAGTTGAAATCAAATGTATTCAACCCCCATTGAAAATCAGGGTTATTGTGAAAATGTATAGACTTTCAGCTGTTTACAATGAACAAATCAAACAAAAGCAATTAAAATAGCTCAACATAACAAATGCTTCAAGTGGTGTCCTCAAATTCAACTGAAAATGTAACGTTTAATGACTTCTCCAGTTTAAAATTATTACATTTTTTGGGGCCAAACAGCAGCCACCTTCCTCGGCTCCGGTCCCCGCTCTGTAAAAATGGAGATTTAGGGCCAAAATAGCCTAGCTAACAACTAGCTACCACTACACTCACCTGTGGGAACCTATCAGCATCCAGGAGATCCCGGCTCGGGAACTGTAATACCGACAGATCGAGCCCGCCGGCATCTCAGGCCTCCAAGCTTCACTACGATGACAGGGCAACGGAGGAGGATGCCAGCCTGCTCCCAAGCATACCAACGGCCCTGCAGGACATACAACTGACGGCGGACGGGGGCCCGGCCCAGCTCCACCCCTTCTCCCAGACGGTGGAGGTTATAACAGTCCAGGTGGCTGGAGCCAGCCAAGGCCTTAGCCGCAACTTGACTCATAGCCAAAGATGGCGCTCCCCCCCTCTCCCGGACACATTTACAACATGCGAACACCTATCGCACTAAGCATGGAGGTAGCAGTATACGGAAACACACTCACATGAAGGGTTGCAGTGTGTGGACCTCAGGCCCTGGAGTAGTAATGACCTGGAAAGGAGCCTCCTGGAAAGTCTACCCACTGGAGGCATGCTGCCCTCTGCCTCTGGGTTTGAGGAGGGCCTGGAGGGACTTGTCCCCAAAGCCGTGAGTCCTGTGGAGCCAGTCTGTGTGGAGCAACGGTGTACCGGTGACCGTGAGTGACACACGGTGGGGCCAAGTGTGTGGCCGGAGCTGGGAGAGACATTGGAGGGGGTGATGCCTCACTGAGTCCCTGAAGGTGCAGGGGAGGTGCAGGAGATGGATGGGCCGCGGACCCTAGGTGGGGGGCCCAGCGGACTGTCTCACTATCCGAGTGCCTACTTTGCCACAGGATATTCTGCTGGAGGGTTAGGACTGAAGGGGGATCTGGAGGGGGTCCTGCTGCTGACAGCCTACCATTGCCTGCCAACATCTGTATACCAGAGACTGCCATATCTGAATGGGATGAACGGGGGTGAGGACTTTGTGATTCTCTTATTTTGTTTCAACTGTTTTTATTTTCTCCTATCATTTTAGTTTAGGGTGTCAAGTTACGCCCGGCTGCACGTTCATGGCACAAGGCCCTCTGGAGCGCTGGGACACTCTCCCACTGGCGCTTAACGGGGGACTTCACGTAGGCCATTTCTCCTTTTTCATGTTTCTGCTTCTTAGAAGGAGGGAACAACATTTGGTTCTTATACAGCAACAGAAGTTCAGTCACTATGCCTAACCATGAAGTGGCACTAACGTATGCTCCCATTTACCTATTAACTCAGCATACCAATACATTTACTCACAACAACTGATTGTGAAGGGACACATAGCCCCAACAACACATCAATACTCTGTACATATATGGCTATCACAACTCACATAAAGCCTTACTACCGACCTGATGCTTAGCCATACTTAGGCTAGGTCCAAGGCAGAAGGCCTATACTACCTTGTCTTTGCACCACATGCAGGAACTGGAGAAATATTATTGAGCCTATAAAAGCCGCGTCATCTTTGCACGCATCATTACAGATGCGTGAAATTAGTTGTCTTACGTTTCACCTGTTGTGAAGTTCCCAATTGTGCTGTCTTATAACATTATGCTACCATTGTCTAGCAAATGAATCTATATTAATGCCTGACATGCTTGATACAAGTAGACACCAATATTAATATAACACCTTGATACATTGGTCATCTACGGCTACCATAAACTATATAATACCTTTTTGCCATCCTAACATAGCTATGCACCTAGGCTGGGTCCAGAGAGAATGGCCTGTGCTACCTTTCCTCTGTATCATATACAGAAATGGAAGAACTGTAGTCCCGCTCACTTATGCCATTTATCATTTTAGCCGTTACTTTTAATTTCTATACCTGCCTCTCCACAGTGGCAAAGTTCTAGAATGTTATCTACGTCTTCTGACTAGTCTGTTTTAACATAACCTATAGTAAGAGACTATAAATTTAAAATTGTGCATGCATACTGGTCTACCCTATTGTTATATGTGTTGCACAGTTGCTTGAGGATTGCCGTTGGTGTACCTCACGCTTGTATGTTACTCTCGATATGCACTGCAAAAATAAAGAATATAAAAAATTATTCCATTTTTTAACCCCTTCAAGGGCAAGCATTTTTGGTACTTAGTACAGCACACTTTTGCTGTTATGACCTGCTGCAAACAAGATGCATAGCCAGACACCAATTTCTGGCAGTGTTCCTGAGCAATGGCCTCCAGTTCAGTAATATTTTGGGTTTGCATGCTGCAACAGCCTTCTTCAAACCCCACCAGAGATTTTCTATGGGTTTTAAGTCAGGTGACTGTGATGGCCACTGTAGAATTTTCCAGAACATCTTCTGCAACCAAGATTTGGTGGAATATAAGGTATGCTTGGGATCAGTGTCTTGTTAAAAGGTCCAATGATGCTCAACTTTCTGCTTCCTCCTGATACTTTAATACATTTTGCCTTCCACATGCTGCAGGTTTCCAGTGCCAGAGGATGCAAAGAAGCCCAAAGCATTAGTTAGCCACTACCGTGCTTAACTGTAGGCAGAGTGTTCTTTTTAACATGTGCTTCATTCTTCTTCCAACAGACTTATTGCTCCATAGGACTGAAAAGTTCCAGTTTTGTTTCATCGCTTCACAGAACAGAATCCAAAAACCTCTGTGGATTATTTATATGATTTTAAGCATATTGGAGATTATATTTCTTGTGATGTTGGGTCTTAAATAGTGTATGTCCTGGAGTTCTGACATGAAAACTTTCTGTGTTTAGTACACGCCTTACTGTGCACACTGAAACCTCAGTACTTGTTGCCACCAAGTCTTGCTGCAGGTCCTTTGCATTCACTCAAGGGTTTTTCACAAAATGCCTTCTCAGAAATATGGTTGCAGCCATTTATAGCTTCTTTTTTTCCCCCCATCCAGGTAGTGTAGCCACTGTTCCTTTAATGCCTTCATTATCTTTTTGTATCCTGTTCCTTGTCTGTGAAGGGTGATGTTCTCTTAATTTTGGCCATCATCCAGTCAAATGTGGCACTCAACAAACCCCTAACCAGTTCCATTATTTCAATTGTTCCATTTTAAGCATAGCTGGTGGAGGTAATGAAGCCCAAGATTGGCTGCATCAGGTGTGCTTGTGACAACACATGTTTTGCATATTTGTACTGTTGTGAGGGATTCTATTCAAGGAGTTGAGTAATTTTGAGATTTTCTTTATAAGTTGCATTTTCAGTTGAATTTGGGAAAACCAATTGAAGCATTCGATGTGTTGAGCTATTTCAGTTGCATGTGTTTGATTTGTTTATTGTAAACAGCTGATAATAAACTTGATTTTCAATAGAGGTTGAATTATTTTGATTACAACTTTATGTAATATGATTAGGTATATAATGTCATATATGTGTAATACGTTGATAGCATTCAACATTTCACCAAACAGATAAATCATCTTTGAAACTATCCTATATTTAGTCTATATCAGTCTTTATTAGTTTTTAAATTAAGAGACTTATACAGACAGAGAAAAAAAAATCAGTGGACACGGTGAAAGTGATTAAGGTAACTAAACTAGAATTTCTACAATATGAGCAATATGCATATCATTAAACTAAAGCATATTTGGCTGAGGGCTCAGATTTTAGCAAAAAGCAATGGTGTAACTTTGTATAACAAAGGTAACATACAACACGGAGTATGGAAGAAGAGGCAGCACATATGGAAGGGTAAAGTAAAAAAAAAAGTGAATTCTCAAAATAGGAAATTCAGATTTCTCAAACTAGACACTAATGCTGAGAAAAGGATATCTGAATGCTAAACATCCTTTAGCTAAGTGTAGAAACTGGTTAATATTTACTGTATGGGCTAAGGGATTTGTGAGCTAAAAACTGTTTCATTTTTAACAGTAACCCTGTCCTTGTTCAAGGCAGGTGTAGGGACTGGCAAGGTCACAGAATCATTGGTGGCAGAGATTTTTTGGAGGTTTTAGTAAACTAAATATAAATGTATGTGAATGATTATATACTTTCAAAATATACCAGTGTTGTATTCTATTTTTTCCAATTAAATATTGAGTGATGTAATCTGATTAAATACTAGATTAATGGATAGAGATGATTAAATACTATAATATTAAATGTAATTAAATGTTGAGTGGTGATCACTGCATATGGAGCTAGGATCTATAATATTAGAAGTACTACCATGATGGATTTAAAATTAAAATAATTTGACAAAATGAGTAACCACACATCAGGTTAAAATAATAAATACATGGGGTATATTTATATTAACCTAAACCCTTTGAAAGAAATACTTATTGTAAATCAACAGGAAGCCAGTGAATTACTTGATCTAAAGGTGGCAGTATGAACATGTGAGATGAAACACTGAGACCTCATAAAGGATGATATTTTTTTTATGAATTCTTGTTTCAGAAATATAAAGCTATTATATAGTAGTAGCTGTCTTGGACACGCAATAGCAGCAAGCTCAGAAGGTGAATTACTATGAAAGGGTCAGGGTAAGTGTTCATCCATTGTCAGCTACTCTACTATTATCTGCTTTTGAAAAGCTGCTCTACTGTATATGCCCTTTTGTATCTGTCCCCAAAAAAGTAATTTTCTAGTAAGCTGACCTGTTGATAATGAACTTTCTTTGTACGAACCTTGACATATAGTAGGCCAGTTGCTGGGATTTGTTACATCTACCAGTATTTTTCAGATTAATTTTAAATCAATGTCTTTGTCAGATTCTTGCTTAGTTTTCCTTTCATTTAGTGTAACAAACATATTTTATTTGAATCTGTCAGGATGTGAAATAACAAGAAGTATGAAATGCTTTCACATACACACTACTCCCACTACGCTGAGAACATTCAGAGTTTACACATTTACCCCTTTACCTAGTTGGTAGAAATATAATACCTGGAAGTTAAGAGTAAATAAAGGACCTGATGAATTATATTAAAAATTGGAAAAAATCTTAAAAATAAATATACACTATGTCAGAAAATCTAATTAAAGCTACCACAGTCAGCAGCAAACAATCTACTGAAATGATGCAATTACATAAAATCTGGTTTTAGGCGATATTCACATGGCAATTTTTTTTCTATGCAAAAGTATTTTTCCGATAGTTCATGAAGAACAGATGCAGCAAAGGTAAATGTGGTCAACATGTAGGGGTAGATCTGAGTGGAACACTCACTATGACATGAAAAAAAGCAAACACAGGATACAGGGCATGAAAATGTTGTATTGTACCAAGAGTAAGTATCAAATTGTAGTCACTTAATAGAGCTACAGCACATATTTAAAAGGTTTGTAACCTGTGCTAACTCACTGGATGCAAACAGTATGTTTAATTTAGAAGTGTGTATCTCCAGCTCTGCTAATAGCCTGTTAGTGGTCACATCAGCCTCCTGAGTGTTATCAAAGGGATGCTCCAACCAAAAAAAATTTTGTTTCAATAAAACACTGTTTTTGGATAGTATAACCCTCACTGATATATCCCCTTTCCCCTCCCCCAATGTAAATTAAAGTGATTTAACTCCTAAATGGCAGAGATTTGAGCTGTGAGACTGCAAAGGCATGATCTAAAACAAAAAACTCAATTAACTCAATTAAGTTGTTTTAATGCTTAGACTATCCCTTTTAAAGCTGGCTTTGTTTTTAATGTGAGGGTTACATAGCTTTTATGATAAGGGTTAAAGAAAAACAACCTGTCATACGATTTTATTTTTAAGAAAATACAAGTTGTAAAACTTTTCTTTATTAAGCGATTTCACTAAGGTGGAAAATAAAAATAATGAATTATTGTGTATATACATGCTGGAGTATTTATGTATTTTCTGTATAATCCATCTATGCAAGTAATGAAAGCAGAAAGAAAGGGCTCAGACACAGGCTTATAAATGTAATAAGAACACGTTAACATACAAGGAAGTCACAATTTCTTCAATTTAGAAAGCACCATGCAATTATTTAAGAAATAGTACAGCTATAGTCCTAGGTCTGCCTTGGGAACCCAATGTCAATATGGTTGATAGGTCAGAGTGAACAATTTATAAAATGTATAAAATAAGAAAATGTAAAATGTAGTTGAATTTAAGTGTGAATAGGTGATCATTAATAAAAAATATAAACAATATAAATGTAAGTTTATTCAGAGTCTGGAGGGTTAGCAGGAAAAAAACTGGCAGTGATGTACATAACAGCAAACTACACAACCTTTGTGAAAATCAGGTGCTCTCTTTAAATCGGGTGCTCTCTTTAGTGTGCCATAACAAAGAAGGCAACATTCTATCTAAACATATTTTTTTTTCAAACTTTATGAATAAGTGTATATTGGTCAGATATAAAGATACAAAATTACAAAATGTGCAAACAAATGTGTGAAAGATATGACTTTGCTCATAGTGACATAGAAAATTATCAATAATTGCCATAACAACAAGGGAAAGAAAGAAAGAAAGAAAGAGAAAGAAAGAAAGAAAGAAAGAAAGAAACTGTCCATTTAGATTTGCAAGCCATCCCTTTCTTCCTTAGCCCAGGCTGTCCAATCACAGATCCCCAATGTAACTCAATGAGAAGTCTTGGCAAAGCATGTATTCTGAGCAATTAAGCACCACAAAACTAACCAAAATAGGAAGTAACCGGACCGACTTTCTGATTGACAGCTAGGGGATGTAACCAGGTTAATAAATGAAAGTGCAACTATAACTATAGGTAAACACATGACTGGGTAGGTGAGTTGATACATACATTTAATTCAGTAGGTAAAGTGAATGTGAAGAGGTGTAGGGTGGAAGGGACTGCATATTTGACAGAGTGCATGGCTACGGCGAATGTGTGACAGCGTGAAACAAATTGAGTGTTTGTGACAGGATGGATGACAAAAGTATGTAACATAACAAGGATTGTTAACAAGTTGTCTAGGTGGGCAAACTTTAAAGACAACCCTTTCTCTCTCTCCTTCCTAGCTTCCTCTAATTATTTGTACACATGTCATGTTTAACAATTATTGTTTTCATGTATCCTAACATATTTAAACATTCTTGCATTAAAAATTATATAGAGAACAATACAATTTCTAGATATGAAATATCTTGTGTTGTAATTAACATAGTTTTCCAGATTTTATACATTTTTGTAATCTGTATTCACATTTGGGTAGTCATTTGTTTGACCCCAATATGTGTTCAGCAACATCTCCTGAGTACAACAGTGCCCCCAATGTACAGGTTTTATTTTTATTTTTTTTTAAACATACAGGGGTCAAATGTAGGGCTTTCCCCTTTTCCATGTTTGCACATTGAAATTTGCCAGATTGGTTTGATGGGCCTATGTTGCCTTTGAGACCATTTGGCAGCCCAGGAATGAAAATTAACCCCATCATGGCATACCATTTGTAAACGTAGACAACACACGGTATTCAAAATGGGGTATGTCCAGTCTTTTTTATTAACCACTTAGTCACAAACCTTGGCCAAAATTAGCATTTATATTTGATTCTTTTTTTTTTTTTTGCACTTTTCACACATAAACTGACATTTAACCCATGATATTATCAGTATAATACATTTTACTGCTCTAACGCACTCATATTTGTGTAGAGTAATATCTCACGAGTACAACAGTACCACTCAAGTACAGGTTTTATGGTGGTTTGGAAAGTTACTGGGTCAAACATAAGATTTGCCAATTCCTGTTTGTGTAAATTGCTATTTGCCAGATTGGCTATGTTGCCTTTGAGACGGTATGGCAGCCTAGAAATGACAATTAACCCCACCATGACATACCATTTGAAAAAGTAGACAGCCCAGAGTATTCAAAATGGGTTATGTTCAGCCTTTTGTAGTAGCCACTTAGCCACAAACACGTGCCAAAGTTAGCGTTCATATTTGTTTTTTTGCATTTTTTTTTTTACACAAAAACTGCACTTTTACTGGTGATTTCATCGTCGTGATAAGTTTTACTGCTTTAATCACTCATTTTTGTGTTGGGCGAAGTCTTCTGAGTATAACAATATCCCAAATGTACAGGTTGTATGGTGTTTTGGAAAGTTACAGGGTCAACATAGGGCTAACCCAATTCAGTTTGCCAGATTGGTTTGCTGGTCTGTGTTGCCTTTTGAGACCATATGGTAGCCCAGGAATGTGAAATAACCTCATTGTGGCCATTTTCAAATGTAGACAACCCAGGGTATTCAAAATGGGGTATTTCCAGTCTTTTGTATTAGCCACTTAGTCATATACGCTGGCCAAAGTTAGTGTTTTTATTTGTTTTTTTATAAAAAAAAAAAAACATTTTTATATATATAATACGTGTGTGTGTGTGTGTGTGTGTGTGTGTGTGTATATATATATATATATATATATATATATATATATATATATATATTATATAAAAAATAACAAAGATAATCAGCACTCCCAGGATTTGTAGAAAAAAACTTTTTTATTTATTCCAATTGTCAATGTTTCAGTTCCGCTTGGGAACTTTCATCAGTTGCTTGCTGTCCTGATGAAAGTTCCAAGCGGAACTGAAACGTTGACAATTGGAATAAATAAGTTTTTTTTTTTTTCTACAAATCCTGGGAGTGCTGATTATCTTTGGTGTTTATCTATCAGTGCAATCGAGCACCGGGTCATTTGCTACGTGAGTAGGAGTGCAGGTTTTTTTCTTTTATTTATTTATATATATATATATATATATATATATATATATATATATAATGTGTGTATACATCTCAAAGTATATACTGAAATTATAAATGTATAATATATTATAAAATGCTTTAATTATTTTATAATATATATTAAATGTATTTAATTACTTTTTAGCAGCCTGTCTGCCTGACAGCTCAGACGGTTCCCCTGCTGGCAACTCCATAGACTCCTATCATAATGATCACATGGCCATGGAGGGCCAGGATGGTCGGAGCTGCTGCAAAGGGACTGCTGCGGTCTCCAGCAGTCTCCCCTGACCGTGATCGCTGTGGATCGCCAGTCCAGGTAAGTCCAGGACTCCTATTTGCCATGACCTACCTAGTCCTTAATGACTATTTTTTGTCGGACATACCTAGTACGTCCGCGGTCGTTAAGGAGATATGTATTTATAACATCATTCTAAATGTATTTTGATTTAAATATATATGTATATTAATATCAAAATGAAGTTAGAACAAATTTAAACTAATATATATATTTTTAAATGTAAAATTATTTCTTTTTTTAATTCATTTATTGAATATATTTATAAAAATCAATAAATAAATTTTAATTAAAAAAATATATATAAATATCATTATTCCAAGTGTATTTTAATATTAATATGTTATTAATATTAAAATACATGTATATGTAAAATATATTTATATGGAAGAAAAAAAATCAGCACTCCCAGGTAGCTTTCTTAGGAACTTATTTTACTAAAAAGTGTAACAGTCAACGTTTCAGTTCCATTCAGGAACTTTCATCAGGACAATCAGGACATTATATATATATATATATATATATATATATATATATATATATATATATATAGATATATATAGATATATATATATAGATATAGATATAGATATAGATATAGATATAGATATAGATAGATTAATATTAAAATACCCTTTTAATAATGATTTGTGTATATGCATATATATATATATATATATATATATATATATATATATGATCTAAGTACCGTATATACTCGAGTATAAGCCGAGTTTTTCCCTTCGTATAGTGGCAGTACTTACAAGTGGGATGTTCCTTAGGATTCTGGACAAGAAGCTCCCCCTTCTTTAGAATTTAAATGCTGTGCTCCGCCTGCTGCCTCCATATAAGCTGTAACTCAGAGACACTCACCAGTTCTTCTTGTCCCGGCAACGGGACGGACAGGTTCCCCCACAGTGCAGGTGGAGATTTGGTGCGTTCAGCACAGGTTGCTGACCGGGAGGTGAGTGCCCGATAGTTTCCCGGGCGGGAACTGAGCGGCAACAGTACTTCCGGGTTCGCGTTACGGAACGTGACCGGGTACTGTCTTTTGTGGTTTTTTCTGACGGAGTTCCCAGGCGGTTCTCCTTCATTGCTCATTACGCATGCGCACAGCGGTGGAACGCACGCCCGGGAGGCTTTGCGTTCCACCAAACACAGAATCACGCTACTGAGCATGCGCGAAACGGTGTTTGGCGCCAAATTTAAAATTTGGATACATGGCTGTGCAGGACCTTCCTGACCCCAAGGGTGGGTGTACAGTTCTGGTTCTCCGTGTCACCTGCCCTCCTACACGGATCTTAGGTGATTTAAGGTGAGGTTTAACTATTGAACTCTCCTTTTTTTCACCTTTTGTTTTTATGCATGCTTCTAGAATAAGTCCTATGTCTCCAGATAAGACAGATATAGACAAGATGTCAACTTCTGTTCCAAACACCACAAGTAAATCTAAGCACTTATGTTGTCTGGAATGTGCATTCCTCTACCTGACGGATGTCGCAAAAATACATGCAATCAGTGCGCAACGGATCGGCTAGTAAAAGCCGAGCAGACTGATATGGCATCCTTCCTGGGCTGGTTTCAGGAATATTTGTCCCAGACATTTGAAGCTATTCGGGTGAAACTGCCCACACAGCGTAGGAGGAATAGATCTCCTTCTGTGTCTGACGTCTCTTCGCCTTCGGATATTTCCAGCCTGGCTTCAAGTGTGGAGGAGGGGTTTCCACCAGAAGAGCTGAAGAAAATTATTAAAGAAGTGACGACGGCGGTACAAGAAACTGAACCTACCAAGGGTAAGGTTAAAGGTTTCCCAATGTCTCCTTAAATCTTGGATCTCCATCATAGAGGAAAGAATCTTGAAAGACGTACGTTCAAGTCAAGCTACAGTCTGGAGAAAAATGGGAAGATCTTCCTAAGTGGATGTTCAGATTGACCAGCTATCAAAGAAAACCACTATACCCATTGGCAAAGTCTCAGGGCTTAAAGGTCCAATGGACGAACGGGCCGAAACTTCGTGTAGTAGAATATTCCAGGCCGCAGGAGATCAGTGCAGAGCTGAATTTGCAGGTTCAGCGGTTCTCAGAGCTCAGAGCGTTTGGCTACAAGCCCTGGAAGATTACATTATGGGAAATATGATACAGATCCTTCCCATCTCTTGTTCCTACTGAAAGATGAGTTTTCTTTGTTTATCAGCGAGGATTATGGGTTTGTCGTCAGTAGCCAGAAGAGCTCTTTGGCTACGAACATGGACAGCTGACTCTACGTCTAAGGCACCCTTATGTGCATTACCCTTTGAAAGGAACAAAAAATTATTTTTTTTTTTTTGGCACTCCTTTGGAAGACATTGTTAGACAGATGTCTGATACGAAGAAAGCCCTGCCTCCGGATTCTAGACCCCAGGGATATTAAAGTTTTCAGTACAAGGGTCAGAGGTCCTTTCGTTACCAGGGCGGTTTTGCAGGTTTCAAAAGCATGATGGCCTATGGCCATACCAGCCTGAAAATCCCTGATCTCGTCAGATCTCAAGAAGCCATCCAGACTCGGGCCTGGTTAGTACTTGTATGGGAGACCAACTATGTACCTCAAATAAACAGCCAGTGGTCTTGACAGGAATCAACAGGCATGACAAAAGGGGAAGTTTTGACGCCATAAGATGGGAGGACGCCTTCGGTTCTTCACCCAAGACCAGGAAAGAGTGCTTCATAGGTGGATTACAAGAACCATTTCAGAAGGTTACAGAATAAAGTTTCATCGAAACCACGTCCATCCTTCCTACTGTCAAGCTATCCATCAAGAGTAAACAAATTCTCTTCTTCTTTAAGAAATGTGGTAGAGAGGTACCCAAACGTTGGGTATTTCAGGGAGTTTACTCACGCCTTTTTTTCTGGTTCAAATACCAGATGGAAACTAGTAAACACCTGCTTACCATGACAGAAGTTCCGTATGGAACGTATTTTGTCTTTTGACACACATTTTTACAAGGGAGATTACATGGCAGAGTTGGTTTAAATATGCTTATCTCCATGTACCGGTTTCAGAATCTTCCCGGAAGTTCTCAGGTTTGCGGTTCTAGCAACACTGGCTTGTTGGTCTAGTGGTATGATTCTCGCTTCAGGTGCGAGAGGTCCCGGGTTCAAATCCGGAAGTGCCCAAGCATTCTTGTTTCAAGAAAGCGAAGGATTCTCCATTTACATTTGAACTCTTCCCTTTGGCCTGTCCTCAGCTCTTCGAGCTTTTACGGAAATCCTGGCATCCATAGCAGTGGTTTTACGTCTGAAAGGTATCTCGATTGTTCCATACCTGGACGTTTGGTTCCTGAAGGCCCAATAAAGACAACTACTAAATCTTCATCTCACGATTACAATGAAGGTTTTAAGAGATCACGGTTGGATCCTGAACCTGGAAAAATCCAAGCTGACTGCGTCACGAAGTCTAGAGTTCTTGGGTCTTAGAGGAAATTCACAGTCCCTCTCTCTTTTTCTACCATTAGTGAAACAAATGAGGATTTTTAAAGCCGTATCAAAGCTGCATAAAACCTAAGTTCAATCAGAGATGCTATGAGGTTCTAGGCCTCCTCGCTTCTGCAATCCCAGCAGTGGCCTGGGCAAAGGCAGAAGCAAAACCATTGCAATGGGACATCCTTTCCCAATGGACACGAAAACAGGAAGATCTAGACTCTCCCTTCCACCTATCCAAAAGGGTGAAAGGACTCCTGAACTGGTGGAAACACAGAAGCAAAATCTCAAAGGGCCTATCGTTTGCTCAGAAACAATGGTTTATGATATCCACATATGCCTCCCAGATGGGTTGGGGCGCCCATCTAGCTTCTCAGTTCCGTCAGGGTCTTGGAACGGAGTGGAGTCAGGCGCTTCCAGAAGTTTCAGGGTTTAATGCGGTTTGGAAGGCACTGGTTTCCTTCCGTTCAGCCATCACGAATCAGGCAATGAGGATTCAGTCGGACGACGCCACTACAGTGGTTTTTTTCGCCAGGGTGGCACGAAGGTAAAAGCTCTTCAAGAGCTCTGCTACCTCATATGTCTTGGGCTCAAGCGAATCTTCTCGCTATATCAGCTACCCATGTCAGAGGGTCTCTAAAATTAGTTCAGACGGCCTCAGCCGTAGACTTTGGTCTCAGGCAGACTGGGCACTGTCAAGCTAAATTTTTTGGGCGCTGGGTTCATGCTTCGGCAGGCCGGAGATAGACCTGTTTGCCACAAGGAGATACAGGAAAGTTCAATGTTTTGCTTCTCTCCATTCAGGAGAGTACCCAGTTGTCCTAGACGGTCTATCGATACCTTGGACCTTCGACATGGCTTATGTTTTCCCTCCTGTCGCTCTTATACCACGGATTGTTCATAAGTAAGATGAAGAAGGCAAGTAATTGGCAGTCCTGCCCTTCTGGCCGAACAGGAGTTGGTTTTCGGAAGTGGAAAACTTGACAATCTCACGTTGGCATCTCCAGTCTCTCCTCAAATATTGGAGAATGTGACTCTCCCCGTGGAAACTCTGGATATTTTTCACCTGACTGCATGGTTGCTGCAAGGGTGATCCTTCAAGGCCATGGTCTCTCTGACCTTTATGTGATGTGTTGCTGTCTTCTGTCCGCTGGTCCACTTCGTAAATCTATTTCAGAGTTTGGATGAAGTTCAGAACCTGGTGTTCACTTCGAGGTTGGATCCGGCCAAAGCCTTTATCCCGGAAAGTCTTTCTTTTTTGCAAGATGGGTTTGAAGCCGGCCTGGGAGTTTTCGCTCAAAGGCCAGATTTCAGCTCTAAATCACTTCCTGGTTCGTGGCTTTGCCTCAAACCTGCTTTTTCTAAGATTTCTTAAGTCCATAAGGCTTAAGAGGCCTCCTAAGTAGTACCTTTCCCTACTTGGGATCTGTCTGGTGCTTCGAGCCCTTTGTGAACCACCATTTGAACATTTACTGGAGGTTCATATCAAGTTTCTTACCTTCAAGACGGTTTTCCGGGTGCCTATCGCCTCTGCTAGTTGAGTAGGTGTGATCCGAGCTCTCTCTTTCTCTCCGGAATTCACCTTTCATCGCGACTAGGTGGTCCTGCACACCAAGCCTTCTTTTTTGCCTAAGGTTTTTTCTGGTGCTGCAATTACCAACCTATTGTCCTACCGCGGTTTTATCATTTTCCTACGTCGGATCTGGAAAGAATGTGACATCTCCTAGATGTTGGAAGATCCCTGAAAATCTGTCTTCAGATGACTCAGGGATTAGATCCTTAGATCTATGTGTATTCTTTCATGGCGCTAACAGGGGTTGTGCTGTCTCAGGACCCTCTTTGGCCTGATGGCTAACGTATACAATCAGGTTGGCTTATCAATCCAAAGGGATTCCCCTTAGTTTCCCTTTCAAGGCTCGTGCCTCTAGAGCTATGACGACCTCCTGGGCTGAAAGAGCAGCCGCCTCACCTGAAGACATCTGCAAAGCTGCTGCTTGGTCTTCCTTACATACTTTTATCAAGCATTGTAGGCTGGACGTATTCTCATCATCTGAAGCTGCTTTGGGCGTAAGGTGCTACAAGCTGTGGCCTGCTGAGTTCCCACCCTTTGTTGTTTGCAGGGGTCTTGCTATATCCCACTTGTAAGTACTGCCACTATACGAAGGGAAAAACAGTAATTTTACTTACCGTAAATTCCTTTTTTCTTAGTATAGTGGCAGTACTGGCTTTCCCTCCGCTTTCAAATAGATAAAATTCTATGCATCATTCGGTCTCCGTTTTGGTTCTTTTGTATTACTGGTGAGTGTCTCTGAGTTACAGCTTATATGGAGGCAGCAGGCGGAGCACAGCATTTAAATTCTAAAGAAGGGGGAGCTTCTTGTCCAGAATCCTAAGGAACATCCCACTTGTAAGTACTGCCACTATACTAAGAAGAAAGGAATTTACGGTAAGTAAAATTACTGTTTTTCAGCCCATTTTTTGGGCTGAAAAACCCCAACTCGGCTTATACTCGAGTCAAGGTCTGTATTATGGCAATTTGCATTGCCATAATACAGACTGGGGGGAGAGGGGGGCTGGCAGAGCTGTAACTTACCTGTTCTGCAGCTCCTGTCAGCTCTCTCCTCCTCTGCGCCGTCCGGTCAGCACCTCGGTCAGCTCCCAGTGTAAATCTCGCGAGAGCCGCGGCTCTCGCGAGACTTACACTGGGAGCTGACAGAGGGAGCTGCACAGACCGCGCGGAGGAGGAGAGAGCTGACAGGAGCTGCAGAACAGGTAAGTTACAGCTCTGCCAGCCCCCCTCTCCCCCCACTGAACTGCCACTGGACCACCAGGGAAGGAGAGCCCCCCTCCCTGCCATATATCAAGCAGGGAGGGGGGACGAAAAAAAAAATATATAAATAAAATAAGAAATAATAATAAAAAATAATAATGATAAAAAAAATTAATAATAACAAAAAAAGGGGTATAAGGACCACTATGGGAGGGGGGGGGGTATAAGGACCACTATGGGAGGGGGGGGGGTATAAGGACCACTATGGGAGGGGGGGGTATAAGGACCACTATGGGAGGGGGGGGTATAAGGACCACTATGGGAGGGGGGGGGGTATAAGGACCACTATGGGAGGGGGGGGGGTATAAGGACCACTATGGGAGGGGGGGGGTATAAGGACCACTATGGGAGGGGAGGGGGAAGTAAGGACCACTCGGGGAGGGGAGGGTAAGGACCACTAGGGGAGGGGTGAGTCAGGACCACTGGGGGGGGGGGTGAAGGAACACGGGGTTGGGGAGGTAAGGACCACTGAGGGAGGAGGAGGGGAAGTCAGGACATATGGGGGGAGGGGCGGCAAAAAATTTTTTGCCTACGGCGGCAAATATCCTTGCACCGGCCCTGCACACACTGCATTCACACACTGCATTCATACACACACACACTGCATTCATGCACACACACACTGCATTCATGCACACACACACTGCATTCATGCACACACGCTGCACTCATACACACACACACACATACGCACACACTGCATTCATTATACACACACTGTAAATAAATATTCAATTAATATATTTTTTTTAGGATCTAATTTTATTTAGAAATTTACCAGTAGCTGCTGCATTTCCCACCCTAGTCTTATACTCGAGTCAATACGTTTTCCCAGTTTTTTTGGATAAAATTAGGGGCCTCGGCTTATATTCGGGTCGGCTTATACTCGAGTATATACGGTACTTCTATTAACTTTATTAAACTTTATAATAACTTACTTTTTCAACTCTTGTGCAGGCATGAGGGGGGCAGCCTGAGAGCTCAGGTAGGCCCCCTGCAGGCACTGCACAAGTTAGGTATTCCGGCGATTTGATCGCAAGGACCCCGCGATCACCAGCGATTAGGTAAGGGGAGATTTACTATCAGACGTACCTGGTACATCCATGGTCCAGAAGGGGTTAAAGGAACACTATAGCATTCGGAATACAATTTTGGATACCTAACCCTAACGTGCCCCTGGACGTAAGCCGAAGTGAGTGCCTTGTGCACATTCGAACGTTCTCATCGGAAAGTATTGAATCATTGGTTTCCCGCAGGGTCTTCTGTGTGATGTGACCAGGTTTTACTTTGGCAGTACAGTGGAAGCACCTCTAGTGGCTGTGATACTGATAACCACTAGAAGTGAAATTAACTTTGCAATGTAAACATTGCAGTTTGTCAAAAACAGCCATGTTTTTCATTGCAGGTTAAAGAGGACAGGGTCACTGTACCCAGACAACTTTATTGAGACAAGTAATTTCCTTTAATATAGATCCTGTTTTTTTTTTTTTGGAACATAACTATCACATTATTATTTTAAATCAAGGGCACAATAAATACCATTTATTAGAATTAAGCTTTTTAAAAGGTACAGTGCAATATTTAATCTGCTTTATCTCCATGTGCATGAGATCCACAATGGAGTAATATATTTAACTAGCATTTTTAAAGTCTGATAATTACATTCTTTTCTATTAGGTCAATGACATTAATGTCCTTAGTGCATGCGAAAAATAAAAAAGAATAGATTGACTGTTAAGTTAAGCTGGAATGATATATGTTTAAAAAGCTACAGGTGACACATTATTCACAATTCATTTTTAAACTAAAATAGAAATATAGTGTCTGTTATACATTTTATCCTTTTCCATTTACATTTCTAATGATAGATTCTGACCTTTTGTAGACAAAAAAAAAATGTACCTACACGTTAAAGAGAGGCAGGGTGAAAGAAATTGGTTCAAACTCCCCAAAGGCTGTTAAATGACATGTTCTAGCAATCACTGCCTGTTATTCACAAAGTAATTAGTTTGCAGATGAGAAGTGTCTATAATTCTTTTTAGGTGAGACAGCTTGAAGAAATACAATATACCTGACCTTCAGGTGTTTAGCTCTGCAGAATGAAAAGTTTCAGTTTTTTTTTTTTTTTTTTTTTAAACAATCCCAGAATTTTAAATATAACTGAAGTAAAACATTTAGTTAAGTACTGAAAATTCTCAATGAACAATTGTGAAAGAAATTAAAATAAAGCCAACATCCTAAACATTAATTGTATTTTCCAGGTGTGATTTCTCAAAATGCTAATGTTTAAAAACGGTAATTATGCAAGACAGCAAATGTCAATTTTAAGACATTTGGCAATAGTTCAAACCTCTGAGTCAGTATTGCCTTCAATGTACGAATGAACTTGTCTCATTAAGGAAACTGAACCATCTTCTTTGTGAAGACATCACTGCTAATTAACTTAAATTTAGGTTTTGAAACTGTTCACAAATCACAATGTATGCTTGATTTATTATTTCATGTTTTGAAATTGTGATTTTGGGAGTTTGTTTATGCTTTTGTAAGGAAATATAATTAATAATCCATTGATTAACTAAAAATGTATAACCATTGATAATTACTATATAAAAACAACTCAATTACTATAAAAAAGCAACTCAATGGGAACTCAAAATATATTGTAGACAGGTCTCGTCCACAGCACAAAGATGCACCTCTTCCCTCATTTACTCTTTTTTTGACAGGCTATTTCTGTGCCAATACATCATTCTGATTTTAAAAACTTCAGATATGGTTTGTTTATATGGAATAATCATGAGAAGAGAGTGGCACAAAATGTCTTGTATAGACAAAGACCTAGGAGGCATATGGTTGCCTAATATAAAAACGTTTTTTATATGGGTCAATTGGTGTTACAATCCCATCCAGGTAGGCATAGATGGAAGGTCTGTAGTTTCCTAACCTCCCATTATTTTATTTATGGCTTCCAAAATGCTATGGCCCACATGACAGAACTGTGAAAGAACCACACATAAAGCAATAAGGATACACATTCTCGATACACTTTGTAAAAGGCTCCTAAGCAACCAAATTTGTAGGCATCACACCTTGAATAGCAGGTGTGATGCCTACAAATAGTATGAGATTAGGGCATAGCCACCAAATGTGTGCGATGGTTCCCATCCATGTTCTCCAATACCTACCTGAGGAGCCTGTATATATTTTAGCTAACTGGCAGAGATCAAAAAACAGTGATAAACATTTTTTACATGATTTTCAGTATGATCTGTATAATTAGTAGATTTGGGCGCCACTGAAATATTAATTTAAGTTTTTGTTTGTTTCTTCAGAACCGAATTTTGTCTGTTTGTTAATTAGTTTTCTGATGAAATTTGGACATTGTGTTCATTTCAGAATTTTATTTGGACATATGAAATTCCGATTAATGCTGCATCTTGCAGCTGTTTAGCAGATAGCTCCTAACATGGGTACACTTGTGGGATTGTTGTGACGAAACCAATCTCGCCACATTGTATTGGAGGAGCCTGGTTGCCCGCCTGCTGCCTCTGGACTATGGACCAGCAGCTAAAGGGTTAATTTTACTGTGCAGAAGGATTTATTTCTCCCTTTCTGCACAGCAGTTCGGTAGATTTCATCTGCCGAACAAACAGCCGTTCACCAACCTCCCCAGAGCCGTGGGAAGCCGGCCGGCGTTGTTAATTGGCCACCCAGAAGCTGGAGTGTGCTGCCAATTTACCTCCCTGAAGCTGCGGTTAACCGCAGCTTAATTGCCTGTTAACTGTGTGACCGCTGTTACACTTAGCGGCCGCTAGGTGGCGCTGTTCTGGAGCTCCCCGGGCAGCCGGCACTTTTCTGCCCGGCTTTCATGCACCAAAATCGGACACTTTTCCGTGCAGGCACCGCTGAACCTCCAGCCCCTGGTTCTCATTCGTATGAATTTGGTGAATGCAGGGAAATTCGGTATTTTATGTTTTATGTGAACTGTAGTAACCCAGATAGCCATGCCATGGAGCCTGTTCGTATAATTAAAGACTTTAGCTCCATGGCAATTAAACTGTATTCGTGTGGTCTGAGTGCCATTCACCTAATAATGTGCACCCAGACCTGAGCTATCTGGGGATATGTTACATGTCTGTGTTTTATGTATAAAATGTGTCTGTATGTATTTTAAAGTGATAGTCTGTTTCTGTGTCACCATGTGCATAATGGAGTCTGGCCTTTGTCCTAGGAAATAATTGAATGACTTCATTAATTATCTCCAGGACAGAGAGGAGGAAACCAAGATGCATTGTGGGAAAGTATTGTGGCTGTGTGTACGAAAGTGATACATGTCTGTCTGCTGTTTCAGTCTTCCATCTGGTCCCCTAGGGGAGTGCCCACCAGGTGGGAGACCTGCATAAATACAGGGGCAGGTAGCCCTGAATAAACAGACCACTGCTTGACCCTCAACACGGAGCCCTGTCTCGTTCTTGGGGGGATTCACTGTATGCTGATAGGGACTGACTGCCAGGAGTGTAAGCCGCTTGGGAGCTTTTCCTGTTCGTTTGCTAGCAGCAATTCGTGAGGTTCCAGTTCAGGAGTTTGGAGTGCTACCTTATTCCCTTGTATGCAGTTCGGGCGTTTGGTGCATTCACCTATATCCAATTCGTGAGTTTTGGTGCTTTTACAGTAGCTGTGCCTTTTTATGAAAAGGGGATTATCGCCTAAACGGATTTTTCCCCTTTTATGCTGAAACGGTCGGAAACAATTGTAATATTTAAAGATAACAAAATAGGGAGTTGTTAAGGGGATCTACTAAGAAGCTGAAAGACAAAAAAATTTAATTTTCATAATTCATTATTTTGGTCTTTCAGACCACTTTTTTGTAATACTAAGTAAAAAATACTTAGTATTTGTAAATAAGGGAGGTTAAATCGTCCTCCCTGCCCCTACCCGCTATGTCGCAAGGAGCATGTCTACTAAACAGCAACCAATCATTCCCTACTCACTGCTATAAAAAGGCAAGGCTATTGCAATGTACTTATTGGTACTTCAATCAACAGCAATTTGGATGCTTTCTGCATCATCTAGCAAGTAGATAATAGGTCAAATTGATGCACACAATGTCATCTATCACATCGATTAATTGCCCAGACATGTGGAGAGGTATTTCACCATACAATTGTTTCCATTGCAAGCTACTTACTCCCCCACAAGTCACATTTTCATTTTCAAAAGTGATATAGGTGAATCAATGAGGGTTCTGATTGGGAAGATATATGGGAAGCCACCAAAAAGGTTCTATTTGAGTAGGATTACAGTCTCGGTGTTACAATACCCCTCAAACTGTAGAGAATTAACCTTTTATTACATATGGTGGCATGGGTGTAAGACCATTATCGGGGATGCAGTCCACAACACCTGGTGTGCCGAAGGTTTCCTATCCCTGCCCTGGGTTGACTCCCTTTTGAACTAATTTTAAAAAATGCACTGGTGAAGTTCTCCACAAACCGGTTGACCTTTCTCCTGGGTGTTTCTCTTGTCCTGTCCACACAATAACTTAACCAGAGTGGAATACTTCTGTTCAAAATTTCTCTACTAGGCAGGAAAACAATAATTCAGGACTGGTGGAGTGAGACCATCTGCCTAAAACCATGGTGCTGGCAAAGATACATGAAAACATGCTGATGGAAAATTATTTGCCACCATCCACTGTATCCTACATAATTTTTACAGCATCCTTGGATTAATTTTATGGATCAACTTCCATCAAGGATCTGACAGTCATGTCACTCCACTCTCTCTTACTCTACCTACCTCTTATCTCTTACTTACTCTCCATTTTCCTTTCTAGCATATTTTTTCTTCTCTTCTTCTTTTTTTCCTTTTTCTTTCATTGCCTTTTTCTTTTTTCTTATTTTTTGTTTTATTATTCTTATAAAAAAAGAGCTTTTGTGCTAAATTTATTATGTTTCTCTAATGCCCTGATTTTGCTTTTCTGTGTGTGCCCACTTCTGCTTAACCCCTTAAGGACACATGACATGTGTGACATGTCACGATTCCCTTTTATTCCAAACGTTTGGTCCTTAAGGGGTTAAAGGGAAACTATAGGCACCAACACGGCTTTAGCTTAATGAAGCACTTTTGGTATATAGATCATGCCCTTGCAGTCTCACTGCTCACCTCTCTGCCGTTTAGGCATTAAATAACTTTGTTTATACAGCCCTTGTTACACCTGCCTACATCTGACTTACACAACCTTCCTTTGCACTTTCTGTAAAGATATATCTAACATTTAAACTTCCTTTATTGCACTCTGTTTAATTTAGAATGTCTTATATCCTGCTCAAGAGAGCAGTTTTTTTTAGGGAAAAAACACCAGGGAAATAACCACGTGGTTCCATCCGATGACACCAAGAAGGCCAAAAAGAAAAGAGCCCATCGTAGAAGAAATAGGGGAGGAAGAAGAACCAGAGACAAGCAAGAGAAAGAACAAGAAGAGTAACCAGTAGGAATTTTCAACCTGGCAGGCATAACATTATAATCCCATCACATTACGGCACTAAACAAAGGATTGAAATTTGCACTGACTACACATGTGAACAAATTTGAGGCATCTATATATGTGAAAAGATTCACAAGGAAACTCAGCATCAAGAAAAACTTTGAAGCGATTCCAGATTACCCTAAAAAGGATGAATCTGATAGTCCATTTTTACATAGCCAGCTGAAACCTGCTTCCACTTTCTATCCAATTAATCCGGTTTCTGCCGGGATGGAAATGTTTGAGGAACTAGTAATTTAAGATATAAGGAAAATGAAGAAGAACAACTATTCGAAGAATAACCTAGCAAGGAAAGAAAGAGAAGCAATAAAGGACCTGCCCAACAATGAAGAGATATGCATAAAACCAGCAGACAAAGGAGCAGGAATAGTATAATGTCAAGAGAATGTTATCATAAAGAGGCAATCAGATTACTAGAAGAACCCAGACCTTATGAGAAACTTTCGAGTGACCCATTAAATGGGACTAAGAAGGCACTTGAGGACATGCTGGTCAAGGCTGAGGATATGGGCATTCTAAAGGAGTCTGAATATAGGTTCCTTGACATCCCCTTCCCAAGAATCCCTACTTTCTACTTCCTACCCAAAATCCACAAGGACCTCACATCACCTCCGGGGAGACCAATAATTTCAGGAATTAACTCCATCTCATCCAACTTGTCCCAGTACATAGAAACATTTCTTCAGCCATATGTGTCTAAGGTAAAGTCACATCTCAAAGACACGACCCAGATAATCAAGGAACTTGACTCTATATCCTGGCAAGATAACTACATCCTTGTATCCACGGATGTGACCTCACTGTATACGAACATAGACCACCAGCAAGGTTTTGATTCGGTAAGAAGTGCATTAAAGAAATATGGAGGGATGGAAGACATCCAAATCTCATTTATAATAGAAGGGATTGTGTTCATCCTTAAGAACAACTATTTTTTTTTTGTATTTGAGGAACAGTTTTACCTCCAGAAAAAAGGAACAGCGATGGGGACGAAATTCGCCCCCAGCTTTGCCAACCTGTTCATGGGTAATTGGGAAGACCATCAAATTTGGAATATATTGATGACATATTTTTCATATGGGAGGGTAATATGGACCCGCAAGAATTCCTGAAGTACGTGAACAAAAATACATGGGGAGTGAAATTATATGCCACATATAGTAAAACACAAGTGGAATTCCTCGACTTGTCGATATATATAGATTCCGGAATGATCAAAATGAAAACGCATTTCAAAGTCGACATGAACAGCTTTATTCTGAAAGAGAGCTGTCACCTACCAGCGTGGCTGATAAAAGTGCCGTATAATGAATTTACACAAAAGAAAGGAAAGTGAATGGCACTTACACAGTTAAATAGGAGCACAGTTGGAGTGGTAAGGGTGTTCCCCAACACCCTAAAATAAAGTAATAACAGAGGGTACTAAAAGCAACAAGTGCCAAATACACACACCACTCCCTGTGTATCAGAACAGGCAATATTAATACTTACACATGTACAGGTACGTATAAGAGATGTTCCATATAAAGACCTATAAAGATAAAAAATAGTACATAGTATAGCCTGTATATGCAGAAAAAAGAAATGTGGAAGTGATTGAACACACTCACGAATTCCAGAGCCGTGCCAGGCTCTGTATATGATGCCCAAGGGTGCCTCAGAAGGCTCTGTGGAGAATCTTGAATGGTATCCCCCAAGAAGTAGGAAAAACAGCAGCAAAGTGATGAATAAAAAAATAATAAATTTATTGTAAATAAAAGTTAAAATAGTAACTGTGCAGGTGCCATATGGTAACACAGAGTCACAGTCTTGCAGACGCGTTTCAACTCAGTCCGAGTTTTCATAAGTGCATAAGACATCCAGCTGCTGTTCTGTTTTAAAATCACTGCTTGTTCTGATTGCCGGTCACGTGGGCGGAAGTTCAGGTGGCCGGCGTCTGACGTCACTTCCGGTATTCGTTTTCCAGATTGATTGTGTTCAAGGAATTTGCCCAATTGAAGCTGAAAACTCCATATTGTGAATGGTCATCTTGTATGGTTATTAGAGTGCATACAGGAACAATGATTTATACTGAGAGAAATGACATAATTGTCTATACAAATAGCGGTAATCTTACAATGATATGTATAAAAGAGAAAATTAATTGGTAAACAACATTATAAACACAGTATCCATTAAATTAGTTTCAAATAGATATATTAGTACATTTGCCCAAATGAAGCAGGGAGCTCCATATTAAAGATGGGCACCTTTCACATAGGACTTTATATACATGCAGACTTTATATACATTTTTTATTATGTGGTTCTTCCACTCACCAATCCTATTCTATATGGGCTACATCCATATAACTTAGATGTGATGTATTTTTTAAGATACTATACACTATGCTCCCATATGTTTTTTTATTAATACATATATATTCTTCCTTTCTTCTTTTTTTCCTTTTTTCCCTTTTGTATGCATTATTGCACTATGGTTGCTATTTGCACAAATAGCTATGTCTCTTTTTTATGTCACAAATGACTACCTATATGTACACACTCTATAAGATATGAAAGGTGCCCATCTTTAATATGGAGCTCCCTGCTTCATTTGGGCAAATGTACTAATATATCTATTTGAAACTAATTTAATGGATACTGTGTTTATAATGTTGTTTACCAATTAATTTTCTCTTTTATACATATCATTGTAAGATTACCGCTATTTGTATAGACAATTATGTCATTTCTCTCAGTATAAATCATTGTTCCTGTATGCACTCTAATAACCATACAAGATGGCCATTCACGATATGGAGATTTCAGCTTCAATTGGGCAAATTCCTTGAACACAATCAATCTGGAAAACGAATACCGGAAGTGACGTCAGACGCCGGCCACCTGAACTTCCGCCCACGTGACCGGCAATCATAACAAGCAGTGATTTTAAAACAGAACAGCAGCTGGATGTCTTATGCACTGATGAAAACTCGGACTGAGTTGAAACGCGTCTGCAAGACTGTGACTCTGTGTGTTACCATATGGGACCTGCACAGTTACTATTTTAACTTTTATTTACAATAAATTTATTATTTTTTATTCATCACTTTGCTGCTGTTTTTCCTACTTCTGGGGGATACCATTCAAGATTCTCCACAGAGCCTTCTGAGGCACCCTTGGGCATCATATACAGAGCCTTGCACGGCTCTGGAATTCGTGAGTGTATTCAATCACTTCCACATTTCTTTTTTCTGCATGTACAGGCTATACTATGTACTATTTTTTATCTTTATAGGTCTTTATATGGAACATCTCCTATACGTACCTGTACATGTATAAGTATTAATATTGCCTGTTCTGATACACAGGGAGTGGTGTGTGTATTTGGCACTTGTTGCTTTTAGTACCCTCTGTTATTACTGTATAATGAATTTAGGCGCCTGAGATGTAATTGTACAGACTATGAAGTCTATAAGGAACAGGCGGAAATGGTGAAGAAAAAATTAATGTAAAAAAATTATGAGTATGATGCCATACAAGATGCACTACGCAAGGTCGACGATCTAGATCAGGTCAATCTCTTAGAGAAATGAGAGAAACAATCAACAAGATTAGAAAAGTCGTTCCCAGCTATCATATTAAATTATAATAAGAACGCAAAACTGAAGAAAATACTCAGCAAACACTGGCATCTTTTGAAAAAAGATAAAGTACTTGCCAACAATTTACCGGATAGACCTAAAATTATTTTTAGGGGTGCACCAAATCTAAAAAGAAAAATTACAAATAGGCACCAAACAGGAAGAAATGATGGAACTGTAATGAATAAGAAGGGTTTCTTCTATTGCTTAGACTGCATTGCATGTAGAACAAGTAAGAACAAACAAACGCAAGGAGTATATGAAGTTTCTAAAAGAAACTCCAAGAAGAAGACAGAATCATTTAGACTAAAAGACCATATTACATGCCATAGCACCAACGTTATCTATATACTGGAATGCCCATGTGGGCTCCAATACGTGGGAAGGACCAAGAGGAAAATGTGTGTGAGAATTAGGGAACAAATGCTCAATATAAGAAAAGGATACATGCAACACTCTTTTTTTTTTTTTTCAACAACACCACAATTCAGATATGAGCCTTTTGAATTTCAAAGGAATATGCAAAGTAGGACAAAACTGGTGAGGAGGTGATCACAATAAACAATTGGGCATTAATGAGATGAGATGGATATACAACTTAGATATGATGCAACCTAGGGGTCTAAATGCTGAGTTTGAATTATGCCATTTCTTAGGATGAACGGATTTACCCAAAACATTTGTGAATTTTGACTTACATTTTTTATCTGTCCCTTTAAGAGAAAGATGGGATCAAATGTTAAAAAAAAATGTTTTTCTCTACTTTTAGTTTTTATTTTCCCTGTACTCTTCTTATATATAGAAAGTTTTACTTTAAAGATGAACTTAAGTTTGTTTGAAGAAGTTCTAGTGATTAACCAATATTTTCAATCTTAAGATTATGCTCCAAAATACAAAATAAAAAGAGGATGTCCTAAGTAACGCAGAGGAGGTCCCTTTAAGACACAGGGGCACTCTGATTTTTCAGGGAATTTAGAATGGGAAAGGATCAATATACCCTTTAATGAGTATAATAGTAAGAACATATACACTTATTAAGAGAATATAGGCACTTCCAAAGAGGATATTTCCCTGATGTGCTTATTTTAAATTATTTATTTCATATGATCAATTAATTCATGCTGACATTTAAAATTCAGGGCATCACTTTCATTAGATTTGAATAATTATGAAGGCTCTGGGTAAACTACATAGAGACATTACAAGTGCTTCTCTTTTTTATTCTCTGAATTTCTAACCCTTTCCTATCTACAAAGATCAGTAGTAAACCGGCAGTTAGATTTGAAATCACCAAGGCGGGTGTTACTATAGAAACGTGTGTAAACATCTAAATTAGTAAATGTGCCGAGTTTGATGGCCAGTAAGAATGTAAAATAATACATGATCAGAGCTCTGTATATAAAAAGTGGTTTCGCTATGCTTCTAAGCTGATACAGTGTTACAGTAAGATGTAATGTTAGTTTGTGACTAGAGATGTCCCGAACAGTTCGCTGGCGAATAGTTCCTGGCGAACATCGCTTGTTCGTGTTCGCCACGGCGGGCGAACAGATGCGATGTTCGGTCTTTCAAATTCTCTTATTTTTTGGTGCATTTATATTATTGTTTAGAGAAGTGGTGTTTAATGGTTTTTCTGTTTTAGTATTACATAGGTAGTTTGGTTTCCTATTCTTATACCCTGTTCTTATCTCTAATTATCTTAATCAGCGCTCCACCAACATTATTTTTGTTTTCATATCATGCTCTGTTAATAGCCTTCCATCTACAATTTTTATTCACCAACATTGTGTAAGAGCTCCATATGACTGTATATATTATATGACTGCATTGTTTTTATTTTTGCCACATAACATAAGTATTGAAGGATATTTACACTCTTTGCATACTCTGGGGCTTGAGTTCAAATAAAACCCGTCCCAACGTTTACTCCACTTCCTTCCATAACACCATCCATAACATGGATACTTCGATCTGGATATTTATATATTTTATATATTTTCCTTCCTAATCCTATGACTTTAGTATGCCTTCTATTCCCCTTTAGCCAACATCTCTCTCAATTAATCTCATATCTCAAATCATCTCATCTCTCCTAAGTTATCCCGTATAAATATAACCCTCCCTTTTATCTATCCCCATCCATCTCATTTCATCTCTCTTTTATATTGCCTTTATTTCTTTTGCTGTTTAGGAAAGGCCAACACCTTCAGGAATCACAGCAGCCACATAATTTGCAATGTGTCAGAGCTTCCTCATATATCTGTGGTGACAGGCAATCTAGCACCATTATTTAATTATAAAAATAAATAAAAACTTGACCAACTAGGAAAAAATTATGGTCTCTTAATAGGTCATATTAGTCATATTAGTCACTGCGGTATTTAACTGAAATTAATTCATTATTGTATTTTCTTATATTCTGTTCCTCGCACCTTAGTCCACACATTCCTTTGTGTTTTGTTTTTTTAATAGGTCATCCTTGACCAAATAGTCTGGAGAAGTTAGCCTCAACGGAAAATTACAAGAAAATATAGAATAAACAAGTATTTAAGCACAACTGAAGCTGTGCAATGCCACCCTATGTGAGATAACTGCAGCACTCTATGTATGTGCAGCCATGCTGACAATGTTACTGGTTAACGTTACGGGTCTAACACACTCTCATTTTAGAAGTTCTTTGTTCATCACTGGAATGCCACTTTTTCCTCACACTTCCTTTTTTTCTTGCTACATCCTTTCATAATTTGCTATTTGTTTAGTCAATAAATTATAATTTTGCTAAGAGAAACTTCATATTTTTTACTGTTATTTCTTTCTTGGTAGTACTGGTTATGTTGCTATACTTTCCTGCATACAGCCACAGAATATGTTAATACAGAATCATATTACACTTTAACTTCTATGTAAAGTATTAAAAAGAGTATAATTTTCATCTTTGAGTGATCTCTAGAGTGATAAGGAACTTTACAGGAACCTAATGAAAATAATGATAGAGTAAAAAAGAGTTTGATTCTATCAAACAGAATACTCTCAGAACAGACAGAATAGAAAATGAAAAAGGTATAAATTATTAGATAAGATTTTAAAATCGTTCCCATAACTAGAGTTTGAACTATTGTGTTCAATAAAAGGGAAAAAGGGAAATATATTTTAAAGGTTGGAAACAGAATGATCTCAATATACAAAATATTTCTTTTTCACCTGCATAAAGTAACAGAAAAATATACATGATCCTGGTAGAACTGTGATTTAGAACATGCATTTGCTTTGTTACTCTTTTTGAGTCCTTTAGATATTATCAAAACATGCACAACATGAAGGAATATCAGAGCTGATTCACATTATATTAAATATATTTTAAGGTTATGCATAAGCTCCTATCCCATCATTATTATGTATATCTTTTTATTTTATTTTATAAATATTTGTGTTTCATCTTCTAAATATAGTTACCGACATTGGACTGATGTCATTCCTACTTTGTATTTATATTCTCCTTTAAATTGACACTGAAAGGGACAAAAAAAGTACCCAAACAACTTTAGCTTAATGGAGTATTTGGTGTATAGATTATGTCCCTGCAGTCTCTTTGTCAATTGTCTGCATTTAGGAGTTTCATCACTTTGTTTATGCAGCTCTAGCCATACTTCCCTTGACTGTGACTCACCCAGCATTCCTAAACACTTCCTGAAAAAGGCCTCACATTTTTTAACTTAAAGGAACACTATAGGGTCAATAACACAAACATGTAACCCTGACCCTGTAGTGTTAAAAACATCATCTAGCTGCCTAAACCTCCACCTTTGCCCTCCCTAATATAGTAAAATCTTACTTGTATTCAAGTCTGCAGTTGCTGCTTCTGCCCTTGATATGCCTGCTTGGCTGACATCATCAGAAGTGATTATCTGAGCTAATCACAATGTTTTCCCATAGGATTGGCTGTGACTGTCAAGCATGCAGATCAGGAGCAGAGCCAGCAGAAGTCAAACACAGCCTTGGCCAATAAGCATCTCCTCAAAGAGATGCATCTCCTCATATTGAATTTCAATCAGCATCTCCTCATATTTAATCAATGCATCTATATGAGGAAAGTTCAGTATCTCCATGCAGAGGGTGGAGAAACTGAATTGCAGTCCTATACAGTGTGCAGCACTGCCCCATGAAGCACTTCTTTAGAAGGAAGAGTGGCCAGTGGAGGTATCCCTAGGTTGTAATGTAAATAATGAATTTTTCTCTGAAAAAAAATAAACCAGAGTTTACTGCAAAAAGCCTGAAGAGAATTATTCTACTCACATGAACAAATACAATAGGCTGTATTCGTTCTGGTGACTATAGTGTCCCTTTAATTTATTGTACAGTGTGCTAAATTCAAAATGTTCTATCTAAAGTTCTGTTATTTATTTATTTATTTATGTATTTTGTCTGTTGATTGCCTACTTGAGTCTAAAGCTGCCTCATCCTAACATTGTTTTGCTGCTTAGAGTATCCATTTGATGGAACATGTGCTTGAAGATAACTATATTGTCTGATAGCCATTTATTATATTAGTTTGTACCGTTTAATTTGCTTAAGTCACTAATTATTTACAATTTGTTTCCTATAAATTATTTTATCATAACCCAGATAAATTATTTTATCATAACCCAGAAGTTTAAAGATTTAAATTCATAATGTTAGCACCAGTATCCAAGTTTATGGTAAATCAGTAAAAATGAATAGTTTAAAATCTTGGGAAGTCCTAGGAGAGCATTAGAAGTCCCTCCTTCCTGACCACTTTCCATTTAAAATGTATATATCTCTTTGTGCATTTTTTTCTTACCTTCCTGCTTTTACGTCACACCATCTATATCACTTTCTCATCCCTTCTATATAGCTCCAAAGGATGACCAGTACTGCTCTACATGTTAGCAGTAAGTTACTAAAGAATTCGGGGACAAATCCAATTAAAACAATGTCCTAAAACTATTATTAGTATCTTGGTATGCGAATAAAGGAATAAGTACTATTTCTTGTGATGCAACTGCATGTGTATAACCTTACGAGTAGAAGCTAAATATTTAGCAATTTAAAATAAAATTTAAAACAAGAACTCATTTATCTTCTGCTGCATCCTTAGGGAGTTGATACTAACATATGACAAAGACAGCTATATTCTTGTAGTGACTCTCGATGCAGGTGAGTAAGTCAATATTTATTCATTATCTGATATTAGGGAATATCTCATATCAAGTGGAAACAAATAGTAAACCTTTAATGCTACATGAAAACGATAAATAGTTTACTTGGCATTTTCACTGTGTACTCATCTTTGAAGTTGCACCTCATCATAAATCACGCTTTGTTAAAGCACATTCCTGAACCATTCCTTCATAAAGAATGAAACATTTTAATTACACTTCTTAAGGTCAGGAATACGCCATTCTTTTGTAAATCAGTAACGATCGCATAAACCTTTGTGTCCAGATGTCTGGGTGTTTACTGGAAATGTTACATTGATAAATTCTGCAATTAGACAGACATTAATATTACATCATTTTAAATTCCAAGCACAGTCTGACCTCGCTGAATCGGAGTGATCTCTTACTTAATCCTCTGTGCATGCTCAGTGAATGTTATCAAGCTTTTGAAGTTGAGTAATCCATCACAGAAATTGATCAACATTACAAAACACAGTACATTGGGTAGCTGACAGAACCAGACTCCATAAGCTAATTAAGGAGGAAACCTACACAGCATCATGACTGAGCTGCCAAAGTATTCTTTCATTAAAAAAAAAACAACAAGAATAAAACAATGAAAACAAGTTAAAGAAAAACTACATAGAATAAATTATAGCACGAGAAACATAAACCGCCATAGAACAATATTTATTGAATAAATACTTTTTTATTTGTTATACTTACCAGTGGAGTCCAATATATTTATATGTATATGCTTCTTTTGTGTTTGAGCAATATAAATAATATATGTTTATAGTGTTAATGTTAGTTAACTCATCAGAATTATATACACGATCAATGTAATTTTTTATTTTGCTTAGTGTGCCTCTGCCATCACACATTATCTCTTATATTAATAGAACTTAAAAAAACAATATATTGCTATGAAATATTGATACTTATTTTCAATTTGTTGTTGTATGCTGTGTATGTCACAATGACTCTCTAATAGTAAACTCGTTTTATGCTAAGATTCCAAACATATTCACAAACAAACCATCTATTTATATGCAAAATTGTTCCATACTTTCATTTTATTTTCCTGAACATTAACCATGGCATTTAACTATTGGTTATCTCCCACCACAGTAGAAAAGAAATGAAAAACAACTCTATAATTGATATAAATAGGTCCCTAGTCTTTTTAATTTGTTTTTCAACTCTTATAGAAGAGGGCTGGGAACATAATGCCGCCATCCTTATTGATCAGGAAAATAATATTACAGTGATTATGAAACAATTTTGTATTATTCCTCATCATGCATGGCACTATTAACCTATGGGTAATACCCACAGGCTATATATCATATATGTATAGTATATCTAGTGAGAGAGGCAGAGATTAAATACTGCTATTAGTTGGCAGGAATTATTGATCTGCACCAACCTAATATACACATTTTTTAAAAATCAAATGAGCAATCAAAAGGACATTCTCCATTATATCTGTTCAAACAAATAGAGTAATCAGTAACTCCATGGCATTCAATTCAAGGGGATATCCTGGAAAAATATGGTGCCAGTTAGGAACCACGATCAAGATAACCTGACATATGAAGAAACTAGTCATCATGTTTGATATTTACATGTCTAGGCTATACAAGATAAACTCCTGTAAGTAATAAAATATCCTCCTTGGTGCTGCAACATAATTACACATGGAGTCTGGCACATTTTTTGGGACATTAAAATTTAAGGGGATACCCTTTGAAAATTGAACATTTATCCTGAAGAAGTTGGCATTGATAGCAGATGAAATGCATAGTGCTTGTAGCTGTTTGCCATCTTTGTGGATTGACAAAGGTGCTCCAGACAAGATCCTGCAGAATGAGTAACCACTATGAGTAGGAACTGAAGGGCCCACTGACTGTATACCTCAACCAGCTAAGTGGGCATTTCAGCCACTGTGGCAAGGCAATTTCTGCACATTATTAATAGCATTTATAAATCGACATGTTATGCTGTGCTTTTTAAACATGAAAATAGTACAAAAGCAATGAAATTCTAAACAATTTTGAATAAAAAGTCATACCCTGGTATCAAACAGGAAGAAGGACATAAACAAACGGAAAATTCCATTGTTCTGTGTAAGTATGTATTTGCTAAGGACATAATCCTCACTACAAAATCTTGCCAGGTGAGCTACTTACTGTTAGTTGCAGGAAACACTAAATAATTTTGGCCTGTTAGAAAAGACAGAGCCTAGTAGAGAAATAGAAGATGTTGACTCTCAACGACTAGATACTGCAATTATCATATACTCATCTGGGAGAAATGTCTTACACTGTGGGTTGACTTTATGATACTGCAATAATGAATCATGGGAGAGGTTAAAACCAGTATCACAAATAGGATTAATTTTTGAAGGCAAATGCAAGTAGAGGCACATCATTCAGATAGTAGTGAAAAAATATCAGAATGAACCATAGAACTGTGGCAAATACTAATTAAAGTAGGAAATATAGGCCAACAACAGAACTTCAGGACATTTGGATATACAATTTTATAACATGACAGGAGGCTTCGTATTTGCTTAAGTCTCTCTAGAACTCCACAGCAGCACAGAAAAACAACCAATCAGAAAAAAGTTAGGTACTATAAAACTCCCCTCCCCATGCATCATTTCCTCTTTCTTTGCTGCTCCGCATAAGTACAGGTCAGAGTACCACTGCCTCCTGCTTCTAGTGGGTGGCTTTGGGATTTTATTATGATATATTTATGATTTATATTTATTATATTTAGTTGTCATATTATTTTTTTATATTATCCATATTATATATATATATATATATATATATATATATATTATTTAGTTATATTTTGTTATATTTAGTTTGTCATATTATATTTATCTATTTATTTTTTATATTATATAGTTATATCTTATTTTTATCTATTTATTTCAGTTTGGTATAACTTTGCTATTGCCTCCTCTTTGCTTCCCCTGTTTCTTTGGGGTGTGTGCCTTTCAGGGTGGTGGTTTATGGGGGTTCCCTTGCAGTCAGCTTCCCCCTTCTTTTTTCACCCTTCCCCCACCCTCAAGCGCCTGCCTGTTAGCCCTCCACGGGTTATGGGCGCTCCGCTCGGGGTGTCAGGAGATTAGCCGTTTTGCTGCCTCCTCTGACTCCCCGAGCTGCAGTGTGAGCCTGCCGGCGCCCGGGGTAACTCGCGGTCGGACGCAAGTACTGGGCAGCCGGATCCACTCACACACGTGGCCGCGTGGCCGCGGCTGGCTTTATCCGCGGACCGCATGTCCGCCGGGGGAGTAGGGAGCACTAATGCTGCCCCACCTCCTGTGGTTTCTCCTCCTCTGGTCGCGGGTGCTACGATAACGCCGACCGGAGTCTCGACACGTGGCTGCCTTCCGCGGACCGCATGTGTCCGCCGGGGGAATTGAGAACAATTACACCTGCTCGCCCCCCCAAACCTCCTCCTCACCTCACTTCACTGTCAGAGGTGCACCGGGAAGCCGTTAAAGGCAGAGGCAGGCTTCCCCTCCAGGGTGCCGGCAAGTACCTTTGATTTCCACCAGTGACAGGTCTGTCTAGTTAAACAGTCACATAGTTTAGATTTTGCAGTATTTTTATATGTTGTGTCTTTAGAGATAGTTTACATGGCTTGATTTTTGGTAATTTATACTATACTGTGTTTATACTGTACCCTATTTATCTCTGCATCAGCTTTATTTTATTTTTCCAAATGACACCACTGGCATTTTTATTTTGTGATTTGTTTAGGATCAAGTCACATGTTAAATGAGGTATCCATGCTGGTGCTGGTTAAATGACTTTATGTCATACATTATGCTCTTTAAGTCATATGGAGAAGCTTTGTTCCCACTTATTTTAGTACTTCTCTGGTGTGAAGGCATACTTACTTACATATAAGTAGTGATTCATAATTTTAAAGGACGTGGGATGTGAATATACTGTTCCTGCCTTCAGATTAACTGTTGGTTTCTACATGTGGTTGTGCAGGGGTGGACAGTTGTAGTTGTCCCACACAGGGTGCTACACCGTACTTCATGCACTTGCTTCCAGTGGGAGCCTGTAACCTGCATGCACCATAACTACTGTATCAGAGACCTACATCTGCACCATTTTCACATGGTGCCCCAGGACCTATTATGACACAGATTTGGAGCGCTTCCTTAACAAGGACCCTTGCCGCTGAATGATACACCACCGATAGGTGGCTTGGCCAGCTCTGTCTGCGCCTTTTTACTAGCCTGCTATGTCTGTGCCCATTACAACGGCCTGCTATGTCTGTGCCCATTGAAACGGCCTGCTATGTCTGTGCCCATTGAAACGGCCTGCTATGTCTGTGCCCATTGAAATGGCCTGCTATGTCTGTGCCCATTAAAATGGCCTGCTATGTCTGTGCCCATTAAAACGGTCTGCTATGTCTGTGCCCATTAAAACGGCCTGCTATGTCTGTGCTCATTAAAATGGCCTGCTATGTCTGTGCCCATTAAAACGGCCTGCTATGTCTGTGCTCATTAAAATGGCCTGCTATGTCTGTGCCCATTAAAATGGCCTGCTACGTCTGCGCCCATTATTATGGCCTGCTATGTCTGTGCCCATTAATACGGCCTGCTATGTCTGTGCCCATTAACATGGCCTGCTAGGCTTGTGCCCATTAACATGGCCTGCTTTGTCTGTGCCCCATTGATTGGCCTGCTTTGTCTGTGCCCCATTGATTGGCCGCTTTGTCTGTGCCCCAATGATTGGCCTGCTTTGTCTGTGCCCCATTGATTGGCCTGCTATGTCTGTGCCCCATTTATTGGCCTGCTATGTCTGTGCCTATTTGAATGACCTGCTATGTCTGTGCCTATTTACTCAGCCAACGATTCTGTGTCCATTCGTTTGGCCTGCTGGGCCTCTGCCCTTCTGACGGGCCTTCTCTATTGGTGCCGAACCCCTATGGCCGCAGGCCTGGGAGAATATCACTGAGGAAAACCCAGTACCCACCAGTGACATGGAGATGGGCAGGTGTCCAGGCAAGCACCACTACAATACTATCTGAGAGGACACCAGTATACGGCCATCTGAGTTTGGTGGGAAGAGTGAAGGCCCTAAACCTCATGCCTGAAGGGCAAGGTTTCTTATGAAGACCCGGGCACACATCCGCGGTTTACACCAGACCGGCGACGGCACATCTCCAAGGAGACCTACACACAGGCAAGGACCGTTACTCAGACACCTACAGGAGGCTGCAGTGTTTCCTTGTCTTTAACAAATAACTCTCTACCTACCTCCCGGTACCCATTTAGATATCGGTAGTTATTCCTGCGTAGGTTAACTCCTGGCTCTGTTCAGTGGGGCTTACTTGTCTTGACTTCCGGCCGGCTATTTGCCTTCCTATCCGGGATAGAAGTTACGTATTCACTCTTATCTAGGTTTATTATTGTTTTTGTTTTCGTGCCTTCTTTTTCCTTTCACTCGGGTCGTCGAAAGGCCTGACTTGACCTCCTCGACCTCCCGGGTGCTCGTGGATTGCGTAGAACGTCTCCAGCTTTCCTCAGGCTACCAACGGTCATCCTGGACCCCGTGCGCACGCACGGGATCCGGGCGGTCTGTTGGTCGTTTTCCATCATTGTTTCCAAAGGTTGCCCTCGGCCTTATGCGGATATTAGTCATTGGTGTACCCTGCAGTTGGTCGCCCTGGGTCTCTAAGGGACTCTGGTTTGGTTTGCAGGAGGGTGCGGCCCTCCATCACCTCGATCCGAGAATATTTGGTTTTCAGGAACAGAGTGCGAACCCATCTCATATACAGAACTGGACACTGATTTGTTATTAGAGGGCGCAGCCCTCCCTCAACCTCAACCGGATACTGGGCTGAATACAGAGGATATGTTTGGAGTGCCACATTCTCATAGAGAGAACCGGTCCCGGATGTAGACTCTACTGTTTGGTTATTAACGGGTGCGGCCCGCTCATGCTATCAGCCAGACGCTACCACGGAATTCAATCACATTATTGGAGAGCGCAGCTCTCTCATACACTCGACACTCTACGATGCCGTCCATTTGTTCTTTACACAGGCTTGTACCTAGGCAAGACTTTGAGGACTGCTTAGAGGGGCGTCCCTCCTGCATTCAATTAGATCTGACGTCCGTGCCACTGATTTCGTTCTAGAGGCCTTCCTGGTCATGCAAGATATACATTTTTAGACTGGATCCCTCTATTTTATCTCCTGTAATGGAACTGCTGGATCCGAACCACTGTACCACTCACGGGAAATAATCAGAGGTATAACGGGAGGAGACTCCCACTTATTTACACATACTCCTGGGGTGCAGGTTTTGGTATATTCTGCACCATATAAACGGAGAATTGCTTTCTATTTCGGATATCCAGGTCATTGCGAACATACTCAGTTTCTCCTATATCAAGATGACATGAGATATGGAGACCTTCATGGAGCAAACAGGCACTGCCTTGCTCGGGTAACAAGACTAGGGAAGACCTACTACCCGGTCTGAAGGTAAACCGTACGCATGGATCGCATGGTAAGACCGGAAACCCCGGTTGTCTTCAGTCCCCCGGTCATTACGATCTTGGGATTAGATGGCAGAACTGCACCACCCCCTTGGAGCACTTACCTGGTGTTCAGGGTTCAGAGATGGGGGACCTTCCGTGTATACTCTATGTCCCTCATGAGAATCTTTTGTTTTGGAGTCGCGCTTCCCACTTTTCAACTACCATCAAAGAGACCTACAAGACTCTATGGAGGTGCTTGGTGTGCCCCGACTCCTACACGGACATCAATATCGGATCACGTCATACCGCTGGAGTACGGCTCAGGATGGTAGCAGACTCAGATGGGGCTGCCGACATTCTCTAGCAGGACACCACATGTCGGACGGCTGATGCTAGACCCTTCCTTTTTCGCTGTCTGCTCTCGGGTGTCACCTGTCTTGGACGGAGGGACTTTACACCTTGCCTGCGCATTGGAGAACGCTTTGTGTTCGCGGGACTCCAAGCTAAGAAGGGAGGTATTCCTCTATAGGGAGACTTTGAATTTGATTATTAAACTCACATTCCTGGGTCCCTTGACCTGGGTCTACTCTGGGAAGTTACGTGTCTGGACAGTCAGGGGTACAGGAACCTAAGGGTCTCACTGTATTTTACCCTATCTTGTAGGGGCGTGTATACCAGGAACCCCTACACAAATTTTGACAGGGCAGGCATGGATCAAGATCGTGCTACGGTAATCGGAGTATTTCGCTTGCTCACTACAGCACGTGAGGACTCTTCGTGGTTTACAGGTCCCAATCACATTGGATCTGTACATCTTTCGCTCTTAGACGATGACATCTCTGGATGGAACTCTACACTCAGGTTTACGCTTCCCATCCCTTTGTAATTTTCTGGGATTCACTATTCCCAGAATAGTCGACCACCGTTCCTCCATACAATTTCAGTTCGGAACCCTGAATAGACGTCCTTTTGGAGTCTTTTCCCTACTGCAGCCGGGGATTACAAAGTCCGTTTGGAATATTGGATTCACTTCGGATACGGCTAGTTTGACCACACCTTTGCCTGCATTATACATTCATTCTCGGATGAGACATCTCACCGGGTAGACCAGGAGGGAACGAAAGATTCTACTCGGTTCTATTGCGATATTGGTGGTGGACTTAGGCGCATTCCTTGAGATTGGAGATCTCCCTGCAAGGCCACATCGCCGGATGACCCTGGCACGATCGGAGGTACCACCTTACGGATCGAGTGAGACATGGTGGCAGTTTCTTCTCGCGGCCCTAAGTCCGCAAATGACCTTCGATATTTTACAACTACAGGAAACTGGCTGATAGGTCAACTTGCCAGCTCATGGACCGACTGCTAGGAAACAGGTTACAACACCATGTACAATGGATCTATCAGCGGATGGCATCTTCATTGATCCATCTTCTGTCGTTTGTAGCAGTTGGTAAGTCCAATTAGGATTATTCTGATATCTCTTGACATAGGTACCAGCGACACAAACAGTGTTGGATTGTTGAACTGAGCGTTGAAACAGCAAATACGAAGCCTCCTGTCATGTTATAAAATTGTAGAATATGCTAGCTTTAGTGTACCTATAATCTTAATTTTATTAATGACAGGAGGCGAGTATTTCCCACCCATTCTTGTCCCTCCCTTGTTAATGTTATAGTTTAGATTATCAGGTACGTATGCAACTCTGTTTGTTGTCTCTGCTACCTGTCGCTTGTTCCTTAGGTCTGTGTTTTTTCATAAGTACGGTTGGGATATCTACATATTAAGGTTAATTTTGGTTGCTACATTGGGTACCTACATGTTTATTCAGAGTACATTTCATTGGATAATGAACCTGTTCGATTCTGTTTTTCTCTCGTTTCAGTTTACAGTCCATCAACACTATCTATCTAGTTTGACGGTTACTCTCGGATGGTGGACATCGTTATATTCATCGTATCTAGGACTTTGTTTCTTCCCCATGATGTTCTCTGCCTTTTATTCTGTTTTGTCGCAGCTTGAAAGAGGAAATTATGCATGGGGAGGGGAGTTTTATAGTACCTAACTTTTTTCTGATTGTTTTTTTTTCTGTGCTGCTGTGGAGTTCTAGTAAAGAGAGACTTAAGCAAATACTCGCCTCCTGTCATTAATAAAATTAAGATTATAGGTACACTAAAGCTAGCATAATCTACAATCATATAATACTGTAACTGGCATAAAATATTCCAAACCATTATAAGAAAAACAATTACATGTTGTTGATCAATAGACGTAGCTAATGTACAGTAGGGAGGACATGAAACAGTAGAAACCAGTTGATTAGAATACATTGTGACAACAGACAGTCAGATAAGCATAATTGCTGAAGCTATAAACCCCATAAGGACACAATTTCAGTTTGCTTGTTTTGTACTTAAGGACACAAGCAATTTTGACATTTGTGCTACGTGTGTGTTCCATCTTTCTCATTTAATGCAACTACACAGATTATATACCATTTGACAGACATACTGGTCTTTGATTTGATGTGACTTAATAATATATAAATTCTCAAATATTATAAAAATGAAAAATACAAAAAACACAGTTTTACAATTTTGACAAAAATAATGTGCGCATGTTTAGGAAAGTAATTCAGAATACATTTATTTATTTGCCCAATTTACAGAGCACATCATATGTCTAGAATTTCAGTTTTGTTTTTTTAGTTACAGGTCACAAAATTGGAGTAAAGTAGCAATAATTTTAGAATTTGGTATATTTGTCTTCTAAGTTTAATAGCTATCACAGAAAGCAAAGTTGCAAAACCAAGTTTATATTTGTATATTTACCTAAGGGTATTTTGAATGTTTTATATAGCCATTTAACTGTCAACTTTTGCTAAATGTGGAAGTAAAATTGTATTTTGTAAACCTGATGTGTGCTATTAATGTACAATTATTTTCAGCTACACCTTCTGAGTAAAATAGTACTTCCAATGTATGCATTTGACATTACCCTTTGACTACTACTTTGAAGCTACAGTGCCAAAAAATAGACATGACAATTTTTGCTCTTACAGTTAGAATTTTGATAGATGGAATCAATTGGCCTAAGTCTCCTTTTGGGGCATTATAGCAGCACACAAGGCCTACTATTTGTGAAAGTTGACACTCCTGGGTAGCTAATATGGTGTGTATTGTGCAGTAATGTGCTTCCATTTTGTACAAGTTTGTGTATTTCCCATTTTAAGAGCTGCATGCATACCTCACTTTGAGCACTAAATGCTGCTCATATGTCAATCAGGGGCCACTAATATGGTGGACAGAGGGGAGACCCAAGTATGGATTGGGAGACCCAAGTATGGATTGATACCCATGTCTTTCTGGTGTGAGAAGCAATCTATCCCTACTCACGCCAAGTTGTACCATTGGGGAATTTCAACCCCCATTTAAAGAGCTGAGTAGAGCATTCACTGCAAGTGCTGTATGCAGTTTATCTGTCAGTGTGAGGGCACCATTTCTGGCCCTACCTGACATGGGGAGCTCCATGTATCTTATTCCGCTTTTTCAAGGAGAGAAAGAGTCCCTTAAGGGTATGACATCCATGACAGAATAATTTAGTCATACATCATTAAGGATTTAAATTGCATTAATGAGAACTAAACTAACATATACTCATGCTGACCTTATCTTGACATAGTAATGCATGAACTACAGTATAACCTATGGTGATTTACAGATCCTTGTGCAACCTGTATTATCTGTAAAGATATAAACGCCAGTTCAAGAATACAAATTACAAATAGTACAAAAATGTAATGGCAAGAATGAACATCAGTTATAAGGATCTAGCCACACAGAAACATTTGTCACAAATGAGCTACACTTTTATATTCAACAACAACTCCACAGCTAAAAGCCAAATATTTACTGGAATGTCCAGATGGTAGGATGACCAAAAGAGCCCACTTTGAACATCAGAACATCCTACAAGAAGTGGATCATCATGTTGAAACTTACCTTATGAAACTTACCTTATTAATCTGGCATCAAGTGAAATATTGCATGTAAACGTAGACCTACTAGGATGATCTGTGGACTGAACAGTCCTCCCACTTGCAATTAAAACACCTTCAAAGTACAAAATACACCTCCAGCTTCAATACTACATCTGCAATACTCCATTTCCTCTCTCTGATCACCACCTCTTATCGTTTGCTCTCGAGTATCCCCAACAACCTCAGCCTAACCCCTCTCAACTCAGGAGGAACCTTAATTCTATTGACCTCAAGCAGCTGTCAGCTGCTTGAGGTCAATTTATTGATTTACAACTGCTATCCATCCCTTCCCTCTCCTGTCCCTCACTGGCCATCTCCACATAGAAACACTAGCCTCAAATCTGCCTTGAACGCTGCAGCCTCGCTCCAAACATGCACCTAGAGGAGGACACGACCACAACCGTGGAATACTAAGTCAACACGCAACCTGAAAAGATGCTCCCTGTGTGCTGAACGCACCTGGAGAAAGTCTCACATTCAGGCAGACTATCTCCATTATAGATTCATATTGTGTTCATACAGCGCAGCCCCTTCCCTCCCCAAACAGTCATACTTTTCCTCTGTCATTAGTTCATTCTCCCGCAATCCCAGGCATCTCTTTAACTCTCTTCTTCGCCCTACAGTGGCCACCCCCCAAACTAGCATTACAGCCGATAGCCTTGATTGCTACTTTACCGACAAGATTGAACATCTAAGGAAATAAATCTCCCCACCTTGCCTTTCTCTTTCTTAACCACATGTAGATCATGCCTTTCCGAATCTGCAGACTTTCTCCCCGGCTACTGAACAAAATGTGTCTGCGCTTCTCCTTTCCTTTCGCCCTACCCGCTCGATCCTGTCCCATCTCACCTTATCAGATCTCTCTCCCCTTGTCTTGTGCCTTCCTAAACACACATCTTCAACTGCTCTCTATCTTCTGGCGTAGTCCCTGCTGACATTAAACATGCTACTGTATTATCTATCCTGAAAAAAAACATCTCTTGACCCGTCCTCTCCCTCTAACCATCGTCCCATATCCCTGCTCCCTTTTTCCTCAAAGATTCTGGAAAGACATGTCTTTACCCATATGTCTAACTTCCTTAATTCCAACTCTCTCCTTGACCCTCTTCAATCTGGCTCCATTCTACAGAGACTGTTTTTTTCAAAGTTACTAAAGACATAATTGCAACCAAAGGCCACTACTCCATACTAAATATTCTTGACCTCTCTGCTGCCTTTGACACCGTTGATCATGCTATCCTTCTTTATACTCTTCAATCACTTGGTCTCTGTGACTCTGTCCTTTTGTGGTTTTCCTTTTGTTTCCCAACGCTCATTCAGTATCTCCTTTTCTAATGATACCTCTTCCCCTCGTCCTGTCTCAGTTGGAGTCCCCCAAGGCTCTGTCCGTGGTCCCCTTCTATTTTCTCTTTACACTGCCTCTCTTGGAAAATGTATTACCGCATTTGGATTCCACTACCATCTGTATGCTGATGACACCCAGATATATCTCTCCTCCCGGGAACTCTTCCCTGCCATCCGGCAACTTGCCACTGCTTGCCTTTCTTCCATCTCTGAGTGGATGTCTTCACGCTTTCTGAAACTCAATCTCTCTAAAACTGAGCTCCTTGTCTTTTCTCCTCCTAATACTGATCCTCCTCTTTCCCTCTCGCTTCAAGTTAGTGGTATCCACATAAGTCCATCCTTGCAAGTGCGCTGTCTTTGCATCATGCTTGATTCTGGCCTCACCTTTGAGCCTCACATCCAATATGTTGCCAAATACTGTAGATTCCATCGTAAAAACATAGCCTGAATCCACACCTTTCTTACACAAGATGCTACCAAGGAGGTTGTCCATGCTCTAGTAATTTCCCGCATGGATTATTGTAACCCTCTCCTAATTGGTCTTCCCAAAAGCCTTATTGCCCCACTACAGGCTGTAATGAATGCTGCCGCCAGACTGATTTTCCTCTCTAGTCGGCCCTCTCACACCTCACCCCTCTGTCAGTCCTTACATTAGCTTCCTGTATCCTATAGGAGACAATTCAAAGTGCTAACCCATACCTATAAAGCACTGAACATTTCTAGCCCTGCTTATATCTCTTCACAGATCCCTTCTCTATCTCTCCGCTCTGCCCGTGACCTTCTCCTGTCCACTGCTCGCACCTGTACTGTCAACTCATGCTTGCAGGACTTCTTGCAGGTGGAATAGCCTGCCTACCACCATCAGTCTCTCCCGTAGTCTTCAATTGATTAAACCCATCTCTTTAGGAAAGCTTATGGCCTCCCAGAGTAGCCTCTACCTTACATACCTGTCTCTTGCTCTCTCCTGAAGGGCAGCACTTTACTCTCTCCTCCAGCATTGCTTCACTCCCACCTTATTTGTTTGCTATTTCCTGTCCTAATGTGTTTTAAACCCTACCTTCTATAGACTGTAAGCTCGTTTGAGCAGGGTCTCTTCATCCTATCGTTCCTGTAAGTTTTCTTGTAATTGTCCTATTTATAGTAAAATCATCCCTCTCATAATATTGTAAAGTGCTACGGAATCTGTTGGCGCTATTTAAATGGCAATAATAATAATAATGTTCCCATCGAGAAAATATTTTGAGAAAACGACTGGAAAATTAAGCCCTTAAGAACCAAAATTATGTCATTCCTGACATACATTAAAGGGATAAAACCACAATGGCCTCAACAGGTCAAATGGAAGAATACAGAATTTTTTCTATTCTGTCAGTTATACAAATTATGCTTTACAAATTCACCCCATCCTAAAGCAATATCCTACCCAACTATATTGGATAGAAGCTGTTAACTGAAAAGCCCAAGCTGTGAACCTGTATAGTTTTAACATTGGCATGAAACTTACAAGCAATAATTGTACTAAACAATAAGGAAGGGTTACCTGGCAACTGAAATATTCTGATAGCCACTTGTATTATGAATGTGTGTATGTATGTCTGCAGAAGGCATTATTAATTGTTACTGAAATTGTCTAACCTCCATTTTGGAAATCAGGTCTCCTTCTCACCAGTCTGAAGGGTACCTGGACGGGATCAGGAACTTTGGATGCCAACTTTTGCAGAAAAAATACTGGCCATTCTGATTTACATTATCAGGGAGACATCACAGGGAGTTACATAAGAGAAAAAAAATTGTAAGATGAAAATTGCTTAATCACTAAATTAGTACAAAAATAGTACAAAAAAATTAGTAGAAAAATTGCAAAAATAAAGCCCCCCACAAGTGACTACGGCTCCCTAAAATAGTACTTAATGTTGCTGTATAGAGTGATTGGACTGCGATTTGGAGAGATAAGACAGATGAGCCTGGCCTCCTATGTACTCCCTCATTTTGTATAATTAAATGGTGTTCAGGAGTAGGTCAAGTTAGAAGCTGATACAGAGGAGCACACAGCGAACTGATCTCTAAAGAGAAACTTGGCTGACTGCAGGAAATGTCCTGAAACTAATTAACAAACATAAGAGTTTACTTGGGTGCCAATTAACATTATTGTTATTTGTTTAAATTACACAAGCCCATATTCACCCCCCAATAAAATAAAACCCAACCTACCCCCTCACCCTAATAATAGTGAGGGGAGGAACAATAAATTTAATATCTGAAAAATAAAAAATAAATCTTACTTACTATTACATGTCTTCTTTTTTTCTAAAATCTTATTTTTTCAGCACCCCAAAAAGTACAAATAAAAATCCATAAAGCCCGTCAAAAGAGTTGCAACCTACTGCACATAAACAGTAAGTGACATACTGTGCTGCCATTTGCAGATGTCATCCATAGAGTAGACCCTGTGTTCATCATGCCAGCCATAGAAGAGTGAATTAATCTGCTGCATTGCATCTATGAATCTGGTAAAAATGCATGCCAGGCTGCCTGTTGAGCACACATGCCAGGCCACTGAGGGCGAACCATGCAGGTAGCACATTTTTAGTTCTCTGCTCAGGGTCCAAGTGCCCTCAGAGGTACGTGAACTTGTCTTATAATGACATCCTCTTAAATGTGACCTATTTGTTAGAAGGAAATCCAAATGTAAGTAACTTGGAATAAACTGAAAGTACTGAAACACAGTAAATTCGACTAGTTATTAATCTAAACACTGAGATGGAAAAAACAGCAAAAGAAACAAATGGATTACTGCAGGCCTGTCACTTAAATTATGATGAAATGTATACATACATGTACATATACATATATGTACATATCCTAAATGTGTTATGTAAAGTAACACTTTGTATAATAATAAATAGCTCCTGCTATCCTCCTATCTAATATAATCAACGGTGAATGTAATTATCCATATTTTATTATATACATGTCTTAAATGTGAATGTAAATAACTATTGTGCAATTAAATAGTTATGCATACATTCTTAATTTTAAGTTAAATGATGTGTAAATGCCTATTAAAGTCACATCAGAATTAGCTCTTTGCAGCGTTCTTTACTGCACTATGACCAATTAAGAAGTGTGCATAGCATAGCATAATATCATGATCAGACCTTATTAATATACCACATGTCTAATTTCCCTAGACGTGTTGTCTCTTGGAAAAAGACGATACAAATTTTCAAACAGTGTCAATTGAAAGATTGTGCAAAAGACTTGTAAGGACCATCTATGTCATGTTTTTAACTACTAAAATGCCAATCTGATGTGGTACTACTCCTTTGTAGAACTCATGTGAACATTATGGGACGTTCTCACTAGAGATGTCCCGAAAAGTTCGCTGGCGAATAGTTCCTGGCGAACATAGCTTGTTCGCGTTCGCCACGGATGGCGAACATATGCGATGTTCGGTCCGCCCCCTATTCATCATCATTGAGTAAACTTTGACCCTGTACCTCACAGTCAGCAGACACATTCCAGCCAATCAGCAGCAGACCCTCCCTCCCAGACCCTCCCACCTCCTGGACAGCATCCATTTTAGATTCATTCGGAAGCTGCATCCTTTTTTTTTTTTTTTTTTTTTTTAGACAGAAGTGTGTTATATTTGAGCATGCTAGGCTGAACGTGCGTATATCATGGCTAGTTGCACTCCGGGTATGAGTATATAGCAGTACATTGTTGTGAAAGATGGCTGTCATGTTTAAGGTGTAGCTTGCACGTTATCAACTGTGTATTTATATCAGCAGCTCCACCACTAGTTATAAATCAAGTGTGAGTCGCCCCATGCGATGAGACTAGTGAATAGCATAATACATGAACGGTTAAGGTAAAGGCATGTAAGGAACTACGACAATAAACTCTTTAGGAGGTGAAATAATGACATGTTTAAACGCTTGCTACTTTACGATTAGTTAATGTGCAGAGAGCAGTTCATGTGATCAAAGGCATGGTGTGGAGGATTGGCTATAGTGGGACATGCTTGGCAGGCTGCTGTTTACTGCTTGTGCTCATCCGATCGCTTCTGGGCGCCAGGTGCAGACCGTGGGAGTCCCTGATACCTGGAAAAACAAAGGCAAGTCTCTGGCTGAGTGCCGGGTTCGCGGCTTGAGGTGGTGGAAGCTTGTTTTGTCGGGTGGTCGGATCTGTCCCGGTGGTGCTTCACGTCCGGTGCGGGATTGTGGTGGCTTAAGGTGGAGGCGAGTGCTTGACGTGGGGCAGGCTCTGCATTTCTGTTTGTGCCTCTGGTCCCGTCTTTGACGCCTTTTGCATTGGTGGATTTTAATGGGGACTGCTTCGCTTAGCTGTGGTGGAGCTTTTTGGGGCTGTGGTGGAGCTTGTTGGGGCTTCCTGCTTGTTATTTGCTTCCAAAATTGATTAAAGAGTCTGTCCAGCTTAGACTCAATATCCTGCCATGCTTTGCTGGTACCAGGAGGACACGCGGCTGCCGCCATATTGGGAGAGTCGCAGATGAGTATGTCAGCCTGGGCGGCTGTGCTCTGTGCGTCCATTAGCTCCAGACAGCCTCTCAGGGGTGGACCGGGATAACCCCCACCGGTCTGAGGGGGGGTAACGGAGCTCCTGCCGGGAAGTAGCTGCTCCTGGGCATCCCAGGATCGGGAGATCGTCCGCCTCTCCCGCCCGGTGAGCACCAGGCCACACTTGCCACGCGGAGGTAAGTAAGACTCTGTCGAGTTGCTGACCGCTATTAAGCATGTCGGATCGGTCAGGTAGGAGCAACTTTGCTGGGTCATCCCCTTCTGGGGTGACATTTGCTTGTTGATAGCTGCTTAAAGTGAGATATTGAGGGAGCTTACATGAAGTGTGTCTTTCCTCCATGACAGCTAGGCCCCACCCCCCGGAAGCTGCATTCTTAGTGAGAGGAGGAACAGTGTAGCTGCTGCTGATCTAATAGGGAAATCGATAGCTATGCTAGTGTATTCAATGGCTGGGTGGAGGAAGAGACCTTCAATGACATCAGTGAGGACAAGGAACGGGACATGGCTAGCTTGGTATCCAACCTTGTGCAAATGGGGAGTTTTCGGTTGTGCAAATGGACTGTTTGCGGTTGTTTGCGGTGCGTTAAACGGGGAGTTTGGTCTGTCACTGTGAAGCGGGCGTAACCCTTACACTACCTGATCGATACAACATCATACCTGATGTTTTAAAGCACGTTATTCCAAACAATTTAGAAATGTTAGGTGATTTATGCCCTTTGTGGATTAAAACCAGACTCTGCATCAACAATGTAATTTTCCATGGGAGTTTTGCCATGGATCCCCCTCCGGCATGCCAAAGTGCAGGTGTTAGTCCCCTTGAAACAACTTGTCCATCACTATTGTGGCCACAAAGAGTCCCTGTGGGTTTTAAAATTTGCCTGCGAAATTTGTCGCGAACCGAAAATGTTATGTTCGCGACATCTCTAGTTCTCACAAATGTTACACTATATGTAAAGCATGCAACAATAAAGTAATCTAATCTTATGACAATTAAATGAATCTAATGTTATGACATTTTAAAAAAGAGGATTAATGTATACGTACACATTATGTATACATACATATGTTTTTTTTTTTGTTGTTGTAGGTAAACTTAGAGTCTAGAAAATATAGGGAAAAGGGGAAGGGGAGCCTTAGCACAGGTGTCCTTGAAGGCACAGTATAGATATTTTGTAAAATACTTTTTATTTTTTATTTCTTACTTTATCTTTTTGGTTTTTGATATTCTTCTCTAAAACACTTTTTTTATCATTACTTATTTTTTGTTTTTATATACTGTTTACCTTAGAGGCTCATTAATCTACCCCTTCTCCATTGATATACATGAATTAATGTATTATTGTATTTATATAATTAAAGGTATTTATATCATTGAAGATGTATCTCCTTTATTCAAGTTAAGGTTGCTGTTAACATCTAATTTGGAAACTTCAGTCTTTTGGTACAATTGAGTTGGATTGCTCTTAAATATTCTGTTCATTCCATTTGGTGGGGGTCAATGCCCTTTTGTCCAGCCAGTGCATATATATTTTTCTTTCTCCAAATCCCCCTTTTGTTGGATAAAAAAACCTGGTAGGATTAAATGATCCATTTGACAAAAAACAAGGATTACCAGCAGCTGCCTGGATGCTTGATGCTTCTGTGCAGAGCTCAGCTTCCTCTCCCCATCTCTCCCCTGTGCTGCTCTCTATAACCCAGAAGGAAGTCCTCCCAGCACAGCGCCCCATCTGGCCGCACATGGGAAAAGTCCACCAGTAACAGTGCTGCTGCAGCTTGTGAAGGGAGACACAGTGCTCCCGACTTCAATTTCAATTGGGGGGCACAATGGGTGGCACTGCAAGATGTGGGGGGGGCGTGGCCCCCTCTCCCCCCCCCCCCTGAGACGCCACTGCTTGGTCGTGCACTGCAGAGCTTTAGCAACGCTACTGGATGCCTTCTTACCTGCAAGGAGAACTGTGAGAAAGTGAAAGAGAACTGAACACTTCCTCCCAGCACATACAGACTCTACAGGGCAGGAGGAGGGGGCTGCAAGTTGCCAATACCTGCCACCTCCAGCCAACAATATCTTAACTCAGCCCCCTTGTCAGCTTAACTGCAACTCCACCAGCATAAACCCAGCCCTTATTGGCATAACTTTGCCTCTGTATGCATAACCTCCCACTAAATATGTCACTAAATTGGACAGAACACCAAGAGTGGGAGGCAGACTAGGAGAAGAGCAAGCCCCTAATGCCCAAAAGCCACAACCAGCAGATGCCTCATGCTCCCATAAGGTTGGAAACTGGAAGGTGGCTAAAGTTTTCACCTGTATGTGTGTTTTGGGTGTCTGTATGTGTGTATGTAGTGTTTGTATCTCTGTGTATCTGTATTTCTGTGTATCTGGAGCTGTATGTCAGTGTATCTGAGTGTGTCATTGTTTGTATCTGTGTACCTGCATGTGTGTCAGTGTGTATATCTGTGTCTGTATCTGTATATATGTCAGTGTTTGTATCTGTGTACCTGCATGTGTGTCAGTGTGTGTATCAGTGTGTCTGTGCAACTCTATGTGTGGCAGTCTGTGTATCAGTTTGTCTGTGCAACTGTATGTGTGTCAGTGTTTGCATCTGTGTGTATGTGTATCTGCATAGAGGCAGTGTTTGCATCTGCGTGTCTGTACATCTACATGTGTGTCAGTGTGTATATCTTTATGCCTGCATCTTTATCTGTGTCAGTGTTTGTATCTGTATGTGTGGTACTGTGTGTATCAGTGTGTTTGTGCAACTATAAATGTATTAGTGTTTCCATCTGTGTGTCTGTGTATCTGCATGTGGGTCAGTGTTTGTATCTGTAGGTCTGTGTATCTACATGTGTGTCAGTGTGTCTGCATATATGTATGTGTGTGTCTGTATAGCTGCATGTGTGTCAGTGTTTGTATCTGTGTGTCTGTATCTATATGTGTAAGTGTTTGTATCTGCGTGACTATGTATCTGCATGTGTGTCAGTGTGTGCATCTGCATGTGTATCTGTGTTTGTTTTTATATCAGTATTTGTATGTGTGTCTTTGTGTGTTTGTATCTGTATGTTGCCAGTGTTTGTATCTCTGTTTCTGTGCATCTGCATGTGTGTCAGAGTCTGTATTTGTATGTGTATTAGTGTTTGTATCTGTGTATTTGCATGTTTGTCAGTGTGTGTATCTGTGTATCTGCATGTGTGTCAGTGTGACTGTATCCACTGTGAGAAGTAGGGGGAGCCTGGAGAAGCAGAAGGGGGGGGGGCTGGGGAAGAGGAGGAGCAGGGGAGCCTGGGTCAGAGGAAGAACAGGGGAGCATGAGGCAGCAGAGAAGCATTTAGACAGTGGGATAGAGAAGAAGCAGGGAAGCCTGAGGCACACAAGAAGCAGAATGAGCCTGTGGCAGAGAAAAGGGGAAGATGGGGCAAACGTATACATTTGGAAAAGCAGCAACTATATTAATAACAAACACATTAATATGAGGAGTACAATTTATGGAAATGGGCTGCCAATGGGTACTGAAGTGAAAAAAGGTTGGGAACTAGTACTATAGAGAATAAAGTAACAGAAAATTTAATCTATGCACAAAACCAATGTAAACATAAAAGTGAATTCAAATTTTTTATAGATTACCTTTTTTTTATCTGTTTAGCAAGCATGATATTACTATCTACATTTTCTACCAGGTGATGAGGCTGCATATTCTAGCAGAAGATATATGTGCATTTTAAGATAACCGATAAGTAAGTCTTTTCATAATATTATCATGAACTGTATATTTATTTTCCCCATGTAAGTAATGGTCTGTTTTACTCTTGTGGCTTCAAGCAAATATTGTCTTCAGATTACATCAAAGTTAATGGTGTCACCCTGTTTCCATGGCAACAAGAAGACACTGATTAAATAAATACAGTGTTAGTTCCATTATAATAAAGACGTGTTTTATTACTTTATAGGTTCTTTAAACTTGTGAAATAACAGTAAATAGCAAAGATTAAAAAAGCCTTTCAAAAAAATAACTAAAAGCAAATTACCAGAAAAAAATCAGTGAGAGAATGCATAAGTAAAAAATAAATATAATTATATATATTGTGACAGAGCAGATATAATTAACAACAATGCTCTGTGTATATGTATATATATATATATATATATATATATATATATATATATATATATATATATATATATATATGACAAAAATCTCATATTTGTAGTGACTACTACTGCAATATATTCTTGGGAGGCATATGCAAATTAGTTCAACAAATAATCACCTTTATGTCTCATTATTCCATTTGAGATTACTGTGGGAAAAACAAGTGTTATGTCTTGACTGGTTTGTACAGATTTGTGTTTAACAATGTATTGACTATACACTGACTTCAGGTAGAAGGGATTTTCAATCACTTTTTTTCCCCACCATAACTTTGTTATGGTGCATATCTTGGTTTATGCTCCGCAAGTAATGCCAAAGCCTCAGTAGCAAGCAAATAACCAACTTCATGCTGATGAGTTGCATTAACAATGAAACAAATGTCCATGAGTGGTTCACTGGCTTTGCACCTCTTTCTGAGTTGTGTTTCAAAGCTGTTGAATGCAGCAAACATAAACTCCAAGGAATCCATGTTTAAAATGGAATAATAAGGCAAAAAGGTGATTCTTTGTTGAACTCTTTTGCATATGCCCACCCAGAATTCCTGGCAGTAGCAACATCACTGCAAAGTTGAGATTTCTGTGGGAGAAACATATCTCATGGCTTGAATCTATATATCTATCTACATACTCACCCCCATGACATTTTTCGTGTTTTGTTGCCTCACAACCTGGAATTAAGAGGGATTGTTTGAGGATTTGCATCATTTAATTTACAGAACATGCCCACAACTTTGAAGATTTTTTTTTTTTATTGTGAAGCAAATAACAAATAGGACAAAATAACATAAAAAGTCAATGTGCATAACTATTCACTCCCCTAAAGTCAATACTTTGTAGAGCCACCTTTTGCGGCAATCACAGCTCCAAGTTGCTTTGGATAAGCCTCTATGGGATTTTTGCCCATTCCTCCTTGCAAAACTGCTCCAGCTCCTTCAAGTTGGATGGTTTGCGCTTGTTGGATGGTTTGCGCTTGTGAACAGCAATCTTTAAGTCTGACCACATATTTTCTATTGGATTGAGGTCTGGGCTTTGACAAGGTCATTCCAACACATACAATTCAGATTAATAAAACATTGAACTTAAGGCTGTAATGTAACAAAAGGTTTTTCAGCAGCTGGGACTGGGAAACTGGTCAGAGTTGAGGGAAAGATGGATGGTGCTAAATACAAGGATATTCTTGAGCAAAACGACTCTGTGTATTATTTGAGGCTAGGATGGAGGTTCACCTTCCAGCAGGACAGTGACCCCAAACACACTGCTTTAGTGATTTAAAGGGGAAACATGTAAATGTGTTGGAATGGCCTAGTCAGAGCCCAGACCTCAATCCAATAGAAAAACTGTGGTCAGACTTAAAGATTGCTGTTTACAAGCGCAAACCATCCAACTTGAAGGAGCTGGAGAAGTTTTGCAAGGAGGAATGGGCAAAAATCCCAGTGGTAAGATGTGGCAAGCTCATAGAGACTTATCCAACATGACTTGGAGCTGTGATTGCTGCAAAAGGTGACTCTACAAAGTATTGACTTCAGGGGGGTGAATAGTTATGCACATTGACTTTTTCTGTTATTTTGTCCCTTCACAAAAAAAAAAAAAAAAAATCTTCAAAGTTGTGGGGATGTTATGTAAATTAAATTATGCAATACTTTTACAAGGCACTGTATAAAATGTTGATTTTGATACTTTCAATATAACAAATCTGTTATAGTTAAAGGGAAACTCCAGTGCCAGAAAAACAATTCGTTTTTCTGGCACTGGAGGGTCCCTCTCCCTCCCACCCCCCAATCCCCGGTTACTGAAGGGGTGAAAACCCCTTCAGTGACTTACCTGGGACAGCGGCGATGTCCCTCGCTGCTGTCCCCACCTCCGCGACGCTCCTCCTTGTGATTACGTCGGCCGGCGGGCGGGACTAATCTTGCCCACCGGCCGAGGAGACCTAATGCGCATGCGCGGAAATGCCGCGCATGCGCATTACGTCTCCCCATAGGAAAGCATTGAAAAGTCATTTCAATGCTTTCCTATGGGGTTTTGAGCGACGCTGGATGTCCTCACACAGCGTGAGGACGTCCAGCGACGCTCTAGCACAGGAAACCTGTGCTAGAAACTAGGAAGTGACCTCTAGTGGCTGTCTAGTAGACAGCCACTAGAGGTGGAGTTAACCCTGCAATGTAATTATTGCAGTTTATGAAAAACTGCAATAATTACACTTGCAGGGTTAAGGGTAGTGGGATGAGCAGAAGTGGTCTGGGTGCCTACAGTGTCCCTTTAAATACATGTGTCACACGTACGTCATAATAAACCTACATAATTCTTAAATGTAATGCTTGTGGAAATGTATAAATATAACTTGTAAAGCATGGTATTTAAAACCTTAATTTGTTAAAAAAACAAAAAAAAACACAAATCTATAATTTGTGAACTAAATTGTTATGACCAAGCTAAATCCACAGTTATCACTTTACAGAAAGTATTTTTCATTACAGTTATTAGTTTGATAAAGTCATTTTTGAACACGGTAATGAGCATTTATTGTTCTGTAAAAGCTTTTCCTCAATTTATTTTACTACAGGAGGTTTTGGTTCTACATTGCCAGATTAAATTGCCAGAGGAAGAATTGCCAAGGGTTTTGTTCTTGCATTCATTTTCCTAAACCATGAATTTTCAAAAAATACATTGGTCGGAAATGTTAATCTATCATCCCAAATGATTCAGTACAAAAACCTTTGGGGAGAAAATAGTCAATTAACTACGATCAAAATGAATACCTAACTGTGCAAGGTAATGACCTGTGCAAATTATTTGTTATACAAAAAAGTGGCAATACAAATTTCTAATCTATCTATCTATCTATCTATCTATCTATCACCCATCTATCTATTTATCTGTCTATCTATCTATCTATCTATCTATCTATCTATCTATCTATCTATCTATCTGTCTATCTGTCTATCTGTCTATCTGTCTATCTGTCTATCTATCTATCTATCTATCTATCTATCTATCTATCTATCTATCTATCTATCTATCTATCACCTATCTATCTATCACCTATCTATCTATCTATCTATCTATCTATCTATCTATCTATCTATCTATCTATCTATCTATCTATCTATCTATGTCTTCCCTCTGTCTGTCTGTTTATCCTATGTATCATATCTGACTCATGATCTGAAAATCATATTGTCAAATCCCATAGTCCATGGTGGATAACATCATCAGTTAATTATCTGCACAGTTTTAATGTTATCATTTTGTGTGGAAACTAATCAAACTCAAGATTTGTAGAAGTAACACTCCCAGGCAGGAGTTGCTTTTTGCAGCTGCCTCCTTTCAATTCAGCTCTCTCCTAAAAAGGATATTGCAGTAAAAGAGCGAGGGGAAAGAAACAAAGCTATTCCCAGACTCTAATCCTATTGTTAAAAAGTTATGTAATGTGAAAGATACTTCATGCCATCTCTGCTTTCTTGAGATATAAGTATTCATGGCATTTTGTTGTGTTGCAGCCTAAAATTAAAAAAAATTATATTTTTTTTTATTGGGACATTTTTATTGAGATTCTTGCTATTTGGTTTACATGACACAAACAAAGCGTATTACTTGTTAACCCCTTAACGCCGTTACGGCGTTCTATGCCGTCGCGGCTTTAAAGGGCTTTAAAGCCGTTGCGGCGGCATAGAACGCCGTAACGGCTGAAGCCCCCAGGAGGTAAGCTATACTTACCTCTGCCGCGATCCTCTTCTGGGGGTCTGCCTGAGAGCCCAGGCAGCCCCCCTCCGGCAAATGAGGCCCCCGGGGGCCATGTGATCGCTCTCAAAGAGCGATCACATGGCCCCCTATAGCTGGCTATGGATCTGCCAGCAGGGGGACTGTCTAAAATATTAGAGAGTCCCCCTGCTGGTAGGTAGTGTAAAAAAAAAATTAAATACACATGTTAAAATAAAATACAAGTATTTATATATATATAATATATGTATATATATTATATATATAATATATATACATATTATATATATGTAACGTCATACGTAATGTATTTTAATATTAATATTAGTATATATATTAGTATTAAAATACACTTAGAATGACGTTACATATATAATATGTATATATATATTATATATATAATAGATCTACATATATATATTATATATATATACGTATAATTACAATAATAAATAAATAAAATAATAAAATAAATAAATAAAATATTGAAACAAAATTTAAAATAAATTATATATTCATATGTAATTTCATTCTAACTGTATTTTGTTATTAATATATATATATTGGAAACAGAATACACTTAGAATGACATTCTATATATATCTATCTATATATAAAATACAAATAACCGCAAATATATATAGATAGATAAATACATATAATTACATGAAAGATTACATTAGTATACACGTAGAATTTAAATACCTATAAATGCATATATATTAAAATTCTACGTGTATATTTAAGTAATTTTTTAACATAATTATGTCATTTAATTAATTAAAATTTGATTGACATGCCTGACAACACAGGGAGAAAGTGCAGAGAATTTAATTCGCAAGCACTATATTTGACCCTGTAACTCTCCAAGACACCATAAAACCTGTATATAGGGGGTACTGTTTTACTCGGGAGACTTCGCTGAACTCAAATATTAGTGTTTAAAACTGGTAAATTGTATTACAACGATGATATTTTAAGTAAAAGTGACGCTTTTTGCATTTTTTACAAACAAACGGCACTTTTATGGACTATATTATTGTTGTAATATGTTTTACTGTTTTAAAACACTAATATTTGTGTTTAGTGAAATCTCCCGAGAATAACAGTACCCCCCATGTACAGGTTTTATGGTTTTTTGGAAAGTTAGAGAGTCACATATAAGGCTCGCATTTCATTTTTTTGACATTGAAATTTGCCAGATTAGTTATGTTGCCTTTGAGACCGTATGGTAGCCCAGGAATAAGAATTACCCCCATGATGGCATACCATTTGCAAAAGTAGACAACCCAAGGTATTGCAAATGGGGTATGTCCAGTCATTTTTAGTAGCCACTTAGTCACAAACACTGGCCAAATATTAGTTTTTTGCTTTTTTCACACAAAAACAAATATGAACGCTAACTTTGGCCAGTGTTTGTGACTAAGTGGCTACTAAAAAAGACTAAACATACCCCACGTTCAATACCTTGGGTTGTCTACTTTTTCAAATGGTATGCCATTATGGGGGTAATTCTCATTCCTGGGCTACCACACCGTCTCAAAGGTAACATTACTAATCTGGCAAATTTCAATTTGAAAATGGAACGTTCTATATTTGACCCTGTAACTTTCCAAAACACCATAAAACCTGTTAATGGGGGGTACTGTTGTACTCGTGAGACATCGCTGATTACAAATATGTGCATTTTGTTGCAGTAAAACCTAACAGTATTATGACATTTACAGCTAAAATGTGAGGCGGAACTACAAATTAAAAAACAAAATTCTAATTTCTTACAGTTTTTTTTTATTTTATTCATAATAAATTGTTTCATATATAAATATTTTATATGAAATGAAAGCCCTGTTTCTCCTGAACAAAATGATATATAATAAGTGTGGGTGCATTTAATATGAAAGAGGTGAATTACGGTTGAACAGACATATAGCGCAAATTACAGTTTTTGTTTACGTTTTGTTTTGATCAGAACGTGCACTATTGACTCCGTCCTCAAGGGGTTAATGTGACATACAAATTAAGTAAAGTAAAACACATCTTTCAATAAATATTTACTGCCTCTGATAGGAATTCCCTAAATAAACTCTGGTTCCTTTATATGTCATATAATTAGCTAATTAACATGCACCTGCATGCATTTTAAGTTTCACAGAGTCTGAGACAGTTTTAGTCCTTTGTAAAAGACTACTCAACAGCTCTAAAATACATCCGTAAATTAATAACTCTATATTCACTAAACAGCGGGAATTAGAATTCATGGTGCAAAAATCATATGTAATGATTATATGTGACATCACTCATTAATAATAAAGCAATGTAATACAATTTTAAATTCTATGAATGACAGAAGGCTCACTCTATGCAATATAATATTTCTTTACTACTCACAGCAGCAAAATGGGGTTGACAGTAACCATAGGTAGAAGAAAAACTAGTGTGTAACCAAACAAGCTTGTATGTAACATGAAACAGCCAATCAGCAGGAGGCATTGACAATAAAGCAGGTGTCTCCTCAAGTATCTTCCTCTTGCTTTGCTGCTCGCTGGACAGTTAAGCATAGCATTTATATGATTACATTACTGATGTTTTATGTACATATTATTTGTAAAAGTGACACATTATTACTGCAATTTAGCCTGTTGCTCCCTATACATTTGTACTTACTCCATTTCTGCAGTTCACTAAAACTAATTTTCTCCTCAAGATCCTGGGCAGTCCTCATTTTGTATGAGAGTTATCTTCGCAATTTATCTCCCTTTTTCTTTCATTATTATGTTATTTTAGGGACCTCCTTTTCTGTTCCCATATATGATGTTTTTCAGCGTGGGAGTGTCCATTGGAATCACCTCACACATTTGCTCCCTCAAGCACATTGTAACTTACTTACATTGTACATTACCTCGGAAACTACTGAATTTGATTGCTTTCTTTACAGGGTACTGTTTCACATTCTATTGTCCCCCAGTAGTGAAAAATATAAAAGCACTATCCCAAATCCCTATGAACATTTAAATAATTGGAAGTGTTCCAATGGCCATTTATGTGTAAGCTCACCTGCTGCATCAAGGTAAAACCTCTATGGTGAGCCATACACTAACATTTCACCTTTCTGTCTTCAGCTAAAAGGTAAAAAAAACACAGAGGATGGGCAGCGCTGCGCTGTAACATGGCTGTGTAACACAAAAAATAAAAAAAAATACAAACATACAAAATTAAGTCCTGCGCTCAAACTCCCACTACTCCTGGGCAGCAGCAATGACTATAGTACTCATCAGCCCCTTGATGCAGCAGGGGAGGTTACACTTAAAGTTTTTATTTCATGTAGTTTAGACAATATTTGGGCGGTGTCATCCAAAGACCAGCATGTATTTTCTGTTCTGATTTCTTCCTCTGCTGTGTGGGCTAGTGCGACCGCCATCTTTTAGAGCTGTCCTCACGATTCTTGAGGCGGCAAAGAAATCGGCTTCTGATGATACTTCCCACCTTTGTTTGAACGCTTTTCAGGGTTTCCTCAAGTTCAGACCCTTGTGTTGTCCAAATGCCATGCTTTTAATTGCTTGTTAGTCGGTGGTCGAGCACACTCCCATAAGTAATACTTTTTAATTAGTGATGTCCCGAACGGTTCGCTGGCGAATAGTTCCTGGCGAACATAGCTAGTTCGCGTCCGCCACGGGCGGCGAACATATGCGATGTTCGGTCCGCCCCCTATTAGTCATCATTGAGTAAACTTTGACCCTGTACCTCACAGTCAGACACATTCCAGCCAATCAGCAGCAGACGCTCCCTCCCAGACCCTCCCACCTCCTCGACAGCATACAATTTAGATTAATTCTGAAGCTGCATTCTTTTTTTTTTATTATTCTTTTTTTTGTGTGTTTGTGTTTATTATACATTATCCTCCATAGCCAGTAACCTGTGTTTATTATACATTATCCCCCATAGCCAGTAACCTGTGTTTATTATACATTATCCCCCCATAGCCAGTAACCTGTGTTTAGTATACATTATCCCCCATAGCCAGTAACCTGTGTTTATTATACATTATCGCCCATAGCCAGTAACCTGTGTTTATTATACATTATCCTCCCATAGCCAGTAACCTGTGCTTAGTATACATTATCCTCCCCATAGTCAGTAACCTGTGTTTATTATACATTATCCTCCCATAGCCAGTAACCTGTGTTTATTATACATTATCCTCCCATAGTCAGTAACCTGTGTTTATTATACATTATCCTCCCATAGCCAGTAACCTGCGTTTATTATACATTATCCTCCCATAGACAGTAACCTGTGTTTATTATACATTATCCTCCCATAGCCACTAACCTGTGTTTATTATACATTACCCCCCATAGCCAGTAACCTGTGTTTATTATACATTATCCTCCCATAGCCAGTAACCTGTGTTTATTATACATTATCCCCCCATAGCCAGTAACCTGTGTTTATTATACATTATCCTCCCATAGCCAGTAACCTGCGTTTATTATACATTATCCTCCCATAGACAGTAACCTGTGTTTATTATACATTATCCTCCCATAGCCCCTAACCTGTGTTTATTATACATTACCCCCCATAGCCAGTAACCTGTGTTTATTATACATTATCCCCCCATAGCCAGTAACCTGTGTTTATTATACATTATCGCCCATAGCCAGTAACCTGTGTTTATTATACATTATCCCCCCACAACCAGTAACCTGTGTTTATTATACATTATCCCTCCATAGCCAGTAACCTGTGTTTATTATACATTATCCCCCCATAGCCAGTAACCTGTGTTTATTATACATTATCCCCCCATAGCCAGTAACCTGTGTTTATTATACATTATCCCCCATAGTCATTTATCGTTGGACCTAGGCAGCATGATGTCTTAGGCCAGCCCAGAGAGTGAGTGAGTGAGTGAATAATATAATATATATGTTCAGAAACATATTAGTAATATATGTAAATCGGGTTTATGCAAAGAGGGTGAAAAGGTATTAAAGAAAAACACACTTATTGCATTAAATTTCAAAGCCAAACTTTTAAAAGCTTTCCTCATTTCTTTCTCGGGATGAGGAATATATCGGTTGTAGACTGAGGATTTCCATCTGCCCAATCTTTTAATAATATGCACTGGAGTGTCAGTGTTGAAGGAGAACGAAGCTGCCCCTATTCTAAATGAAAGACACGAGACATGGATACAACCCAATCTTAGGAGTAGTGTTCTGATGTAGAAGATGAATTTAGGGATTCAGTGAGAGTAGTGGTGAAATGTGTGTGGCATGACTGAGTGTGGGTAAGTAAGAGTCAAGTATTTTAACTGGGCACTAGTTCTAGGTGGGATAAAGTGGTATAGTGGATGGATGAGTAGTTTGGTTCGTTTTAGAGGTTTGTAGAAAAAGTATATAGTGATCATGATTTTTAGCGATATCCAATATTTTTAAGGTGGTCTCAAACAAACATAAAATGCTATATAAAATTTGTGGGAATATCGAATAGTCGTGTACAGTAAATCAGAGAGGGCTCAGAATATCGCACCATCGATCAGTAACCTGGAGGAAGTAGGGGGTCTATCTGTTTTATTAAATACGCGGTAATTTGCTTTTAATGGGATAGGACGTTAGGAAAGGTGTGTGATTGGGATAAGTGGTTGTGGCTGTATTTACCTTATCCTGGGACCGACCTGGCTCCTAAGCTTGAGCCGCACGTGGCTGGATCACTCCTGCCTCCACACGAGCCGCATGCGGCTTGATCTTCTCTTCTGACTTAGCCGCGTGCACTGACCGCAGTGATCGGTCACGTGGCCCGCCTGGCACTAGGAGCTCGCTCTTAAAGGGGCAGTGGGAGCCAAAAGTTGATTCAGGCTCCCATTGGCCCACGTCATTCCAGCACCCCCACACACGAACATTTTGGGGGCGTAGGCATGACGTCTGCCAATCAAATGTTAAATGATATTTAAACTTCCCTAGCCCTATCCTAGCCCTATCCACTTTGTCCAATCGTGGTTTCTGTGTCAGTACCCTTTAGTGTGTTCCTTGATCTATTTTGTTTATTTTGGTATTGACCATGGCTTTGTTCTTGACTCTGAATTTATCTTTAACCCTTTCCAGTCTTGTTTGCCCGTGTGACTGATTACCATCTACCTGACTCTGGCTTGTTCTCATTTTTGTAGTCTCTCTGTTACCATGACCTCGTCTCGTTTCTGATTACGCTTTATCTCTGTCTGACGTTTAGTCTGGCCATTCTAAGTCCAGGTAATAAGTTATATCCTAGTCTTGTCCCTTGCTATCCTAAACTCTGCGTGTTGGAGTATTACATTATGACATTATGAAAAGAAATTATTGGGACATTTTTATTGAGATTCTTGCTATTTGGTTTACATGACACAAACAAAGCTTATTACTTGTTAATGTGACATGCAAATTAAGTAAAGTAAAACACATCTTTCAATAAATATTTACTGCCTCTGATAGGAATTCCCTAAATAAACTCTGGTTCCTTTATATGTCATATAATTAGCTAATCAACATGCACCTGCATGCATTTTAAGTTTCACAGAGTCTGAGACAGTTTTAGTCCTTTGTAAAAGACTACTCAACAGCTTTAAAATACATCCGTAAATTAATAACTCTATATTCACTAAACAGCGGGAATTAGAATTTATGGTGCAAAAATCATATGTGATGATTATATGTGACATCACTCATTAATAATAAAGCAATGGGCCCTGCAGGTTTAGGACAGCAAATGGCCTCCTATGAGGCAAGATTTTAAGAACAGGATCACCGTATGGACCAGATTGCCCAGGCCCATCAGACACTTTTGTCCAGAAATGCTTATTTGGCCCCTGAGACACTGGTATGCGTACCATCTCAACCCATACCTCCCATTCCTGAGGCATCTATCCTGACTAGAGATGTCCCGAATAGTTCGCTGGCGAATAGTTCCTGGCGAACATAGCTTGTTCGCGTTCGCCACGGATGGCGAACATATGCGATGTTCGGTCCACCCCCTATTCGTCATCATTGAGTAAACTTTGACCCTGTACCTCACAGTCAGCAGACACATTCCAGTCAATCAGCAGCAGACCCTCCCTCCCAGACCCTCCCACCTCCTGGACAGCATCCATTTTAGATTCATTCGGAAGCTGCATTCTTTTTTTTTTTTTTTCTTTTTTTTTTAGACAGAAGTGTGTTATACTTGACCATGCTAGGCTGAACGTGCGTATATCATGGCTAGTTGCACTGAGGGTATGAGTATATAGCAGTACATTGTTGTGAAAGATGGCTGTCATGTTTAGGGTGTAGCAGGGCCGCCATCAGGGGGTGACAACCATAACTGGGGGGTGACAACCATAACGGTAACGGTAACGGGAGTGACAACCATAACTGGGGGGCCCGGTCAGCGCTATGGCTGGTATAGCGCGACCGGGCCCCTTTAAGAAAAAAAAAAGCAGCCGCAAGTGCTGCTGGGAGGAAGTGGTTACTTCCTGTATGCGTGTATATCTGTTTCAGTATGTGTGTCTGTTAGTATGTATCTGTGTCCTTTTGTATCAGTGTGTGTGTTTGTGTCTGTGTGTCTAGTCCTGTGGGCGGAATTTGGAGGCGAACCCAGTGGGCGGTATTTGGAGGCGGGCCCCTGGGGGCCCAGACCCTGAGCTGAGTTAGGGGCCCCAAAATTTCTGGTGGCGGCCCTGGGGTGTAGCTTGCACGTTATCAACTGTGTATTTATATCAGCAACTCCACCACTAGTTATAAATCAAGTGTGAGTTGCCCCATGAGATGAGACTAGTGAATAACATAATACATGAACGGTTAAGGTAAAGGCATGTAAGGAACTATGACAATAAACTCTTTAGGAGGTGAAATAATGACATGTTTAAACTCTTGTTACTTTACGATTAGTTAATGTGCAGAGAGCAGTTCATGTGATCAAAGGCATGGTGTAAAGGATTGGCTATATTGGGACATGCTTGGCAGGCTGCTGTTTACTGCTTGTGCTAATCCGATCCCTTCTGGGTGCCAGGTGCAGACCCTGGGAGTCCTTGATACCTGGAACAACAAAGGCAAGTCTCTGGCTGATTGCCAGGTTTGTGGCTTGAGGCGGTGGAAGCTTGTTTTGTAGGGTGGTCAGATCTGTCCCGGTGGTGCTTCACGTCCCTGTGCGGGATTGTGGTGGCTTAAGGTGGAGGCGAGTGCTTGACGTGGGGCAGGCTCTGCATTTCTGTTTGTGTCTCCGGTCCTGTCTTAAACGCCTTTTGCGTTGGTGGATTTTAATGGGCACTGCTTCGCTTAGCTGTGGTGGAGCTTGTTGGGGCTGTGGTGGAGCTTGTTGGGGCTTCCTGCTTCCGGCTGCCTCTCCCGCCCAGTGAGCACCAGGCCACACTTGCCACGCGGAGGTAAGTAAGACTCTGTCGAGTTGCTGACCGCTATTAAGCATGTCGGGTCGGTCAGGTAGGAGCAACTTTGCTGGGTCATCCCCTTCTAGGGTGAAATTCGCTTGTTGATAGCTGCTTAAAGTGAGATATTGAGGGAGCTCACATGAAGTGCGTCTTTCCTCCATGACAGCTAGGCCCCGCCACCCGGAAGCTGCATTCTTAGTAAGAGGAGGGACAGTGTAGCTGCTGCTGATTTAATAGGGAAATTGATAGCTAGGCTAGTGTATTCAGTGTCCACTACAGTCCTGAAGGACTCATCTGATCTCTGCTGTAAGGACAGCACCCCAAAAAGCCCTTTTTAAGGCTAGAACATCAGTCTGCTTTTTTGTTTCCTGTGTAATCTAATTGCAGTTGCCTGCCTGCCAGCGTGTGTGTCAGGCTCACAGCGTATACTGTGCCCACTTGCCCAGTGCCACCACTCATATCTGGTGTCACAATAGCTTGCATTTAAAAAAAATAATAATTTTTTGACTGTAATATAATAGCAGTCAGTTTCCTTCACACGTGTGCGTTTCAGGGCCTGCCAGGGCACAGTGTCACACCAGTGCAACTCATATCTGGTGTAACAGTAGTGTACATAAAAAAAAAAACTAGAAATTTGACTGTGAAATAATAGCAGTCAGTTTCCTTTACATGTGTGCGTTTCAGGGCCTGCCAGGGCACAGTGTCACACCAGTGCAACTCATATCTGGTGTAACAGTAGTGTACATTTAAAATAAAAAATACAGGGGGCTTGTTGTCACCTTTCGGGGACCCTTAGTGTTGTACGTGGCTGGGTAGAGGAAGAGACCTTCAATGACATCAGTGAGGACAAGGAACGGGACATGGCTAGCTTCATATCCAACCTTGTGCAAATGGGGAGTTTGCGGTTGTGCAAATGGACTGTTTGCGGTTGTTTGCGGTGCGTTAAACAGGGAGTTTGGTCTGTCACTGTGAAGCGGGCGTAACCCTTACACTACCTGATCGATACAACATTATACCTGATGTTTTAAAGCACGTTATTCCAAACAATTTAGGAATGTTTGGTGATTTATGCCCTTTTTTTTTTTTTTTTTTTCTTTTTTTTTCGATTTGACAGGAGCAACAAATATACAGGATTACGTATTGCTTGCGCAGAAGCCAACAGTGGTGATACAAAAAGCATACAAATAACGTTCATCGTAATCAATTGTCTCCCGTCGAGAGTTTTTTATAAGTCTCAGGCATATGTCACTTGTCCCAGAGGAGACCTAATAGGGAAATCTAACTCTAGGTCTCCACATTCCCCTATCACATTGATCGTGCCTGAGGAGAGTTTGGTAAAACAAAGAAAATAAGGAATAAAAATAAAAGAAAAGAAAAGAAATATAAATAAAGATGAAGGTAGAATTGAGAGAAGAGACCTACCCTTAAGACTCAGGAAATGAGAAAAAAGGGTGGTCGGAAAAGGAGAAAAGTAGGAAATATAGGAAGAGAGAAGGGAAAAAGAGGTGGGGTGCAGGAACCGGGACGCGGCAAGAGCGGGACGAGCAACTGGGGCAAGAGCGGGACGGGCAAACAAAGGCCCCCTACACCCTGTTTTCCTGGTCTATATTATCAGTCCACAGCGGATCCCGCTACGCTATTATCCCAGGGCTCCCAAAGTTTCAGGAACTTCTCTGTTGTCCCCTTCACTCGCGCTGTCAGGTCGTCCATCAATCGACAGTCACGGATCCTAGATATCACGCCCGTAATCTCTGGACCTTCAGGAGAGAGCCACGCTGTGGCAATTGTACGTCTAGCCCCAAGGGTTATTTTGTGGACCAGTGTCTACTCTCTTTTGGTCCATCCATCGAGGGATCTGTTCAGTAAGTAAACCCATGGATCTAGTAGTAGGGGCTTGTTAAAGGTCTGTGTCAATAAATCCTCAACTGCCTTCCAAAAGCAACGTAGTTTCGGGCATTCCCACCACATGTGGAGATACGTTCCCCGGGTTCCACATCCCCTCCAGCAATAATCCGTATCCAGCTTGTGCATCTTATAGAGTTTGACGGGAGTGGTATACCCCCAGAACATGGTTTTCCATGTCTGTTCCTGGAGGGTGACGCAGACGGAGGAATTTTTGTTAGCTTCCCATATGTCTTGCCAGTCCACTCCCTCTAAAACTTCCCCTAGATCTGTCTCCCACTGATCGGCATGGGCCAACCGCCCCCATTCTTTGTTCTCCGTGCTAAGGTGGGCATATATGAGTGTTATTATGCCCTTGGGGACGGCCCCTTCTAGGCATAATTTCTCATAGAAAGTCAGCCCTTCTTGCACAGCTCCCTTTATGTGAGACTTTCCAGCGAAGTCCCGGATCTGAAGGTAGCGAAAAAAATTTGTCGGGGTTAAGTGGGACTCTGTCAGGGTTTCCTTGCTATTTTAAACAGCAACCCTTTCTGTTTCAGTGATTGAGTTTTCAGCTGCAATTACTATGAGCTCCTTCTGCTTGTTGCCACGGTTACTCACCTGTGAGTAGTAATGCTGCTAATCAGTTCTGCCTATTTAAGCAGCTAAGCCCAGAACCTCCTTGCCCTTGCGTGGTTTCCTGTTTCCCAGAAGTCTCCTTGTTCCTGTGTTTCCTGTTTGTTCCTGGTTCCTGACTCTGGCCTTGTTCCTGACTCTGCTGCTCTCCGTGCTCCTGATCCCTGGCTTGTCTGACTACCCGCTCTGGTGACTGACCCCTGCTTGATTCCTGGACTTTGCTTTTGTTATTTATTTGTTATTTATCAATAAAGGTGTGTTTGCATCTAGTTCCGTCTCTGTCTGGTTCCTGGTCCCTGACATTACGCAAGGGCCATGAATACAGATGGTACAGGCAAGACACCTATACCTAACCTACTTACCCAGTGGGACCAGCAGAACCACCATTTGGACCAGTATGCCCATCTGGATCCAGTACCCGGCCAGCCTGCGATTGCGGCCGCCTCTGCCTCACTTCCTGTTTTAGCACCAGTTGTAGCCTCCAAACCTGTAGCGGCTAGAGAAATGACTGGGTCTGTCCCGCTCCCTCAGTATTTTGGGGGCAACCCAGCTCAGTGCAGAGAATTTATAAATCAGGCTAAAGGAGACCTTGAAATCCTGCCCCAGGCATTTCCTACAGACAGTGACAACGTTCACTTCATGATTTCTTTGCTGTCTGAAAAGGCCCTAGCTTGGGCAAAACCTCTCTGGGTTTTGCCCCTACTGCCGAACTACTCATGTCTAATGCTCAGGGCACAAAAAACATTGTCGAGTATGCCAGTGAATTCCGTACCATGGCAGCAGAAGGTGGCTGGAACAACAAGACTCTCGTGGCTGCCTTTGCACAGGGTCTCTCCGATGTGTTTAAAAATGAGATTGCAGCCAGAGAATTACCTAAAGATCTCGAGGAACTGATATCATTTGTCACCCTCATTGACATCAGACTCCGAGAGAGATCCTCATCCAGGGAGCGCCTGCGGAGGCCTCTTGTAAATTTGGCACTGAGCTTTTCTTGCCCACCCGAACCTCCCTCACCTCCCTCACCTCCCATGCCTCCTGGTCCTGAGTCCTCTGTCTGTGTGGAGCCAAGGCGGCTAGGCTTCTCACGCCTCTCGGTCGAGGAGAGAGCCTTTAGGAGGAGGGAAGGTCTGTGCCTATACTGCGGACACCACGGTCACGTGTTAAAGTTTTGCACGATTCGTCCGGCAAAGGGCCCGCACCCAAGATACTGTCAGGGGCAGATCTTAGGTGGTCTTTCTGCAGACCCAGAGATATGTGTGCGCAAACCCTTGGTGCCTATTATCCTCTCCTGGCCTGATTCATCCATTAAAACCCAGGCATTTCTTGATTCTGGGGCCGCAGGCTTGTTTATAGATTGTGCATTTGCATCAAAGCACTCTATACCCTTACAGTCTCGCAAATTTCCACTAACCTTTGAAGCCTTCGATGGCAGACCAATACAGCCAACCCATGTGACCCAAGAAACCGTGCCCATATCTCTGGCTGTAGGGGCTCTACATCATGAGACGATCCACTTCCAGGTCATTTCCTCTCCATATTACCAGGTTGTTTTGGGATACCCTTGGTTACAGAAGCATAACCCCACAATTGATTGGCGCAAAGCTGAGATATTATCATGGTCCCAGCAATGCACATTTTCCTGTCTCCAGAAACCGGTCAAAGTTTTGGGCGCATGTTCTGCCTCTTCCTTACCCGCTGAGTACCAAGAATTCCAAGATGTATTCGACAAAGGTCAAGCCAGCGTTCTGCCACCACACCGTCCGTATGACTGTGGTATCGAACTCCAACCTGGTGCCAATCCTCCCCGTGGCCGGATTTACCCACTGTCTGTAGCAGAGAATCGAGCCATGGAGGAGTATGTTACCGATGCACTGTCTAAAGGTTTTATTCGGAAGTCATCTTCTCCTGCCGGGGCCGGCTTTTTCTTTGTAAAAAAAAAGATGGCGAGTTGAGACCCTGTATCGACTATAGGGGTCTCAATCGCATTACTATTAAGAATGCCTACCCCATTCCATTAATCACGGAGTTATTTGACCGCCTCAAGAGAGCAACGGTCTTCACCAAACTTGATCTGAGAGGGGCATATAATCTCGTCCGGATAAAAGAGGACCACGAATGGAAAACCGCATTTAACACCAGGAGCGGCCATTACGAATACCTAGTAATGCCCTTTGGACTTTGCAACGCTCCGGCGGTTTTCCAAGAATTTATAAATGACGTCCTGCGAGATATGCTGCAGCAATGTGTGGTGGTTTATCTTGATGATATTCTTATCCATTCCACATCTCTCGAGAACCATCACGCAGACGTTTCTCGTGTTCTACAGAGACTTAGAGAAAATAATCTGTTCTGCAAATTGGAAAAATGTGAGTTTAACTGCAAACAGGTCACATTCTTGGGATATGTTATCTCAGATGCTGGATTCTCTATGGCTCCTGAGAAACTTTCGGCTGTACTAAAATGGCCTCGACCTACGGGTCTTCTCTCTATACAACGTTTTCTGGGCTTCGCCAATTATTATCGGAAGTTCATACGCAACTTTTCTTCCTTGGTTAAACCTCTCACGGACATGACCAGGAGAGATGCTGATCCACAGCATTGGTCACAAGAAGCCATTACTGCCTTTGAGTCTCTCAAAGTCGCCTTTGCTGCTGCTCCTATACTGGCACACCCTAACCCTGCCTTACCATTCATTCTTGAAGTCGATGCGTCTGAGACAGGAGTAGGTGCCCTCCTGTCTCAACGTCCTAACCCTGAGAGCTCCAGGCATCCGTGCGGGTATTTCTCGAGGAAATTGAACCCGGCGGAATGCAATTACAAGATTGGTGACGGAGAACTTCTAGCCATAATTTTGGCTCTCAAAGAATGGAGGCACCTTCTTGAGGGTACTTCAGTGCCAATCCTCATCCTCACAGACCACAAGAATCTTACATATCTTTCCGAAGCTAAGCGGCTTTCCCCCCGGCAAGCTAGATGGGCTCTCTTTCTATCAAGATTCAATTATGTGGTTTCTTACTTGCCCGGTACTAAAAACATTCGGGCTGATGCCTTGTCTCGACAGTTCCCCCTCCATCTAGAGAGGAGATAACCCCTACTCCTGTGATTCCTCCGGACCATATACTGGCAACCATCCGTACTAACCTCACCTCACCCCTAGGCGAGGAGATTCTGGCTGCACAAAGTAATGCTCCTCCAGAGAAACCTAATGGCCGTTGTTTTGTACCTATTAACCTCTGTACGAAACTATTGAGTACATACCACGACCCCAAAGCAGCTGGACATCCAGGCAAAAACCAGTTAATATGGTCCGTCTCCCGGCAATTTTGGTGGCCTAGTCTCCGTTCGGATGTCACCGCTTTTGTAGCTGCCTGTCCTGTGTGCGCTCAAAATAAAACCCCATGACGCCCTCCAGTGGGTCTCCTGCAAACCATACCTAATGGTGAACGACCCTGGACCCACTTGTCCATGGATTTTATCGTAGATCTTCCGGTCTCCCGTGGCAATACAGTCGTTCTCATGGTTGTTGACCGATTCTCGAAGATGTCGCATTGCATTCCCTTGAAAAAACTACCAACTTCCCAGGAACTTGCAACAATTTTTGCTCGGGAGGTCTTTCGTTTGCATGGGTTACCCAAAGTGATAGTCTCAGATAGGGGTAGCCAGTTCGTGTCCAGATTTTGGAGAGCTTTTTGTACGCAAATGGGAATTCAGCTTTCCTTCTCCTCGGCCTACCACCCACAATCCAATGGTGCAGTGGAACGAGCTAACCAAACACTGGAACAGTTTCTGCGTTGCTACATTTCTGACCACCAGAACAACTGGTCTGATCTGCTACCCTGGGCGGAGTTTGCCCACAATAGTGCGATTAATGTTATGCCTCCTCCCGGCTATCCCCATTCTTGGCAAACTATGGGTTTCAACCGTCCATGTTGCCTGATACGTTCTTGCCACAGGGGATACCGGCATTGGAGGAACATCTCAGGGAACTCCGTTCCACTTGGGTGCAGGTTCAGAATTCTTTGCAATGCGCAATGCAGAACTACAAACTCCAGGCCGACCGCAGACGCCTTCCTGCACCTACCTATCAGGTCGGAGAGAGGGTCTGTCTGTCTTCCCGTAACCTACGCCTCCGTGTTCCCTCACAAAAACTGGCACCCCGATACGTTGGGCCATTTCGTATACTTCGAAGGGTTAACCCTGTAGCTTACGCACTTGACCTTCCTGCTAACATGCGCATCTCAAATGTTTTCCATGTTTCCCTCTTGAAACCGTTGGTTTGTAATCGCTACACCACCTCAGTGCCACGTCCACGTCCTGTTCTGATTGACAATCATGAGGAATATGAAATACGCAGCATCATTGACTCACGGGTCTTCAGAGGACAGATCCAATACTTGGTGCACTGGAAAGGATACGGTCCAGAGGAACGCTCCTGGGTTCCAGCCTCTGATGTACATGCACCATCCCTCCTTCGTTCCTATCACGCCCGCTTCCCCATGAAGCCCGGACCCACCAGCAGAGATGGGGGGAGTCGTTGAGGGGGAGGTACTGTCAGGGTTTCCTTGCTGTTTTAAACAGCAACCCTTTCTGTTTCAGTGATTGAGTTTTCAGCTGCAATTACTATGAGCTCCTTCTGCTTGTTGCCACGGTTACTCACCTGTGAGTAGTAATCAACCCTGCTGCTAATCAGTTCTGCCTATTTAAGCAGCTAAGCCCAGAACCTCCTTGCCCTTGCGTGGTTTCCTGTTTCCCCGAAGTTTCCTTGTTCTTGTGTTTCCTGTTTGTTCCTGGTTCCTGACTCCGCTGCTCTCCGTGCTCCTGATCCCTGGCTTGTCTGACTACCCGCTCTGGTGACTGACCCCTGCTTGATTCCTGGACTTTGCTTTTGTTATTTATTTGTTATTTATCAATAAAGGTGTGTTTGCATCTAGTTCCGTCTCTGTCTGGTTCCTGGTCCCTGACAGACTCTCGTTGGAGTTTGTCAAATTGGACTATCTGTCCATAACGGTATAGTTGGTAAATCCGCTGCAGTCCTATTCTCTCCTCTATCCTTTCGTCTGTATAGGACTTGTCTAGATATCCTGTGTCTCTTGTTCTGCCAGATGAACTCACCGATTGATCTTTGTAGCGGTGTCAATTGGGTTTTAGTACCGTGGATAGGCAAGGCTTGGAATAAGAACAGGATACGTGGGAGGATATTCATTTTGACTGAGTTGATCCGCCCAATCCAGGAAATAGGTTTGTCCGTCCACTTCTCTAAATCCCCGGTCAATGTTCGAAGTAAGGGACCATAGTTGGCGGAGTATAGGTGTAGTGGGTCAGCTGTGAGTTGGATACCCAAGTACTTCAAGGCATCTCTTTCCACTCTAAGTCTGAAGGTCTCTCGTAGGCGGCTTACGTCTGTATCTTGCATATAGACCGGCATTGCACTGGACTTTTGCATGTTGGCTTTATATCCCGATGTCGCTCCATACTCCCTTGTGACATCTTGCAGTGCCGCCATGGAGTCCAGGGGGTACGTGATGGTAAGGAGGACATCGTCGGCGTATGCCGAAATGGTAAATTCGCTATCTCCCACCCGCACTCCCCGTATGTCCGGATGTTGCCTGATAGCTTGGAGCAAAGGTTCCAGAGCCAGTACAAATAGAAGGGGGGAGAGTGGGCACCCCTGTCTGGTTCCGTTAAATAGCCGTAATGGGCCCCTGTAATCTGTACCTGCACCCGCACATCGTGGTACATTGCTTTCGTAGTCGTTATGAATTTGTCTGGGAACCCCAGGTGTTTCAGCACCGTGAACAGAAATTGCCACCGCACCCTATCAAAGGCCTTTTCTGCATCGATGGCGACCACCAACGTCGGCGTCTTCGAGGTCACCTGTTTCCAAATCAGATCGATGTTTCTCCTAGTGTTTTCAAACAGCTGTCTGCCCTGGACGAAACCCACTTGGTCGGCGTGGACAAGAGAGGTCAGCAACGGATTCAGTCTTTCTGCTTGGATTTTCTAAGATCATGGTTGATCAGTGATATAGGCCTGTAGTTTTCTGGTCCAAGTGGATCCTTGTCCGGTTTGGGTATCAAAACGATAGTAGCGAGGGCCATATTCGGGTCTAGCTGACCCCCCTGTCTGAGAGTGGTGAAGAGCCTGATCAGTGGAGGCGCTAGTTCCTCTTTAAAGACTTTATAATAGGAGCCTTGGAGGTCCTGGTGCCTTGTTGCCTTTCAGGCTCGAAATGGCTTTATATACTTCCTCCTCGGAGATATCCGCCGCGAGAATACTCACTGCCTCCCTCTTGAGTTTAGTCATCCCGAGTTTATTGAGATACTCGAGTATATTCTCTTCTTCTTTTTCATCATATGTCTGTTAATCTGGAGTATGATTGTATAATTGTTTATAGAATTCTTCAAACACCCGCACAATCTCGTCAGGCCTCGATTTTGTCGTGCCATCCGGGTGTCTGATGGCTGTTATATGGGAACGTTCCTGTCTGGGACGCAGTGTCCTGGCAAGGAGTGAATCAATTTTATTGGACTTTTCATAAAAAGTCCGTCTCGACCAGACCATGGAGCGCGCTGCGTCATCTAATAGCAAAGTCCGAATATCCCTCCTAACCGCTTCCAATCGCTCGTAGGTCTCCGTATCAGGGGCCATTTGGTGTTTCAGTTCAAGGGTCCTCAACTGTCCCAGCAAAGTTTCCAATCGAGAATGTTTCAGTTTCTTTCGTCTGGTAGCCAGCTTGATGAGAGACCCCCTGATCACATCCTTATGGGCGGCCCAGATCGTGCTCGCATTGACGTCCGGGGTATTGTTTGTGTCGAAATATTCCAGGATTTCCAATCGTATCTGTTCCCTCAAGGCGGGGTCTTGTAGTAGGGATGCGTTTAATCTCCAATTCCATGGAGAGGCCACGCACAGGTTGCCCAAGGTAATGGACACATCGGCGTGGTCCGACCATGAGATATTTCCAATCTTCGAGTCGACTTTCCTGGGCATGTCCAATACATTGGTTAAGAAGAGGTCGATGCTAGAATATGTACCATGCGGTGCCAAATAATATGAGTATTCCTTGTCTCCCGGGTGGTGTGCGCGCCAGACGTCTACCAAGCCAGTGTCTGTCAAAAACTGGTTGAGTAATCGATCCTGTCCCCCCCTGCCTTGAGACCTCGGGGTTCCGTCCCGTGAGCTCCTATCCACGGCCGGGCTCGGGGTCGCATTGAAGTCCCCCCCAACATAAGTCATACCGTGGGGTAATGCCGCTATTTTCTCATGGAGTTTCTTCCAAAAAACTGGATCCAGCTGGTTTGGTGCATATGGATTAATGAGGTGGACTGTATGCGAGTGCAGGATGCCCGAGACTATAATATACCGACCCTCTGGGTCTGCCTCTTGGACCATTTTCCTTAAGGGGCAGCTGTTTCTGATGAGAATGGCTACGCCGTTGCGTTTACGAAGCGATCTAGCTTCATAGGAACCCTTGAAGACATGGTCCTTCAGACCGAACGTGGCCTGTTTAGGTAGATGTGTTTCCTGTAGAAATGCTATATCTGTGTGTAGCCTCTTTAGTTCCTTGAACAGCAAACAACATTTCCTAGGAGCATTGAGGCCCTTAACGTTCAATGTAGTGATTTTAAGTGTCATCGTGTGTCGCTGCCATCCCCGCTACCGGATACCTGGTCCCTAAATCATTTAGTCCCCCGCCCGCTTCTAAGTCCGGCGACCCCCCCGAGATCCCCCGCGCCCCCCACCCCCCAGATCCGCACCACCAGGAGAGAGAACAAAGAGACAGAAGAAGGAAAGAAGGAAAGAAAGAAGAGAACCAAGGCATCAAAATCCATTCGGATGCAGAGAAGCACTGGTCTCACCAGTAGCCAGTGTTTTGTGGGTAGCATGTTCCCTCATCTCCCACCATGATCAACGCAAGAAGGGAGCAAGGATCCCTGAGCTCCAACTCCTACGCGCCCCCTAAGGTTTGAATAGACCTCAATGTGACTTCGTCTGGGTAGACGTCTAGAGATATCAACAAGTCCCACACCGGGTTCCCCAGTCCCGTCCCTGGCACTCCCCCGTCAGTGGAGCCCTCTTAGCTTCGTCAGCCCCCCGTCCGCCCATGACCTGAGCTAGGTCAGATCGGTTCGGCCCTTAAAATTGAGTCACGTAGGTAGGGGAGTATAAAATTAGCCCCCAAAAGGGAACCCACCCAACCCCCCCATCTGTAACCCCGTCACGTCAATATTTGACAACCTCAGCAGGAACCATACCGTAAATAACTGATGACAGGTTCCTAGACAGCATCACAGAATTGGTATTATTGCCCTCAGCTGAAGTAATCACAAAACAGAGATATACATGTAGGGGAGATAATGGGTACAGGGCACATAACGTAAGCACAATGGGTATAGAGAAGCCAACCTTGTTATGCGTCTCATGTATGTATTAATTGTTATTGCCATGTGGGGGGGGGGGTGAAAAATGGAAGGGCACGCCCCTCCGTAGGTGTCCCGTAGGCAGCCATGATCTCTAAAGGATACTCCAGCAAAGCAATGGATCTAAGGAAAAAGGGGATAAAGCGCCCACCCCTCCCCACATGCCAATGGCACCAGCACAGAACATGTTAACCAGAGTAATATAGGCTGAGGCAAGCATACAAACTATGAAGCATTAACCCGGTATACACCAGAAAATTGTATTATGAGAGTCGGGGGGATCCTATGATGTCCCCCAACCTCTACAAGAAGGTGTAACCTAGAACTATATACAACGCTGTAAGCCATATACAGGTATTTAACTTCTGACCTCGTAATGTCCATTTTATTATATCGTCTTTTTATTTATTTATTTATTTTTTGTTGTTTTTTATTATTATCTTTCTTTTTTTTCATTTTTCCTCCCTTTTGTTCTTCTGTGTAAGTTAAATCAGTAAATCGTAGGTTTTTTCTTGTTTTGTGTTTCAAAGATAAAAAGATTACATTTGTAAGTCATACGGCGTTTTTTTTGTGGTTTTTTTTGTGTGTGTTTCTAAACCATGTATTGTCTTTTAACATTTGCTGTAGTGGAGATTTGTAAGACGTAAGGGGTATTTGTATTAATTAATCCTCTTTTAAATTTTAAAATATATATATTTTTTTCTGTTGGGGGGAAGTGTACATGAACAAAGCACAACGAAACTCCAGTGTCCTAGACAAAAGAGTATATACCACCTGGCGGCAAGGGACAAATCGTGTCTCCATCCGCCAGAAGGCCGGTGAGATGCGGGATGGGGGAGGAGGGGCACAAAGCCCCCAACTTGGCGGAAACATATATTCATCGAATCCAGTGGGAGGGTAAGAGAGGGAGGGAGGAGAGGGGGGGAGGGAGGAGATGGGGGGGGAGGGGGGAGGAGAGGGCAAAGTGGAAGGTGCATTACACTCTTCACATAGGTGACATAGCAACACAGTAACAGGGTGTCCATAACAAATGCAGCTGGGTCAGAGCCATCCCGGTGTTGCAGAAAAGAGGGTCAACCAGGGTAGCATCAGGTTGCCATAGAGAGTTGGGCCGCAAATGTGTCCACCTTCCGGCGAGCTAAGTCTGCACAACAAGGCCCAAGCTTTGGGAAACACCCAACCCTGATCCCTCCCAAACCAAGTGAGGGGCTTTCGGGATACTGAAATTACACCCTCCGCTCCATGACAGGTGTAGCAACCCCAATAAAAAGGCACGGCCAACTAAGGAGAAAAAATAATTGCGTGAAGAAGTCCAAAAAAAATAAGTACCACAAAAAAGAAAATAAATCAGATACGGCCCAAGTGAGATGGCCTTAACCGCCATGCCATGACCCCATCCCCGTATCCCGATCCCTGACACAAATATAAGGTGGGTACCACCGTGCCTCGTGTAGACCCCCCGCCTCAAGCCCCCACCCCAAGGGGGATGTAAAAAGACACCCCACTGAGGTCGGTCCCAAAAGGCTGGAAACTACCGTGTATGGTGTAAAGGAAATACGATACCCTCTGGTCATCAGCGATGGCTCCTGGCCCCAGCAGCACTCCACTCGTTCGGCAACTGCGGGAGATCATCCAGGTACAGGGAGATATCTGGAAGCCCTGGGGGTGGTTGCACTACTAGGTTCCACAAGAAACGTTGAGGGTCGCCTCCTGGTGACAAAACGTGCGCCTGGTCTCCTCGGAACACCAGCAGCTTAAAAGGAACTTTTACGGCCTGCTCCTCGTAGGGCCTCCGTTATCGGCCGCCACTCCCTCCGGCGCTGTAACGTGGATGGTGCCAGATTGTGGTAAAGGGAGATCACTGCTCCGTCGTGCCGGATGGGCCTATCACGGCTTTTCTTCATGAGGGCTTCCTTGGTGCCAAAGTATAGGAAATGAGCGATGATGTCTCTCGGGGTATTAGCATCAGCCCTCTGAGTTCTCAGGGCTCTATGCACCCTCTCAACGTGCCACTGCTCTTCAGGGAGGCCAGGGAGGAGAGGCCGGAGGAGGGAAAGCAGGATCTCCCGCAGGTTTTCATCCTTCTCCTCAGGGAGCCCCCTGAGGCGGAGGTTATTCCTCTGGGACCTGTTCGCCATGTCCTCCAACGCCAGGTCAGTTTCCACCATATGGGGCCGCCACCCGATTCACCCTCTCGACCACATCGTTGTGGGCTCGTGCAGTGCTATCCATGCGGTCCTCCAGGGCCGCAGTGTGCTCTCCCAAGGCCCCTATATCCGCCTGGAGTACGGCTGTCGACTTGGCTATCTCTCCAGCCAGGAAAGCCCTGACTTCAGCCAACTTGGCCAGCACAGTATCCTGCTCTGTAGTCGACGCCTCAGTGTCGACCCGAGTTGGGGTGCGTGGGGATCCTCCGTCGCCATCTTGGCTTCCCGGCCGACCATGCCGCTGCATGGTGAAGTGGTCGAGGACGGAGCCCCCGGAATCCGTGGCTTTTTTCCCCTGTTTCTTGGGTACCCTCCTCTTCATGTTGGGGGACCCTGTGTGGGGTAATTTAAGGCTCAATTAGGTCGCTTTTGATAGCGTAAGGCGCGGTGAGTGCGGAGCTCTACCGAGGCATGTCTAGGCTCATTAACGGTCTAGCCATGCCCCCCGATTTATGCCCTTTATGGATTAAAACCAGATTCTGCATCAATTATGTAATTTTCCATGGGAGTTTTGCCATGGATCCCCCTCCGGCATGCCACAGTCCAGGTGTTAGTCCCCTTGAAACAACTTTTCCATCACTATTGTGGCCAGAAAGAGTCCCCGTGGGTTTTAAAATTCGCCTGCCTATTGAAGTCTATGGCGCTTCGCCCGGTTCGCCTGTTCGCAAAAATTTGCGGAAGTTCGCATTCGCGAATGGAAAATTTTATGTTCGCGACTTCACTATTTTTAATCAATTTTCAATTCATATCTGAACATCATCAAGAAAACAAACGTAAAATCATAGAATATGTAAAAAAAAAACATCATGTTAACAAACTGCAAGTCTACACTAGACGAGAAACAATACTCAGGATTTGTATACTTTTTCTTAGGGTAATCAACCTTAGAGTTTTGAGAAGAAGAATTTAAAAACAATTGAGATTTGGGCTAGTGTGCAGGTAACTTTTATTTTTTGTGCTTGTTTTGCAAGTATTGGGGCTGATGTGTGCTTTGGTCGTTTCCGCCGCCCAGGAGTAGTGGGAGTTTGAACGCAGGACATATTTTTGTGTATTTGTATTCACTTTTTGTTACATGCTGCTACCCATCCCATATGTTCCCTATTAACCCCTTAACCCCTTAATGACACAACTTCTGGAATAAAAGGGAATCATGACGGAATATATCCGTCGTCTGTCCTTAAGGGGTTAAAGACTGAGCCAAATGTACACGTTGTGAACAAAACAAAACATAAACAAAACCTGGCATTTGCACTACATGTCTGTCCAACCGTAATTCACCTCTTTCATATTAAATGCACCCAACCTTATTATATCATTTTATTCAGGGGAAACAGGGCTTTCATTTAATATAAAATATTTAACTATGAAACATAATTTAATATAAAAAAATGGGAGATAATAAGAAATATTGTTCTTTTTTTAGTTCTACATGCCATTTTAACTGTCAATGTCATAATACTGTTTGCTTTTACTGCAATAAAATACACATATTTGTATTCAGCAAAGTCTCACATGCAAAACAGTACCCCCTATGTACATGTTTTATTATGTTTTGGGAAGTTACAGGGTTAAATATAGCACGTTACATTTGAAATTGAAATTCGCCAGATTGGTTACGATGCCTTTGAGACTGTATAGTAGCCAAGGAATGAAATTTACACCCATAATAGCATACCATTTGCAATAGTAGACAACCCAAGGTATTGCAAATGGGGTATGTCCAGTCTATTTTAGTAGCCGTTTGGTCACAAACACTGGCCAAAGTTAGCTTTAGTATTTGTTTGTGTGTGAAAAATGCAAAAAACGCCAATTTTGGAAAGTATTTGTGACTAAGTGGCTACTAAAAAAGACTGGACATACCCCATTTGCAATACCTTGGGTTGTCTACTATTGCAAATGGTATGCCATCATAGGGGTAATTTTCATTCTTGGGCTACCATAGGGTCTCAAAGGCAACGTAACCAATCTGGCGAATTTTAATGTGAAAAAATGAAACACAAGCCTTCTATTTGACGCTGTAACTTTTGAAAACACCATAAAACCTGTACATGAGGGGTACTGTTGTACTCGTGAGACTTCGCTGAACACAAATATTTGTGTTTCAAAACAGTAAAAAGTATCACAGCAATAATATCATCCATGTAAGTGCTTTTTGTGTGTGAAAAATGCAAGAAAATTCACTTTTACTGGCGATATCATCATTGTAATACATTTTACTGTTTTGAAACACTAATATTTGTGTTCAGTGAAGTCTCCCGAGTAAAACAGTATCCCCCATGTACAGGTTTTATGGTGTCTTGGAAAGTTATAGGGTTAAATATAGTGCTAGCAAATTAAATTACCTATACTTTCGGCATGGGTTGTCAGGCAGGTCCCGCTAATTGTAATTAATTAAAATACCTAATTATGTAAAAATATTACATAAATATATATGTAGAATTAATATATATACGTATGTGTATATATATATATATATATATATATATATATATATATATATATATATATAAATATATGTATATGTGTGTGTATATATATATATATATATATATATATATATATGTATATATATATATATATATATGTGTGTATATATATATACATTTTTTTTAATATTTTTATTTATATATAGGTATATATATATAGTGATACATACATATATATTTATGTATATAGATATATATTATTTTGTTCTACATGTATTTTGATATAAATATATATATATATATATATATATTAATATCACAATACAGTTAGAACAAAATAACACACATCTATATATTTTTTAATTATTTATTTTTAATTATTTTTTACATTTTATTTTTAACCCCTTCAGGACGGAGTCAATAATGCACGTTCTGATCAAAACAAAACGTAAACAAAAACTGGAATTTGCGCTATATGTCTGTTTACCCGTAGTTCCCCTCTTTCAAATTATATGCACCCACACTTATTATATATCATTTTGTTCAGGAGAAACAGGGCTTTAATCTATCATTAACTATTCATATATGGAACATAATTTATGATGAATAAAATTTAAAAAAATGTGAGAAAATAAGATTTTTTTTTAAATTTGCATTACCGTCTGACATTTTAACTGTGAATGTCATAACACTGCACATATTTGTAATCAGTGATGTCTCACGAGTACAACAGTACCCCCCCATTAACAGGTTTTATGTTGTTTTGGAAAGTTACAGGGTCAAATATAGAACATTTCATTTTCAAATATAAATTTTCCAGATTAGTAATGTTACCTTTGAGACGGTGTGGTAGCCCAGGAATGAGAATTACCCCCATAATGGCATAGCATTTGAAAAAGTAGACAAGCCAAGGTATTGAAAGTGGGGTATGTTTAGTCTTTTTTAGTAGCCACTTAGTCACAAACACTGGCCAAAGTTAGCGTTCATAAACGAATATTTGGCCAGTGTTTGTGACTAAGTGGCTACTAAGAAAGACTGGACATACCCCACTTGCAATACCTTGAGTTGTCTACTTTTGCAAATGGTATGCCATCATGGGGGTAATTCTCATTCCTGGGCTACCAACGCTCTCAAAGGCAACATAACCAATCTGGCAAATTTCAAAGTGAAAAAAATGAAATGCAAGCCTTATATGTGACTCTCTAACTTTCCAAAAGACCATAAAACCTGTATATGGGGGGTACTGTTATTCTCGGGAGACTTCACTAAACACAAATATTAGTGTTTTAAAACAGTAAAACATATTACAACAATAATATAGACCATAAAAGTGCAGTTCGTTTGTAAAAAATGCGAAAAACGTCAATTTACTTAAAATATCATCGCTGTAATACAATTTACCAGTTTGAAACACTAATATTTGAGTTCAGCGAAGTCTCCCGAGTAAAACAGTACCCCCTATGTACAGGTTTTATGGTGTCTTGGAGAGTTACAGGGTCCAATATAGTGCTTGCGAATTAAATTCTCTGCACTTTCTCCCTGTGTTGTCAGGCATGTCAATCAAATTTTAATTAATCAAATCACATAATTATGTTAAAGATTATTTAAATATACACGGAGAATTTTAATATACCGTATATACTCGAGTATAAGCCGACCCGCATATAAGCCGAGGCCCCTAATTTTACCCCAAAAAACTGGGAAAACTTATTGACTCGAGTATAAGACTAGGGTGGGAAATGCAGCAGCTACTGGTAAATTTCTAAATAAAATTAGATCCTAAAAATATTATATTAATTTAATATTTATTTACAGTGTGTGTATATAATGAATGCAGTGTGTGCGTATGAGTGCAGTGCGTGTATGAGTGCAGTGCGTGTATGAGTGCAGTGCGTGTATGAGTGCAGTGTGTGTGCGTATATATTAATTGAATATTTATTTCCAGTGTGTGTATATAATGAATGCAGTGTGTGTGTGTGAGTGCAGTGTGTGTGAGTGCAGTGTGTGTGAGTGCAGTGTGTGTGAGTGCAGTGTGTGTGAGTGCAGTGTGTGTGTGAGTGCAGTGTGTGTATGAATGCAGTGTGTGTGAGTGCAGTGTGTGTGAGTGCAGTGTGTGTGAGTGCAGTGTGTGTGAGTGCAGTGTGTGTATATGAATGAAGTGAGTGTGTGTGATGCAGTGTGTGTGATGCAGTGTGTGTGAGTGCAGTGTGTGTATATGAATGAAGTGTGAGTGTGTGTGATGCAGTGTGTGTTTGTGTATGTGTTGGTGGGGGTGGGCATTTCATATATTATTAATTATTATTTTTTTAATTTTTTTATATTATTATTATTTTATATTATTATTTATTATTTTATTATTATTTTTTTAATTTTTTTTTATATTATTTTTTTTATTTTTTTATATTATTATTTTTTTATATTATTATTTATTATTTAATTATTATTATTATTATTATTTTTTATTATATTTAACAAAAAAATTTCGTCCCCCCCTCCCTGCTTGATACATGGCAGGGAGGGGGGCTCCTTCCCTGGTGGTCCAGTGTCATTGGTAGTTCAGTGGTGGGGAGAGGGGGGCTGTCAGAGAGTTTACTTACCTTTCCTGCAGCTCCTGTCAGCTCCCTCCTCCTCCGCGCGGTCTGTGCAGCTCCCTCTGTCAGCTCCCAGTGTAAGTCTCGCGAGAGCCGCGGCTCTCGCGAGACTTACACTGGGAGCTGACCGAGGTGCTGAACGGACGGCGCGGAGGAGGAGAGAGCTGACAGGAGCTGCAGGAAAGGTAAGTACAGCTCTGCCAAACCCCCTCTCCCCCCTGTCTGTATTATGGCAATGCAAATTGCCATAATACAGACTATGACTCGAGTATAAGCTGAGTTGGGGTTTTTCAGCACAAAAAATGTGCTGAAAAACTCGGCTTATACTCGAGTATATACGGTATATGCATTTATAGGTATTTAAATTCTACGTGTATACTAATGTAATCTTTTATGTAATTATATGTATTTATCTATATATACATATTTGTGGTTATTTGTATTTTATATATAGATAGATATATATAGAATGTCATTCTAAGTGTATTTTGTTACCGATATATATATATATATATATATATATATATATATATATATATATATATATTAATAACAAAATACAGTTAGAATGAAATTACATATGCATATATAATTTATATTAAATTTTGTTTCAATATTTTATTTATTTATTTTATTATTTTATTTATTTAATATTTTAATTATAAGTATTTATATATAATATATATATGTACATCTATTATATTTATAATATTTATACATATTATATATATGTAATGTCATTCTAAGTGTATTTTAATATTAATATATATACTTATATGACACTTAGAATGACATTACATATATATAATATGTATATATATATATATAAAAATATATTTAATTTATTTTTACATTTGTTTAATTTTTTTTTTTTTACTTTCCCACCAGCAGGGGGACTGTCTGATATTTCAGACAGTCCCCCTGCTGGCAGATCCATAGCCAGCTCTTTGAGAGCGATCACATGGCCCCCGGGGGCCTCATTTGCCGGAGGGGGCTGCCTGGGCTGTCAGGCAGCCCCCCAGAAGAGGATCGCAGCGGAGGTGAGTACAACTCATCTCCTGAGGCTCAAAGCCGTTACGGCGTTCCATGCCGCCGCAACAGCTTTAAAGCCCTTTTAATGCGGGACGGCATGGAACGCCATAACGGCGTTAAGGGGTTAAACGTATTTACATATTTTTTTATATTATATATATATATATATATATATATATATATATATATATATAAAATATATGTGTTGTACCTTGCACACAAGCTAACCTTTTTTAGCAGATCAAAACCGGGTGCATTACCAGGGCCAAATGTCCATAGATCCATGTGACTGCACGTGACGCATCCTAGGCATCTAACCGACCCTCTTATTTGTTCTTTGGATGTAGCTCGGTAACTTTTAACAGGATCTGTATGAACTATAAGGTCTTTTAAATTTCTATTTCTTTTGAAGCAGATCATCGGTGCTTGTTTGAATACTTTACTTTAGTATTCAAACAAGCACCGATGATCTGCTTCAAAAGAAATAGAAATTTAAAAGACCTTATAGTTCATACAGATCCTGTTAAAAGTTACCGAGCTACATCCAAAGAACAAATAAGAGGGTCGGTTAGATGCCTAGGATGCGTCACGTGCAGTCACATGATCCCGGCAAAGAAACCGACCCTCACATGATCCCGGCATCTAACCGACCCTCTTATTTGTTCTTTGGATGTAGCTCGGTAACTTTTAACAGGATCTGTATGAACTATAAGGTCTTTTAAATTTCTATTTCTTTTGAAGCAGATCATCGGTGCTTGTTTGAATACTAAAGTATTCAAACAAGCACCGATGATCTGCTTCAAAAGAAATAGAAATGTAATACTAAAGTATTCAAACAAGCACCGATGATCTGCTTCAAAAGAAATAGAAATTTAAAAGACCTTATAGTTCATACAGATCCTGTTAAAAGTTACCGAGCTACATCCAAAGAACAAATAAGAGGGTCGGTTAGATGCCTAGGATGCGTCACGTGCAGTCACATGATCCCGGCAAAGAAATTCAACAATCCACATAATAACAAAGTTTATACCATCAAATTCACAATAACGTGCAAGACGACACACGTGATATATAAGTTTAATTGCCCATGTGGACTTTGCTATGTAGGAAAAACCGAAACGGCTGTATGTGAGCGTATCAGGGGGCACAGGTCCAGCATACGGCTGGCCTACAGGGACGGCCAATCCGACAAGCCAGTGGCCAAACATTTTCTGGAACTTGGACACCCTTTAGCCGCACTCAAATTTGTGGCAATCGACCACATCCCATTATCAAGAAGAGGGGGCGATAGGGGTAAGGTACTCTTAAATAGGGAAGCATTCTGGATACACGAGCTGGACACTGTTTCTCCCAAGGGACTCAATGAGTCATTATCATTACATTCGTTTCTGTAAAGTATAAGAACTGCGTTAGCCCCTGTCTGCATAATATATGAATATGAATATACTATGTATTAAATGTGCTCTGATATTTTAATAACTCTGGGTACACATATAATAGCCAACAATGGAGATAAATAATTATAATGTAAAGAGATTTATACAAAAAATATTTTGCCGCATACACTGTATGTGAATAGCAGCTAATTATGTATAGATAAGCAGACATTCTCCTCCATCGTTTGGCCACCTATATGTATCACCAGAAATGCTAATTTATTTTTACAAATTTTTTATGTGTTAATTTTTGCATGCATATATAGAGGTACGGTATTACTTTATACTAATAGCACTTTAAATATTGTATATGGGTGTCATTTTATTAATTCACTTTATTACTTCACTGACACTCTAGTCACTTTAAAAGTTTAAATACTTTTACTATAATGCTTTTCACTTTATGCACCAAAGCACTTTCTTTGTACAAAGGCACTTCTAGGCCATACTGACTCAGAGGAGCAATATGGCTGTATATGTATATCGCTACTTTAAACACCAATGTAAGCAGTCAATTTACTGTCTCACATACTTATAATTATAGATCAGATTCAAGTGATTTCGCACTGAATACATTTATATTTTCATTATATATTATTTTTTATGATTTATCAGCCTAATTACACTGTAACTGGGTGTGTTGTTGGCAAAACATTGCCATGATGACGGTTGGAGACACTTCCGTGTTACTGCAGTAATGATAGCGTCATGACGTGATGACGTCACGTAAGGGGGCGGGCACTATTCCGCACAGGCGCAGTCCAACGGCTAGAACGCCGGGTTCCACCATACCTACACCTGGGGTGAGTTATTCACATTTATTTCAATAATTGTATCCCTATATATGTAATATGTTGTTCAATGATTTTTTAATCCTGATGAAAGTCCACAAGAGGGACTGAAACGTTGATTTTTATGGAACTGGAATAAAAGTTATATTTTAAACGAAATACCCGTGAGTGCAGCCATCTACTTTGGATATATATATATATATATATATATATATATATATATATATATATATATATATATATATATATATATATATATATATAAAACAATAATTATATATATTTTATCAGTATCAGTCTACGTGTAATTTGATATTATATATATTAATAGTAAAATACACCTAGCCAGTGTATGTGTGTTTATGTATTTGTGTATATATATATATATATACTTAGATCATATATATAAAATATATATATGATCTAAGTATATAATTATAATTTTTTTAACTTTATTTGATTTGATTTCCAGCCAGCAGGGGGACTAACTGTCATTACAGGCAAGGACCTCACTCTCACATGGCCGGGGGGGGGGGGGGGCGGAGGAGGCAGGATCCGCCGCTGGGGACTCCCTGGGATCCCAGGTGAGTCTCCCCAACCGCGATCGCCGGCGTGGGATCACCAGCGACCGGGTAAGTAACAAAAAAACGTAGGGCATATTATTACGCCCTGCACCGTTTAGAGACGCTTAGAATAGGGCGTAATAGTACGCCCTCCGGTTTTAAGGGGTTAATTAATATGTAGGGGTTTAGAGAAATGCCCCTCTTTGTCTCATTAGAGATTTCATTGCCTGAAATTCAAGGAAGCAATGTGAATTGTTAGTGTAGGAGGCCTTGACATGGCAGGTGGGCTTACATCTAATGGCCATTGGAATTACTAAATAACCTCCATTTATGCAAATATGCATAGGGATTTGGGCTAGTGTGCAGGTAACACTTTTTTTTTTTTTTAATTGCTTGAATTTGATAACAATTTTGCATTAAGATAAAGAGGAAAAATTGACAGTAATTTAAGTGGTAATTAAAATCTTATTTGAATAACAATTTTTGCTTTCAATCACTTTGATTAGACAACCAAAATTGAATACGCATTTTGGTTTTGTGACTGAATGGCTTTATTGTTTCCTTATTGAATTAGCATACAAACTGTTGAGTTTTTTAAGTAACTAGAAAGGATAAAATCAAAAGAGGAATCAAAGTGTTTATTTCAATTTTATAAATGAAAAACATTTTTAATTTATATGATATGCACTTACTTTGTTGGATATTTTCATGCAAGGGCTTTGTTATGCACACCAAGCAAACATACATATAAATGCATATGTATTTTCTTCTGTGCTAAATGCAGGCTAAAATAAATAAACTGTGAGTATAGTTTAGTTGGAGAACTTCTCCAGAATAGGTTTTGCCTACATTTTGACATTCAGATATTAGTTTCTGACAATATGTGGTTTTATGAATAAGACACTGTGCGTCAGAAGTAAAAGCCCTCACTTTAAGGACACCAGTACTACATTACAGTGAGGGAAAAAGTATTTGATCCCCTGCTGATTTTGAACGTTTGCCCACTGACAAAGAAATAATCAGTCTATAATGTTAATGGTAGGTGTATTTTAACAGTGAGAGAGAATATAAAAAAAAAAAATCCAGAAAAACGCATGTCAAAAAAGTTATACATTGATTTGCATGTCAATGACTGAAATAAGTATTTGACCCCTTCAACTTAGTACTTGGTGGCAAAACCCTTGTTGGCAATCATACAGGTCAGACGTTTCTTGCAATTGGCCACCAGGTTTGCACACATCTCAGGAGGCATTTTGTCTACTCCTCTTTGTAGATCCTCTCCAAGTCATTAAGGTTTCGAGGCTGACATTTGACAACTCGAACCTTCAGCTCCCTCCAAAGATTTTCTATGGGATTAAGGTCTGGAGACTGGCTAGGCCACTTAATGTGCTTCTTCTTGAACTACTCTTTTGTTGCCTTGGCTGTGTGTTTTGGGTCATTGTAATGCTGGAATACCCATCCACGACCCATTTTCATTGCCCTGGCTGAGGGAAGGAGGTTCTCACCCAAGATTTCACGGTACATAGCCCCGTCCATCGTCCCTTTGATGTGGTACAGTTGTCCTGCCCCTTAGCAGAAAAACACCCCCAAAGCATAATGTTTCCACCTCCATGTTTGACGGTGGGGATGGTGTTATTGGGGTCATAGGCAGTATTCCATTTCCTCCAAAAACGTCAAGTTGAGTTGATGCCAAATAGCTTGATTTTGGTCTAATCTGACCTCAACACTTTCACCCAGTTCTCCTCAGAATCATTCAGATGTTTATTGGCAAACTTCAGACTGGCCTGTACATGTGGTTTCTAGAGCCTGTGGACCTTGTGGGCGCTGCAGGATTTCAGTCTTTCATGGCGTAGTGTGTTACCAATTATTTTTTTGGTGATCATGGTCCCAGCTGCCTTGAGGTCATTAACAGGATCCTCCAATTTAGTTCTGTGCTGATTCCTCACCATTCTCGTGATCATAATGAAACTCCAAAGGTGTGATCTTGCATGGAGCACCAGACCGAGGGAGACTGACAGTTATTTTGTGTTTCTTCATTATGCGAATAATTACACAAACGGTTGTCACCTTCTCACTGAGCTGCTTGGCAATGGTCTTGTAGCCCATTCAAGCCTTGTGTAGATCTACAATGTTGTCCCTGACATCCTTGGACAGCTCTTTGGTCTTGGCTATGGTGGGGAGTTTGGAATGTGATTGCTTCGGTGGACAGGTGTGTTTTATACAGGTAACGAGCTGTTACCTGTATAAAAAAAAACTGGGAGCCAGAAAGTTTGCTGATTGATAGGGTATCAAATACTTATTTCACTCATTGACATGCAAATCAATTTATAACTTTTTTGACATGCATTTTTCTTATTTTTGTTTGTGTTATTCTGTCCATCACTGTTAAAATACACCTACCTTTAAAATTATAGAATGATCATTTCTTTGTCAGTGGACAAACGTTCAAAATCAGCAGAGGGTCAAATACTTTTTTCCCTCACTGTATTATTAGGAGGAGTGCAAGATGAGGTTAAAGAAGTGCATGAAAATGTAGAGAGGCTGCTTGCATATTTCCTCATGTTCTTTTTCCTCTCTACTTTTACATCTGTGAGTGTCTGTCTATCTGTCAGTATCTGTGACTGTATTCATCTGCAAGTCTATATCTGTAAGTATATATCTAAATATATGTGCATATATGTTAGTGTGTTATTGTATATGTGAGTGTTTTCATATATGTGCATGTTACGGTTGCCCAGACCATTTTAGATGTCCTGGTTCCCAATTTAGGAGAGAAATAACAAAGTTCCAAACAGCATCCAGCGATAATTCTGAAAGTGTGAAGACATCCATCTAGCTAAGTCTTCACCTTACAAAGGGTGTAAACAGACATCAAGTTCCGCCTTTATCATATCTGTTTTTGCTGTTAAATCAAAAAAAAGTTTAAAAAAAAAACAGTTTGAAGCGCTTTCCAATTTTGCAACAAACTAGGAAAAAAATATTTCTTGACCCCACAATGCCAGGCACATCTCTCCTTGGATCAAGAAACTGTTATCACACAAATTATTATTTATATCCTAAAATATTATGTTTTTGCAAGTATGCATCCAGTTGCTGTTTAAACATCTGTAAAGACTCTGATAAAACCTCTTAAGACAGAGAATCCCACATCCTAATTGTTCTTACTGCAAAATGTCCTTTACATAAGACTAAATCTCCATTATTCTAGTCTAAATGTGTGACTTTGTGCCCTACGTAAAGTACTTTTTATGAATAGATTTCCAGGTCATAGTTTGTATTGGCCCCAAATATACCTGTATAATCATATCTCAAGATGCCCTGTTTCTAAACTAAACTGATTTAAATTTGTTAAGCTTCCTTCAAAACTAAAATCCTCCATTTCTTTTAATTAGTCCATATTCCAAAGAAAATATATCGGGCAGAGCCATGTTCATCCCTTGTCTGATGCAGAGGGACTGGAAATACTGCCCGACCCAAGAGCCCACATAGCTCTAAATCCAATGACTAGTATAAAAATAGTTGGATCTATTATAAGTCTTACACAATCACATCATGCAAGGGATTTCAGATTGTTGTTAATGAACTGTTGATTTGATTTTTCTAGCAACTGCAAAAGAAATATATACAGAGACAAATAAACACTCTGTTTTTGTAGTATAGTAGTTAAAGGGAAGGTCTAGGTTAAAATCAATGCATGTGAAATGGGATGTTAAAATAAAACATATTTTTACTAATTGTTTTCATAAATCCTAACATCCTTCTTCTTTTTAAATTCAGGAACAAAGCTGGCCCACCTCCTTTTTGTTCAGCACCAGCATCTCTGTTTATGATAGACAGTGTCCAATCAAATGTTTCTCGTTGAGATGCATTATGCATACAATGAATATGTTTGGAAGCTGTAAAATAGTACATAAAAATAAATATTATTAAACAAATATTCAATGTTATAAAAAAAAACACTGAATCTTTTAAAAATTATATTGATATAATATAATACTAATATTGTGCTTGAACAGGTTTTTTCTTTTTTTTTGTCTGATGATAGTAAAACAAAATCAAGGGAAGAAACAAAAACTATCTAATCTCACAATGCTGGTTTGCACTAGCAGGAAATTGAGAAAGCAGATGGCAAGAACTTCTAAACTAAACACACTTTAAATATGTAAGGTAAATTCAAAATGGAGGGCTTTGTGAATAATAGCTAGGGAAGGTAAGACTAGAGCTGCAGAAACAAAGTAGTTTCACTCCTAAATTGCAGATAATTGAGCAGAGAGACTGCAGTGCTTAGATTGATCCTTTAAATTAAGCTCCTTCAATAACGAATTTCTGCTTTCTGCCCACTACTCTGTATTTATCTTACTTGATCTTTCAGCTGACTTCAACATAGTCGACCACCAACTCAGGTCCTTAGCACTCTTGGTCTCTACATCACTGTTCTCTCTTGGATCCTGTGACGGAGCTCCCTGTACCCAGACTGGGTAACTCCACCAAGGGTCCACTTCCTAGCTGTGGCTGTATAGGGAACTTAGCTCTAGTTGATCCCAAGGAATTGACAACACTCAGTCCTGGGAACTAGAGTCCTCACAATTCACAATTCACCAAGGGTTTCAATCCCAAGAAGCGGATGGGGGATGGAAGAGGGACAAAGCAGCTCCTGCAAACTGAGCTGGCAGTGTCCCTGTGACCGTGTCCTGCTGTAACAGGAAAAGGGAGGGGAGAGGATGAGAGGTACAGACAAACAATACATTCACAAAAGGAAGGGGGAGGGGGAAGGTGAGGGGGAGAGGAACAAAGCAATACATTCCACTTAACTCTACTTTACAGAGCTGCTGCCCCCCCCCCCTCCTTTGCTGACCCACAGGTGCATATACAGACACATGTAGGACAGTCAAAAAAATGGCAACACAAGCTTGTGACTCGCACCAAATAAATTAGGCCATCCATCTTATATTTCTTCCCATAGAAATAGACAGTGGGCACATTAAGGATATGGCACTCAGTGATGGCGTTCCATAACAGACCCAATCTTATCTTTCCAATAGGTCCTCTTCTGTGTCATTTGCTGGTAACTCCTTCTCCTCCATGCCACTATCAATTGGATTTCCCCAAGGCTCTACTCTTCTCTAGTTATACTTCATCACTTGGTAAATGTATCAACTGCTATGGCTTCAAATATCCCCTTTGTGCTGATGACACTCAGATCTACCTTTCTACACTTGATCTTCTTCAATATGTCTTTAGTCACATTAGTGACTTGCTTATCTGGCATTTCTTCATTGGTAACCTCCAGATTAATATGTCCATTCGAATTCCCTCCTCAAACTCTACTAAACTCTAACTCTACTTTCAAGTTCACTATCTCTCCATCACACCAAAGTCTGCTGTCTTGGAGGTACACTTGATTCCAATCTGTTCTTTATCCCCACATCCAATCTGTTTGTTTTTATACAGAAAGCACCAATATACATATTCATTATGCATTGTATATAGAAGCACCAATTTTAATCCTGACAAACAATTGCAACATGTTGACATCAGTATATTGCCATTATAATCAGAAATCAGTGAATAACTCTATAAATAGTAAGTCTAGTGGAAATGTGATGATATCTTTCATTGAATTTTGCTAATTCAAACTTTATTTTGATATTAACCCCATTCACTACCAAGCATGTTTGACTGAAAAAATATTATACAGTTATACAATTATATAATAAATACATAATATGTATTTGAAGAAAATAATACTTAGCTAGCATATACACATATCCTAACAGAGTCTCTTGTGTATATATGGCTTTGAAGATATATGAAAACAAAACAATTAACCAATTATAATGTTTAACTTACTTGTCAGCCTTTATAAATATTTTTGGGAATTTAAAACTTTAGATAGCATGCAGTGTCCTTTATCTTGCAATATTATTATTTATTATTATTATTATTGCAATTTATATAGCGCCAACAGATTCCGTAGCGCTTTACAATATTATGAGAGGGGATTTAACTATAAATAGGACAATTACAAATAAACTTACAGGAACAATAGGTTGAAGAGGACCCTGCTCGATCGAGCTTACATTCTGGGTGGGGTGTAAAACACATTAGGACAGGAATTTGCAATCAAATAAGGTGGACTGCCCTTTAGGAGAGGGCAAGAGACAGGTATGTGAGGTATTGGTTAGTCTTGGAGGCCATAAGCTTTCCTAAAGAGATGGGTTTTAAGGCACTTCTTAAAAGATGCAAGACTAGGGGAGAGTCTGATGGCGGTAGGCAGGCTATTCCATAGGAAGGGAGCCGCCCGCGAGAAGTCCTGCAAGCGCGAGTTGGCCGTACGAGTGCGGACAACGGACAGGAGGTGGTCACGGGCAGAGCGGAGAGACCGAGAAGGGACATACCTATGGATCTGTGAGGAGATATAAGAGGGGCTAGAGTTGTTCAGTGCTTTATAGGTGTGAGTTAGTACCTTGAATTGACTCCTATAGCATACAGGAAGCCAATGTAAGGACTGGCAGAGGGGTGAGGTGTGAGAGAAACGACTAGAGAGGAAAATCAGTCTAGCAGCAGCGTTCATTACGGACTGTAGGGGTGCAGTACGGCTTTTGGGAAGACCAATCAGGAGAGGGTTACAGTAATCCATGCGGGAAATTACTAGAGCATGGACAAGCTCCTTGGTGGTATTTCTTACAGGATATGTAATTTAAGCATAAAATAAAAAAATGCATATATTAGATGTGACAAAAACAGATAAATACAAATGTTCAAATGCCTTGCTTATAAGAATTTATATTTAATTGGGATTTTTATAGCTAACTTTGCATTCACAGGTATTGTAACCACACCAGCCGCAAGCTATATAACATCCAATGCCTGTTAGGGGTGCTACTACACCTCTTGATTTATATGATTTATTTTTTTCATGTGAAAAAAGTAAATTGACAGTTCAGTACTGTTCAGCTGCTGTGACTTATTAAAAAGGTGTCTATGTTCACCTTACTTGTAGCCTGCAAATCCTGTTTTTTGCCAGCTGTTTTGTACTTCTTGTGTGGGTTACACCCTGCCTCAGGCAAAAATCCATTCTGGTGCACCCTCATGAGATACACTTAAATTGTGCCACAAGTTTATTCACTAAACACCAAAAGGAAACGTTCCACTGATATTTTCTTTTAACATCTAGTACATGTATAGGCAGCCATTTAGCAGTACTGTGCCAAAACAAGATCTTGAAGTCCCTTGGTATGTTGGTCCTATTTTTTTTTAATGTAGGTGTATATGTTGCCATAATATGCTTGTGTTACTTATGGGTGCTGCAGTTGCTTTGCAAAATTGTATTTGCGTGTATGTGGGCTGTTATATTGTATATGTTGATGAGAAGTTTGTGGTATTGTGTATGATACCTATGAAGGTGGACCACTTGTGTAATTGTGTGTGAGAGGCTGCTTGTGGAGTTGTGTGTGCATATGGATTGTCAGTGGTATTGTCTTTGTGGGGACTATATGTTTGTGTTTGTTTGTGGGCGGGCTGTTTGTATTATTTGTGTGAGGAAGAGACATGTTATGCAGCTCAGTGAATATCTAGTAGTGTGGGTGGCGTCCCTGATGTCCAGTGGGGACCAGGCTGCCAGGTACAGGTGCAGGGCAGGATCTGCAATAGCTGCTGCGGGCTGATCTATTCCAGTGCAGCTTCTTGTTTACAAGTGCTGGGAGGAATTGATATGAGATCACTTCCTCCAACAGCTGCAATTGTCCTCTTCACCTGAAATCACTGCTCAGATTGCACTAGCAAATATATGATAGGCCAAAGCCTGTTTGGCTCTTGCAGCATTGAGTGCCATGCAAAGGCACCTCGAGTGCCATGCACAGCACACGTGCCATAGGTTGCTGACCCCTGATCTAGTAAATATAACCCTAAAGAAAATATGCTTTTATTTATTTTTTCTCAGTTTGTACCAGGTAATACTCCAATCAGAAACAAAGGATATGAGAACTCTGAAAATGTACAAAAGCTCAGAGACTTCTCATTATGATCACAACTTTCCTATTATTCCCATTGAGCTCTGGTACAGCTCATTGAGAAAGGGGTAGGCAGATGCACTCTAGCACAGTGCATTTGCCTCTTCTGTTAGCACTGTGGAGCTAAAAGAAGGGGAAGAAAAATCACATTAGTTGTCTGGGTGACAGGCAGGGAGATGTTTCTGCATCCACATTCTATTGAAATTGTCAGACTCCAGACATATAAAGCATTTCAGCAAGCTAAACTGCTGTATGTGTGTGGAGTATTCCACTCTCTCATCAAATTTTCCTCTGTTTTTTTCCTTCACTTACTGTCTCCATCTCTGCTTACTCTTCTCTACTCAATCTTTCCAGTCTGCCGCTTATTTTTTTAAATAATTTTTTTAGTGTTTCGTATCCTTTCACAGTGTTCCTTTTGTGTTTTTTTTGTCCAGATTGGTATATTCATTCCTGGGGAGTTAAAAAATGAGGCCAAAATAGAACAAAATTAAAAGTCTCATTTGAACGTTCCTATTTTGACCTACATTTTAAGCTTTTACAGATTTATCAAATCACAATTTATTGAATAGACCCCCAAGTGTTTGCCTGCTTCATTTTTTTTAATTGAGACAGGCACAGAGTAAGAATTGGACAGCGACAAAAGGGACAGGAGACAGAAGTGACAAAAGGGACAGGAGATAGAGCTATATAAAGACACCAACTAATACATACTGTACACAGTGGTGAATTTTGGATTTGTGCTGCCCTAGGTAGGACGAAATTTGGGCACACCCCAAATTTAAATTTGCCCCACCCTTTCCTGTCAAGGCCGCATGCACTTTGACTGACATACACTTTCTCACTAATGCATGCACTGACATACACTCACTAAAAAAATACAGTCAATGACACACATACTGTTTAACCAACACACACTTTCTCTGACAGGCACACCGTCTCAAATACACTGATTTTAACTCACTCACTTCTGGCTACAATTCTCACAGGAAAAATACCTTTATATATTGCAAAAGCCTAGGACTAAAATGTGGCCACTCTTGGGCCCCCAGCACATGATGTTAACAAGGCATCTGCCTGGGTTAGCCTTGTTAGCCTTGTGGTACATACATCACTGACTGTACATCCATATACACACTTCCCAATACATACATACAAACATACCCACTGCCAAATACATACACACAGACAGACTGCCTATTACATACATACACATGTACACACACACTGTAATGTACATACAAAGACTGCTGAATACATGCATACATCAACACACACAAATACACTCATACACTGTACCCCACACACAAAAACTACCTCACAGATGCACACTAAAAAACTGTGTAATGCATACACTCACACAAACTGCCTGAAAGACACACACAAACTGCCCCATAGCTACACAATCACAAACTCCCTAATACATACATTGACATACATGATGATTACACACACTAGCACACACTGACATACATATAATATATATACATACACTAGCACACACACTGTCTAATAGACACACACATGGACTAATACACACTATTGTATAGACACGTATACACAAACACAGTATGCTGCCCTCCTTTGTCCCTCACAAACTCAGGTGGGGCTGATGGTGCATTGGAAGCAGTCAGCCTGGTACCTCATCTCTTCACTCTGTCTCAGGAGGTCCTGCTGCCATGCTTCCAATTTGTGTCTGTGGACCCTCCTGTATGCAGTCCACGAACAAGACAGGGGCAGCAGCACAGAGATGTTGCACCATTGCGCTGCCCTCCTCTTCTAAGAGTTTGCTGTTGGGATGCACGGACTTGGGAGGAGGGGGAAAAAGCAGGCTGTGGAGGCAGAGTTAGAATGTTGGTGGGGATAAGGCTGAGTTACATGAGGGAGGGGTGGGGTTCAAGTAATGTGGGTGGACAGATGCAGGGTTACAATCATAACATAAATGCTCTCTTAACAGCATTTCAAACAGCAGAATTACCATGAGGGGGGCAGTAGCAGACAGGGGAGGGCGCTGGCAACTCTGTCACAGTGGGAGACAGGGTTTCTGTAATTGCAGCTTATTCCAATGTCCTGCATTCCAGACTAGAGTATTACAGCCCCTGTAGGCAAGCCCTCTTGGAAAGTGCACTAGATTGGCCTAAAGGAAGCACCAGCCCTGCCCTGCCATTCCGCTTACCCTCTTACAACATGTTGTGTCATTCCTATAACACCTGGATTCTGTGTTTGGATTTATACTTTACTACTTGCCTTCTATCTGACATCTAGGAAGCTCAATTTTGACTTTAAATCTATGTTAACTAAAGAAAAGAAAATAACCCCCTTGCGGGGATAAATTCAGTGTGTCCAGATCGTATCTCAATAGGGGATAACCCTTGTACTATATACAAAAAGAGAAAAAAATGATAGTGTAAACCATGGACCGAAAGTCTAGGAAACACTGGTGAGATACAGATCTCAGTTGTCTGTTAAAATTTATAGTCTTTAATTAGGTATACAAAATCATGAACAAAAAAGTAAGATAATGAAAAAAGAAATATAAATTAATAAATAACCCACTCAAGGAGGGAGAGAGGAGATATTAAAGAGGCTCAGGGAGCTATGGGAAAGGTATAGGCATCAGTTAGTATCTGTATAGATGTATACCTCGCCAAATGGAAATATGAATGGGAGAGACCAGTATCTACTAGTGATAGCAGCTGGTGTATGAACAGGCACTTAAACCTTAAACCGGGTTAGAGTAGAATATACTTGTATGTCACACTGGCAGATATATGCAGAACAAAGCCTCATGCCGTGTTGCCAATTAGAAGTATAGAGACATTTAAGCCTCAAGAAATGGCTACACTAGAGGGTACTGCATCAAACAGTGTTACATAGTAACTCATATTAATTACTAAGTGCCAATTGGACAGTCTCCCAATAGGGGGCGGACAACAGTGGCAATACAAAGCTGGTGCTACAGAGACACTCAGACACTGACTAGTAGTGCAGAAAAAGACCTCCGGTTTAAAAATAACAATAAGGAATTAGGAGACCTGAAGGCCCCACTGTTAGTTTTACCAGTTTTACCACTGTATTGCCACTGTTGTCCACCCCCTATTGGGAGACTGTCCAATTGGCACTTAGTAATTAATATGAGTTACTATGTAACACTGTTTGATGCAGTACCCTCTAATTTTTTTTTTTTTTTTTTATTGCGTCGGTTATTATAGTTTTTTATTTGGCCTTTTTTGGGGCTGAAAAAAGAAGATTTTAGAAGAAAGAAAACATCGAATGGCAAGTTGTTTTTATCTAATTTTATTTTACAGGTTTTTAGTTAATGGTCCCCCCTCATTATTTTTAGGGTGAGGGGGGTAGGTAGGGGGATATTATTTTTTTTGGAGGGAGGGGGTGACTAGGGTCCCCCCCATTTGTATTTAGGGCCCCCACCCGCCGCTCAGGGGTGGGGGCCGGGGGGGGACAGTAGGTCCCCCCTTATTGTTATTTTTAGGGCCCCCACCCACCGCTCAGGGGTGGGGGCCGGGGGGGGACAGAAGGGCCCCCCGTTATTGTTTTTTTTAGGGCCCCCACCCACCGCACAGGGGTGGGGGCCGGAGAGGGGGAGGACAGTAGGTCCCCCCTCATTATCTTTATGGCCCCCACCTGCTGCCCAGGGGTGGAGGCCGGGGGGGGAGGACAGCAGGTGTCATTATCATTATGGCCCCCACCCGCCGCCTAGGGTTGGGGGCCGGAGAGGGGGAGGACAGTAGGTCCCCCTCATTATCTTTATGGCCCCCACCCGCCGCCCAGGGGTGGGGGCCGGTGGGGGAAGAACAGTAGGTCACCCCCTCAGTATCATTATGGCCCCCATCCGCCACCCAGGGGTGGGGGCCGGAGAGGGGGAGGACAGTAGGTCCCCCCTCATTATCTTTATGGCCCCCACACACCGCCCAGGGGTGGGGGCCGGGGGGGAGGACAGTAGTTCCCCCCCTTCATTATCATTATGGCCCCCATCCGCCGCCCAGGGGTGGGGGCCGGAGAGGGGGAGGACAGTAGGTCCCCCTCATTATCTTTATGGCCCCCACCCGCCGCCCAGGGGTGGGGGCCGAGGGGGGGAAGGAGAGAAGGCCCCCCCCCCTTCAATCACTATTGTGGCCAGAAAGAGTCCCTGTGGGTTTTAAAATTCGCCTGCCTATTGAAGTCTATGGCGGTTCGCCCGATTCGCCCGGTTCACAAACATTTGCAGAAGTTCGCGTTCGCGGTTCGCGAACCGAAAATTTTATGTTCGCCACATCACTAATGGGCACTGTTCCCGTTGATTAATTTAAAGCTAAGAGCTATCCACTATGTTAACTCTTATAGGCCCTGGAGCACGTTTTAGTAGAGAATTTGTATTTCACACATTAATCCCAAACTAATTTTAAAAATATAATTTATTGTGACAATAATTAATAATAATAATAATATATAACATGCGTGATATACTCAGTACTCTGCTCCAATCCAATCACTAGCAGCAGCAAGGAAAAAAAAAAGTAGCAGCTACGTGGTTGAACATACATGTAGCTGAAATTCCAGGTTTTGTTTGGATTTTGTTTTTAATCCAAACTTGTACAATTGCCTTCATCCTTAACCCCTTAAGGGCGGCAGGCATTCTATGCCAACCTTAGGGAACCGGCTCTAAATGCCGGAGGGAGCCCAAGCACGCCCAAGCCGTGCTTTGTACTTACCCGGTCGCCTGCGATCCCACGCCGGCGATCGCGGTATGGGGACTTACCTGGGGTCCCAGGGAGTCCCCCTCCATCCTCTTCAGCCCCCTTGGGCCATGTGATAGCGAGGTCCTTGCGAGGACCTCACGATCACATGGACAGCATAGTTAGGTAATTTTATTAATTACAATTTGTGGGACCTGCCTGACAACCCAGGCCAAAAGTCCAGGGAATTTAATTTGCTAGCACTATATTTAACCCTGTGACTTTCCAAGACACCATAAAACCTGTACATGGGGGGTACTGTTTTACTCGAAAGACTTCGCTGAACACAAATATTAGTGTTTCAAAACAGTAAAATGTATTACAACGACTATATTGTCAGTGAAAGTGAATTTATTTGAATTTTTCACACACAAGTGGCCCTCTCTACCTTTTGTATTTGTGTGTGTATATTGTATGTTCTCCACTAATTGTACAGCGCTGCGGAATCTTTTGGCGCTTTATAAATACCAGTAATAAATAAACTTACACAGACTATATCTGTCTGAAAAATACTATAAATGTGCATGCACATCCAGCATTCACTTTAGCACTGTCATACAGACTCCCGCACTATGCATAAGGCATTGTGAAAGTATGAATATACTAATAAATAAATTAATGTATAATACATTATATAGAATTTTAAAATAATTTTAGCATAACCTGAAGCTAAATTTTATTTAGGTTTTTGGTTCCTCTTTAACCCCTTGAGAACTTCTGGAATAAAAGGGAATCATGACATGTCACACATGTCATGTGTCCTTAAGGGGTTAAGGATGTATATAAGCTACAGATGTTACATGTCAATCATTTTAAATATATTATATCCTATCTGTCACTGCTGCCATGTTCAGCCAGGAATACAGAAACTATATATTCATACTTATGACAGGCTTCTCCTACAAGAGATAATTTTAATTCTAGTATCAAACTAGCTGTTCTTTCATCTGTATTTGTGGGAAACTATTAATTATATATATTTTATATGGAATATTGCTCTTAACTTGATTCTCATTTACTGGTTACTATCTATAGCATCATCAATCTGTTTCTGATGTTTGTATTTTGTTTCTGAGGATCTATTTACTCAGACTGTAAATGTTTCCTATTTTGGGTGATAGAATTTGGTTGGTAAACTTTTCAATGGTATACAACAGATGTTTGCTCTAAACAGCCCCTCTCTCTCCATCCTCTGCTAACCATAAATACCTTTGTATAATCTGTTTCATCTCCATCCCTGTTCCTAAGGCCTCACTTCACACAACCATAACAAAGCAATATTGAAGCTCTCTTTTCACTAAACACTTAGAAATTATGTTTTAATTAATTTTGAACTCTCACTTTAGTAAATAACTATGTATTTATTTTATGTAAAAGGTTTACTAACATGGAATGGTTATCATTTTCTTAAATTAAATTAAATCAGTTGATATGTCTTGCCTGGAAATGAAATAATGTTCTACTTCACTAGTCATATACTACTGTCAGGGTCCAAGAGACAATGACCTACTGTCTCAGTATTACTCATCTACAATGGAAGGACTATATGACATCTGTAGACAGGACCTCCATCAGCATACAGCCAGTAAATCAGTATGGAGTCCGGTGATCTTGAGCCCTATGCCCCCAATGTACATATATATTGCAATTATCTCTCTATATGTATGAATTTGCAGGCCCGTACTGTCTCACTTAGTGAAGGGGGGTCCAACAGTCTCCTAGTTGTCCACACATGCTGGGCTCGCAAGAGGGGAGAAGAAATGCTGCCTGGCTGCTAGAAGTGGAAGATGGGGTATTGCTCCCCTCTTCACTATAAAAGCAATTTCCTGCACTGTGCCACCAGACCACCAGGGAGTGTAATGTCCCCCCTCCCTAGCCATATTCATAAGAAGAATATATGTAATATATATTATTTTCTATTTATTTTTTCACTGCACACAGACTGCATCCACAACACACATTGCATTCACTGCACACACACACTGCATCCACTTTACACATACTGACAAATTGCATTCCAGTTTAGACACACACACTGCATCTACTGTGAACACCACATCCAATCCACACACTACATCCATTACAAACACACTGCATCAACTACACACACCTTGCATCCACTGCACACACACACTCCATCCACTACACAGACACACTGCATCTACTGTACACACACATACTACAGCCACTAATCACATACACACCTTGCATCCACTATGCATATCCACTGCATCCACTATATACACACAAACTGCATCCACTTTAGTTTTCCTTGTGGGCAGACTCAGGGGACTAGGGGTCGAGCTCTGAGGGCCCTGGCATTGAGCTCTGTAAGGGGACTTAACCCCTTAACCCCTTAAGGACACATGACATGTCTGACACGTCATGATTCCATTTTATTCCAGAAGTTTGGTCCTTAAGGGGTTAAGGACATGTACCATGTGTGACATGTCATGATTCCCTTTTATTCCAGAAGTTTTGTCCTTAAGGGGTTAAAAAAAAAATTCTGATGGCAGCCCTGTCCGTAGAGACTTTATGGCTAAACTCTTCAATAGAGACTTATGTACAGCTTTACCTGCCTGTGCACCCTGACCCCAAATCCTGCAGTTATATGACAGACCTTTAGTTAAAATGTGTGTATCTTTCCTTCTGCTATTCTGTTTTATAATATTTTCTGCAATATGTGCCTTTATTGTTCTAGGTAAGAGCATCGTGACTAGTCCAAACAGACTTTCCCATCCCCATCTTTGTCTGAACCCCAATGTGTAAACTTTGTGTTATAAAAAACTTTGTGATCAGCCCAATGAATGAATGTGGTCTAGCTACACAAAGCTTTGCCTGGTATCTGTTGGAAAATTGTAAAACCACTAGAGTCATCCAGATCAATCATATTTATATTTCTATAGCTTATGGACAATCAACATTTCTATTGGAGAGTTTAGTTTAGTCATTTGGAGAATTTAGTTTCGTCTAACATAGAAACATAGAATGTGACGGCAGATAAGAACCATTCGGCCTATCTAGTCTGCCCAATTTTTGAAATACTTTAAGATGTCCCTGGCCTTGTTCTTAGTCTAGGATAGCATTATGCCTATCCCATGCATGCTTAAACTCTCTCACTGTGTTAACCTCTACCACTTCAGCTGGAAGGCTGTCCACTACTTACTGAAATTATTTTTAAACCTTTGTCCCTCTAGTTTAAGACTATGTCCTCTTGTTGTGATAGTTTTTTTTTCTTTTAAATATAGTCTCCTCCTATACTGTGTTGATTCCCTTTAGGTATTTAAATGTTTCTATCATATCTCCCCATCTCATCTTTCCTAAAAGCTGTACGTGTTAAGATCCTTTAACATTTCCTAAGTTTTATCCTGCAATCCATGAACCCATTTAATAGCCCTTCTCTGAACTTTTCCCAAAGTATTAATATCCTTCTGAAGATACGGTCTCCAGTACTGAGTACAATACTCCAAGTGAGATCTAACCATTGTTCTGTACAATGGCATGAGAACTACCTTTAAGTCATCTGAAATAATTACTCCTAAATCCCTTTCCTCAGATGTTGAGGTTAGTAGGGTATCAAATATTCTATACTCTGCCAATGGGTTTTTTTGCCCAAGATGCATTATCTTGCACTTATCCACATTAAATGTCAGCTGCCACAGCTATGACCATTTTTCTAATTTACCTAAATTATTTGCCATTTGGCTTATCCCTCCTGGAACATCAACCCTGTTGCAAATTTTAGGATCATCAGCAAAAAGACATACCTTACCATCAAGACTTTCTGCAATATGACTAATAAAAATATTAAAGTGAATGGGTCGAAGTACAGATCCCTGAGGTACCCCACTGGTAACTAGACCTTGCTTCGAAAATACTCCATTGACTATAACCCTATGTTGCCTGTCACTCAGCCACTGCCTAACCCATTCAACAATTTTGGAATCCAAACATAAAGACTGCAGTTTATTGATAAGCCTTCTATGTGGATGTAACGAGTATATACCCCTACACGCAGGATCCAGCCCTAACAGATGACAGTACAGAGGAGAGATACGTCTACCGGACCTTAGAGTGGCCGGACTCGACGTAATAGGATAAGACAGAGTCAGGAACGATCCGAGGTCAAGGGCACAAAGAGACAGCGTAAACGAAAACTAGCCGGGGACTGGTACACAGGAATCAGCAAGCCGGCAAACAGTACAGAATAGGATAAAGCGAAAACGAAGTCAGAGTACAAAGCCAAGGTCAAATACGGAGAAACACAACTGAACACAACAAGCACTAAAGGGAACTGTAGCAGAAACCACGATAGGGCAAAGAACTAAGGGAAAAGGGTAAGTATAAGTAGCCTTCAAACTAATGTGATTGGCTCCTGTCACTTCCACTCCCCCAACAGGTAAGTGTATGGGGTGATTGGCATGACAGGAGCCAATGGGAGCCTTTTTGCAATTTAGGCTCCCACTGTCTCTTTAAGAGCGCGCCCGAGATTTGCGGCGCGCTCTTAGCTGCAGGCGGGACACGTGACCGCTTCTCGCGGTCACTGCCCGCCCTCCTGTCAGAACAGTCGGACGAGCCGCGCGCGGCTCGTGCAGCCGCAGGACCGCGCGCGGCTTGAAGAGAGGACCGCGTCCGGCCCCCGGATAAGGTAAGTACCGCTACAGTACCCCCCCCTGAGGACACGCCCTCCGGGCGGGCAGGACCAGGCCTGGCAGGAAAACGCGAATGGAAAGAACGTACAAGGCGGGGAGCATGAACAGCGTCCGCAGAAATCCAACTGCGCTCCTCAGGCCCATAACCCTTCCAATGTACCAAGTACTGAAGCCGACCCCTAAGAAAACGAGAGTCAATAACAGCAGATACTTCGAACTCCTCATGACCCTCCACAGAGACAGGAGGGGGAGGGGGAGTATGCCGGGTATAGCGGTTGTGTACGTAAGGCTTCAACAAAGAGGTGTGAAATACATTGGGTATACGCAGATTCTTAGGCAGACCCAAGGCATAAGAAACGGGATTAACCTTATGTATAATGCGATAAGGACCAATGAAGCGGGGAGCCAATTTCATAGAAGGCACCCGGAGGCGAATATTCCGTGTGGAAAGCAAAACCCTGTCCCCCACAACATAGGAAGGAGCCGCTCTGCGATGCTTGTCAGCCTGAGCCTTCTGGCGGGCAGCAGAGTCCACCAAAGAACGCTGAACCTGCTCCCAAGTATTACGCAAACCAGCCAAATGCTCATCCAGAACTGGCATGCCCTGAGAGGAGAATGCAGCCGGAAGAACAACGGGATGCTGGCCATAGACAACGTAAAAAGGGCTTTTGCCGGAAGAATCATGAGTGGCATTATTCCGAGCAAATTCAGCCCAAGGAAGCAGGTCAGACCAATTGTCCTGATGGTGAGACACAAAACAACGGAGGTACTGCTCTAGAGACTGGTTGGCACGTTCAGCAGCTCCATTAGACTGGGGATGGTAAGCGGAAGAAAATGAGAGGGAAATACCCATCTCCGAACAAAAGGCTTTCCAGAACCTGGAAATAAATTGGCTACCCCTATCGGATACAATAGATAAGGGAATACCATGTAATCGAAACACTTCTCTAGCGAAGATAAGAGCCAATTCCTTGGAAGTGGGCAACTTGCGAAGAGACACAAAGTGAGCCATTTTGGAAAACCGATCTACTATCATTAGGATGACTGTGTTACCATTCGAAGGGGGTAATTCAACAATAAAATCCATTGATAGATTAGACCAAGGTCTCTCGGGAACGGGCAACGGATGCAACAGCCCACAAGGAACTCTACGAGAGGTTTTCATACATGCACAAGTAGTACAAGCACTTATATAGTCAGTAACATCCTTACGTAAGGTATCCCACCAGAAATACCGAGAAACGGCTGACACTGTTTTGGAAATACCAGGATGTCCAGCAGTCTTAGTATCGTGATAAAGTGACAGAATATCCCGTCTCTCGGGAATGTCAACGAACAATTTATCATTAGGCCTCTCGCTGGGTGCCATGCCTTGTTTCGCTTGTATGGCCTGCAAGAGGGACGAGGAAATAGACAATATAGTAGTTGCTATTATCCTGTCTGGGGGAATGACAGGAGTGACATCAATCTCCTGTTTGTCAATAGTCTCGAATTGTCTGGACAGAGCGTCCGCTTTAGTGTTCCGGTCACCTGGCCTATAGGTGATTATATAATTAAAATGAGACAAGAACAGTGACCACCTAGCCTGCCTTGACGACAATCTTTTAGCTTCGCTAAGGTAGGATAGGTTCTTATGATCTGTAAATATGAGAATAGGATCCTTAGTTCCTTCTAGCAAATGTCTCCATTCTTTGAGTGCTAAAATGATAGCAAGGAGTTCGCGATTACCCACATCATAATTCCTCTCTGCCTTGGACATTTGTTTAGAAAAGAAGCCACAAGGATGCAATGGCTTGTCAGGAGACTCTCTTTGGGATAAGACAGCACCTACCCCTATATCGGAAGCATCAACCTCAAGTATATATGGCAATGAGGGGACAGGATGCTGTAAAATAGGGGCAGAGGCGAACGTAGTCTTAAGAAAGTCAAAAGCCTGAAGTGCCTCAGTAGACCAGACACGTGTATTGCCATCCTTTTTAGTCATACGAGTTATAGGCGCTACTATAGACGAAAAACCTTTGATAAAACGTCTATAATAATTAGAGAACCCCAGAAAACGCTGGATGGCTTTCAGACCTTGCGGCAGAGGCCATTCTATGACTGCAGCGAGCTTCTGGGGATCCATCCGAAAACCCTCGGCGGAAATCAAATACCCTAAAAACTGGACCTCGGACTGGTCGAATAGACATTTTTCTAATTTGCAATAAAGACCATTAGCAAGAAGGGTCTTCAGAACTGTTGTAACATGTCTGTGATGAGCGTGAATGTCTGTAGAATATATTAAAATGTCATCCAAGTACACAATAACAAATGAGTGAATAAAATCCCTTAAGACATCATTAATAAATTCTTGGAACACTGCTGGGGCATTGCAAAGCCCAAATGGCATGACGGTATACTCATAATGACCTGACCGAGTGTTAAAGGCTGTCTTCCATTCGTGGTCCTTTTTAATACGTATCAAATTGTATGCTCCTCTAAGATCTAATTTGGTGAATACCGTAGCATGTTTGAGCCTGTCAAACAATTCTGTTATTAGAGGTATAGGGTAAGCATTTTTGATGGTGATCTTGTTAAGACCTCTATAATCAATGCAAGGTCTTAAATCACCTTCTTTCTTTGATACAAAGAAGAACCCCGCTCCAGCCGGAGAAGAGGATCTTCTAATAAATCCCTTGTCTAATGACTCTTTAATGTACTCCTCCATGACACGGTTTTCTTGAACCGATAGGGGGTACACCCTGCCCTTAGGAGGTATAGTACCAGGCAACAAATCAATAGCACAATCGTAGGGTCTGTGAGGCGGTAATTTGTCAGCCTCTCTTTTATCAAAGACAGTCTTTAAAGTTAAATACTGAGAGGGTATAGTCGTAGATAAAGGAGGAACAGTAGGAACGTTAATAGAATTCACAGGCGTGACTTCAATAGTACATGACTCATGGCAGGCTTCACTCCATGATTTTATCTGCCCTGTCTCCCAGTCAAAAATGGGATTGTGGGCACGTAACCATGGATACCCTAACACCAACTGTGAAGAGGGAGAGGTGATGACCTGGAACCGAATGGTTTCATAGTGTAGAACCCCTGTGTACATGTGTAGCGGTGCAGTCTCGTGAGTAACAACTGGAGATATCAATGGTCTACCATCTATGGCCTCAACGGCCAAGGGTATCTCCTTCTCTCTGATGGGAATATTGTTTCTCTTTACAAAACCAGAGTCTATAAAGTTCTCGGCTGCCCCAGAATCAACCAGGGCGTCTATGTTTTCAACTATACAACTCTCTCCCATATGTAAAGAAACAGGGAGAAGCAGTCGGTTAGGAGGCAATGTAGGAGACTTAGAAATCACACCCAAGGCCAGTCCCCTATAAGGTCTTAGGTGCGAGAGTTTTCCGGGAGCAGAGGACACTCCTTTACCATATGGTCTCTCTTACCACAATATAGGCAGAGTCCCTCCCTTCTCCTATGTAATTTCTCAGTATCTGAGAGTTTGGCAACCCCTAATTGCATAGGTTCCTCTTCAGGTACTTTAACACTCTCCGGTATAATAACTCTGGGTTGAATAGGTGTAACAAAACGTCTATTCCTGTTCTTAGTATAGAGCCTGTCACGAATCCTATTATCTATATCGATGAGGTAGTCAATAAGGTCCTCTAAGGCAATAGGAAGCTCCTTAGCTGCTACCTCATCCAATATAGAGTCTGATAAACCTTCCATGAAGGCCGTAGTTAACCCATTATTGGTCCAATCGACCTGTGAGGCAAGGGTACGAAACTGTATAGCGTAATCAGCCACAGACCTAGAACCCTGTTTAACCCTCATTAATGCTCTAGCGGCATTCTTAGACCTTTTCATAGTATCAAAAGTTCTGCGAAAAGCTGTTAGGAAACTGTGAAAGTTATGCACCATAGGTCCATTAGCCTCCCAAATAGGGTTTGCCCATTCAAGTGCTTTGTCGGTAAGTTGGTGCATAAAGAACCCAACTTTAGACCTCTCTGTGGGAAATGAACGTGGATACATTTCAAAATGAAACTCTATTTGGTTAATGAACCCTCTGCATGTCTTAGAATCCCCTCCATACCTAGGAGGAGGCGTTAAATGTGCTGTAGCGTTAGGCATAGTCGATACTTCAGGAAGCAGGGGTGCAGGAGGGTTAGGTGCGGTTGCTGGAATGGTTCTAGCTAAGAGCGTCTGGAGAGCCTGAGCTATTTGATCCATACGGTGATCCTGCTCTACAAATCTAGCCTCATGGGTCGCCATCTGTTGAGCTAAATCTGCGGGGTCCATGGCCCTATCGTAATGTAACGACTATATACCCCTACACGCAGGATCCAGCCCTAACAGATGACAGTACAGAGGAGAGATACGTCTACCGGACCTTAGAGTGGCCGGACTCGACGTAATAGGATAAGACAGAGTCAGGAACGATCCGAGGTCAAGGGCACAAAGAGACAGCGTAAACGAAAACTAGCCGGGGACTGGTACACAGGAATCAGCAAGCCGGCAAACAGTACAGAATAGGATAAAGCGAAAACGAAGTCAGAGTACAAAGCCAAGGTCAAATACGGAGAAACACAACTGAACACAACAAGCACTAAAGGGAACTGTAGCAGAAACCACGATAGGGCAAAGAACTAAGGGAAAAGGGTAAGTATAAGTAGCCTTCAAACTAATGTGATTGGCTCCTGTCACTTCCACTCCCCCAACAGGTAAGTGTATGGGGTGATTGGCATGACAGGAGCCAATGGGAGCCTTTTTGCAATTTAGGCTCCCACTGTCTCTTTAAGAGCGCGCCCGAGATTTGCGGCGCGCTCTTAGCTGCAGGCGGGACACGTGACCGCTTCTCGCGGTCACTGCCCGCCCTCCTGTCAGAACAGTCGGACGAGCCGCGCGCGGCTCGTGCAGCCGCAGGACCGCGCGCGGCTTGAAGAGAGGACCGCGTCCGGCCCCCGGATAAGGTAAGTACCGCTACAGTACCCCCCCCTGAGGACACGCCCTCCGGGCGGGCAGGACCAGGCCTGGCAGGAAAACGCGAATGGAAAGAACGTACAAGGCGGGGAGCATGAACAGCGTCCGCAGAAATCCAACTGCGCTCCTCAGGCCCATAACCCTTCCAATGTACCAAGTACTGAAGCCGACCCCTAAGAAAACGAGAGTCAATAACAGCAGATACTTCGAACTCCTCATGACCCTCCACAGAGACAGGAGGGGGAGGGGGAGTATGCCGGGTATAGCGGTTGTGTACGTAAGGCTTCAACAAAGAGGTGTGAAATACATTGGGTATACGCAGATTCTTAGGCAGACCCAAGGCATAAGAAACGGGATTAACCTTATGTATAATGCGATAAGGACCAATGAAGCGGGGAGCCAATTTCATAGAAGGCACCCGGAGGCGAATATTCCGTGTGGAAAGCAAAACCCTGTCCCCCACAACATAGGAAGGAGCCGCTCTGCGATGCTTGTCAGCCTGAGCCTTCTGGCGGGCAGCAGAGTCCACCAAAGAACGCTGAACCTGCTCCCAAGTATTACGCAAACCAGCCAAATGCTCATCCAGAACTGGCATGCCCTGAGAGGAGAATGCAGCCGGAAGAACAACGGGATGCTGGCCATAGACAACGTAAAAAGGGCTTTTGCCGGAAGAATCATGAGTGGCATTATTCCGAGCAAATTCAGCCCAAGGAAGCAGGTCAGACCAATTGTCCTGATGGTGAGACACAAAACAACGGAGGTACTGCTCTAGAGACTGGTTGGCACGTTCAGCAGCTCCATTAGACTGGGGATGGTAAGCGGAAGAAAATGAGAGGGAAATACCCATCTCCGAACAAAAGGCTTTCCAGAACCTGGAAATAAATTGGCTACCCCTATCGGATACAATAGATAAGGGAATACCATGTAATCGAAACACTTCTCTAGCGAAGATAAGAGCCAATTCCTTGGAAGTGGGCAACTTGCGAAGAGACACAAAGTGAGCCATTTTGGAAAACCGATCTACTATCATTAGGATGACTGTGTTACCATTCGAAGGGGGTAATTCAACAATAAAATCCATTGATAGATTAGACCAAGGTCTCTCGGGAACGGGCAACGGATGCAACAGCCCACAAGGAACTCTACGAGAGGTTTTCATACATGCACAAGTAGTACAAGCACTTATATAGTCAGTAACATCCTTACGTAAGGTATCCCACCAGAAATACCGAGAAACGGCTGACACTGTTTTGGAAATACCAGGATGTCCAGCAGTCTTAGTATCGTGATAAAGTGACAGAATATCCCGTCTCTCGGGAATGTCAACGAACAATTTATCATTAGGCCTCTCGCTGGGTGCCATGCCTTGTTTCGCTTGTATGGCCTGCAAGAGGGACGAGGAAATAGACAATATAGTAGTTGCTATTATCCTGTCTGGGGGAATGACAGGAGTGACATCAATCTCCTGTTTGTCAATAGTCTCGAATTGTCTGGACAGAGCGTCCGCTTTAGTGTTCCGGTCACCTGGCCTATAGGTGATTATATAATTAAAATGAGACAAGAACAGTGACCACCTAGCCTGCCTTGACGACAATCTTTTAGCTTCGCTAAGGTAGGATAGGTTCTTATGATCTGTAAATATGAGAATAGGATCCTTAGTTCCTTCTAGCAAATGTCTCCATTCTTTGAGTGCTAAAATGATAGCAAGGAGTTCGCGATTACCCACATCATAATTCCTCTCTGCCTTGGACATTTGTTTAGAAAAGAAGCCACAAGGATGCAATGGCTTGTCAGGAGACTCTCTTTGGGATAAGACAGCACCTACCCCTATATCGGAAGCATCAACCTCAAGTATATATGGCAATGAGGGGACAGGATGCTGTAAAATAGGGGCAGAGGCGAACGTAGTCTTAAGAAAGTCAAAAGCCTGAAGTGCCTCAGTAGACCAGACACGTGTATTGCCATCCTTTTTAGTCATACGAGTTATAGGCGCTACTATAGACGAAAAACCTTTGATAAAACGTCTATAATAATTAGAGAACCCCAGAAAACGCTGGATGGCTTTCAGACCTTGCGGCAGAGGCCATTCTATGACTGCAGCGAGCTTCTGGGGATCCATCCGAAAACCCTCGGCGGAAATCAAATACCCTAAAAACTGGACCTCGGACTGGTCGAATAGACATTTTTCTAATTTGCAATAAAGACCATTAGCAAGAAGGGTCTTCAGAACTGTTGTAACATGTCTGTGATGAGCGTGAATGTCTGTAGAATATATTAAAATGTCATCCAAGTACACAATAACAAATGAGTGAATAAAATCCCTTAAGACATCATTAATAAATTCTTGGAACACTGCTGGGGCATTGCAAAGCCCAAATGGCATGACGGTATACTCATAATGACCTGACCGAGTGTTAAAGGCTGTCTTCCATTCGTGGTCCTTTTTAATACGTATCAAATTGTATGCTCCTCTAAGATCTAATTTGGTGAATACCGTAGCATGTTTGAGCCTGTCAAACAATTCTGTTATTAGAGGTATAGGGTAAGCATTTTTGATGGTGATCTTGTTAAGACCTCTATAATCAATGCAAGGTCTTAAATCACCTTCTTTCTTTGATACAAAGAAGAACCCCGCTCCAGCCGGAGAAGAGGATCTTCTAATAAATCCCTTGTCTAATGACTCTTTAATGTACTCCTCCATGACACGGTTTTCTTGAACCGATAGGGGGTACACCCTGCCCTTAGGAGGTATAGTACCAGGCAACAAATCAATAGCACAATCGTAGGGTCTGTGAGGCGGTAATTTGTCAGCCTCTCTTTTATCAAAGACAGTCTTTAAAGTTAAATACTGAGAGGGTATAGTCGTAGATAAAGGAGGAACAGTAGGAACGTTAATAGAATTCACAGGCGTGACTTCAATAGTACATGACTCATGGCAGGCTTCACTCCATGATTTTATCTGCCCTGTCTCCCAGTCAAAAATGGGATTGTGGGCACGTAACCATGGATACCCTAACACCAACTGTGAAGAGGGAGAGGTGATGACCTGGAACCGAATGGTTTCATAGTGTAGAACCCCTGTGTACATGTGTAGCGGTGCAGTCTCGTGAGTAACAACTGGAGATATCAATGGTCTACCATCTATGGCCTCAACGGCCAAGGGTATCTCCTTCTCTCTGATGGGAATATTGTTTCTCTTTACAAAACCAGAGTCTATAAAGTTCTCGGCTGCCCCAGAATCAACCAGGGCGTCTATGTTTTCAACTATACAACTCTCTCCCATATGTAAAGAAACAGGGAGAAGCAGTCGGTTAGGAGGCAATGTAGGAGACTTAGAAATCACACCCAAGGCCAGTCCCCTATAAGGTCTTAGGTGCGAGAGTTTTCCGGGAGCAGAGGACACTCCTTTACCATATGGTCTCTCTTACCACAATATAGGCAGAGTCCCTCCCTTCTCCTATGTAATTTCTCAGTATCTGAGAGTTTGGCAACCCCTAATTGCATAGGTTCCTCTTCAGGTACTTTAACACTCTCCGGTATAATAACTCTGGGTTGAATAGGTGTAACAAAACGTCTATTCCTGTTCTTAGTATAGAGCCTGTCACGAATCCTATTATCTATATCGATGAGGTAGTCAATAAGGTCCTCTAAGGCAATAGGAAGCTCCTTAGCTGCTACCTCATCCAATATAGAGTCTGATAAACCTTCCATGAAGGCCGTAGTTAACCCATTATTGGTCCAATCGACCTGTGAGGCAAGGGTACGAAACTGTATAGCGTAATCAGCCACAGACCTAGAACCCTGTTTAACCCTCATTAATGCTCTAGCGGCATTCTTAGACCTTTTCATAGTATCAAAAGTTCTGCGAAAAGCTGTTAGGAAACTGTGAAAGTTATGCACCATAGGTCCATTAGCCTCCCAAATAGGGTTTGCCCATTCAAGTGCTTTGTCGGTAAGTTGGTGCATAAAGAACCCAACTTTAGACCTCTCTGTGGGAAATGAACGTGGATACATTTCAAAATGAAACTCTATTTGGTTAATGAACCCTCTGCATGTCTTAGAATCCCCTCCATACCTAGGAGGAGGCGTTAAATGTGCTGTAGCGTTAGGCATAGTCGATACTTCAGGAAGCAGGGGTGCAGGAGGGTTAGGTGCGGTTGCTGGAATGGTTCTAGCTAAGAGCGTCTGGAGAGCCTGAGCTATTTGATCCATACGGTGATCCTGCTCTACAAATCTAGCCTCATGGGTCGCCATCTGTTGAGCTAAATCTGCGGGGTCCATGGCCCTATCGTAATGTAACGACTATATCCAGCCCTAACAGATGACAGTACAGAGGAGAGATACGTCTACCGGACCTTAGAGTGGCCGGACTCGACGTAATAGGATAAGACAGAGTCAGGAACGATCCGAGGTCAAGGGCACAAAGAGACAGCGTAAACGAAAACTAGCCGGGGACTGGTACACAGGAATCAGCAAGCCGGCAAACAGTACAGAATAGGATAAAGCGAAAACGAAGTCAGAATACAAAGCCAAGGTCAAATACGGAGAAACACAACTGAACACAACAAGCACTAAAGGGAACTGTAGCAGAAACCACGATAGGGCAAGGAACTAAGGGAAAAGGGTAAGTATAAGTAGCCTTCAAACTAATGTGATTGGCTCCTGTCACTTCCACTCCCCCAACAGGTAAGTGTATGGGGTGATTGGCATGACAGGAGCCAATGGGAGCCTTTTTGCAATTTAGGCTCCCACTGTCTCTTTAAGAGCGCGCCCGAGATTCGCGGCGCGCTCTTAGCTGCAGGCGGGACACGTGACCGCTTCTCGCGGTCACTGCCCGCCCTCCTGTCAGAACAGTCGGACGAGCCGCGCGCGGCTCGTGCAGCCGCAGGACCGCGCGCGGCTTGAAGAGAGGACAGCGTCCGGCCCCCGGATAAGGTAAGTACCGCTACAGTGGAACAGTGTCAAAAGCCTTACTGAAATCTAGGTAAGCAATGTCTACTGTACCACCCTGATCTATTATTTTAGTTACCCAATCAAAAAATCAATAAGATTTGTTTTGTCAGGTCCCCTGCCTCCGCGCCGCTCATGGCGGCCTTGCTTACCCTGTCATCGCTGATGACGCCATCTGGTCCCTGTCCACGGCGTGCGGCTTTTCCCACCACTGTGCTCCCGACTGACAGTTTTTTTGACACTGCACGCTCCAGAGCAGCATCCTTATATGTGTGCCAGACCTGGTCATGTGACCCGGCACACAATGATGACCTCAGAGACCACAAGGGAGGGAAGAAACACCTCCCACGTGTTGTGGTTAACAGTAATTGGAGGTTAGCCAATCAGACACACCCTGTGTGTATATAAGCCAACCTCCCCTTTGCCTCAGTGCCCTGTTGTGGTCTTTGTCTAGCCCAATAGTGCGTTATACTCTGATTAATTGGTTACCAAAATTTGGCTTGTCTTACGTTTACTCTGTTTTCTCTGCTCCCTGACCTCGGCTTGTCTCTTCGTGTTCCCTCTCTCCATTTCCCTTTGACCTTGGCTTGCTTTGACTAATATTTTGCGTAGCCTATTCTAAGACCGGCATTGCAATTCTGTCTGTTGTGTCCTGCCTGTGTGTTAGGTTTCCTACCAATTGTGACAAGTTTGGCAAGATCTCCCTGAAGTAAACCTATGTTGTCTCTGATCTTAAAATCCATGTGATTTTAGATGTTCAACAATGCTATCCTTAACATGGTTTCCATCACTTACTGGCCTATAGTTGCCCGACTCCTGCCTACTACCTTTCTTGTGAATGGGTACAACATTTGCTAAAATGTAGAAAAATTAGTATGTTCAACCAGGACCAATATAATGTATAGTTTCTTTATTGGGAAACACTAAAAAAGGTTGCATTTGAACTTCGGATTCTTTATATAAAGAGATGTATGGGCTAATAATTATAGAGACAGATACATTTAAACACGGAAAAAACATATTTGTATCATTAAGTAAAATCTTCTCTGAAGACAATTCCAAGTCACTCAAATGTCACTTCAAAAAAAGTAAAAGTACATACCAAAGTAAAAAAAGAAATCTTAATATGCCACCTTTAACCATTATAATTGGTACTTCGTAGCTGACTGGAAACTTCAATTGTTTTTGTTCAACATTCCCTAAGGAACACTGCAAATTGGTTAACTAGTAGACTTGATGCCCACTGATTATAATGTATTGTGACAGAGTTTACCAGGCTTTAGCATTAATGTCTCTTGGGAAGTAAACCATTTAAAAACTACAAAGGAAACACTGTGTGTGAGTTTACAGTGATTTTATTTCTTTTATACCTATTGGATTTCACAGTGTATGTTTCAGTGGGACATTTAATTGTTTAACTGGTGCACTGGTAAAGCATCTTAAAAATCATTTCTAAACATGTACACTATTAAATGTTTTGTTTGCTCTAACTATACAAATTGATGCAAAATAGCACACATCTATTTTCATTCATGCATTTTATTTTATTTTTTATTTATTTATAAAATATTTTACCAAGATGGATACATTGAGATTTCTCTCTTTTTCAATGCCCTAGGATTAGATTGAATCTTGATATTATGTTGAAAAATATAATACTGAAAAAAAAAAAAGTCATATTCAAAATGATGGATCATAAACAGTCACGTATTGTTTTGCATGTTTCAAATTTAGAAAGATGTTTTCATATGCACATAGCGATGAAATGCAATGAATCTCCCTGTTGCTTTCTCACTTTCTCTTTGTTTTGTATGGCAGTGACAACATGACACCAGCTAAATGAATGGCAAACCTAATTGAAGATGTCACTTATGTGATAGAAAATGCAAACTTTCCAATTTCCTGCTGTCTGGTTACAACCTTGAACTTGTCACTGAAAAGAAAAATAATTACGAAAATTATAAATGCATAGTTAACATTTCACTTGCATGCACATTTTTTATATCCTCAAAAGGATGGCTTAAATGTGGTGATATTCATTCAAAAATCTAAATCCAGGACAATTAGGACTATGTAAATTTGTTGACAAGAGTTTGATTTTAGTATGATAGTCACATAATTCACAAAAATGATGAACATTTTGATAGGCAGTTGTGGTGCCTCAATCATAATTAATCAAGCAGGACACTAGTTTTCTGTCTAATACTGTTATACTTCATAATCATATGATATAGTACATTTTTGTTTCATGGCATGCAAAGTAAACCCTGGTTTTGGTACTTGTGTGCAAGCAGTGGGAAATTGTGTAGTGCCCCTTTTCTTATACCCTCTTTACATTCCAATAAAGACTTTACATGAGACATAGATGGGGAAAATAGGTCACAGCTTTTTGTTAAAATATTTCACCAAACAATATTACCAATATTAACTTTGATACAAAGTTAATATTGATACAAAGTTAATATTGGTAATATTGTGTATATATATATATTACTTGCAGAATTTTGCTCTCCTGGAAACTTGTCCTCCCCCCTCGTCGAAACAAACACTGGCCACAAAACCTGACCTTCCACCAACACTATGCTAACCACTAGCCGACCTATGGCTCCATAAACCATACCTTAATTTTATGGAGGCTAGGGGAGGGATCGGCCCCACTTTACTTCACACCCATTGGACTCCCCAGTCTAACCAAAGATTGGCAAGGACAACCACTGTGATAGAATTTATCTTGATTCCAAGGCTCAAACTTATAGGTGTCATATAATGATATCCTATATTAAAATTGGCTAACTTACACTCAGGAAATGCTTGATGCTTAACACGACACTTAAGACCACATATGTCTAGTTCTGGGAGCAGAGAGCCCCCACCTGAGATGTCTCTTCTCTAATCTTTGGTGTTCTTTCTTACCTTGGAACTTATTTGTTATGTGTACATGACGTTCATCCCTATGTCTTATCTGTACTTCCTTCCTATTACTGTTCTAAGAGTATTTGCACGTAAGCACTTACTTTTTAATGTATAAAACCCAACTGATGAATAAAACGGCAGAGGCTTATTTTGAATACCAACAGGTGTCTGGTGTCTAATTCTCGCTTCTCCAAGTGCACTTGTAATAATAATTTAGGCTTCCTCTGATTATAACAAAGATCATTATTTGGATCCACAACACCACCTGCCACAAGGTGGCCAACTAAAATCAGCTGGGATGAACACCCAGAGGCCCCAACCCCTCTTGCAACGCCAAGTTAAAAAGATCCTGTGACAAAAGTACCTTCGTCACTGAGATTTGGAGAAACCTGCTTGCTAGCCTCTTGCCCTGTGACTATGGGCTGGGGGATATATTGCCCTTTAAAAACACTATTTGGGCATATTGGATTTTAAAGGCAATGTTTCTGCCCCTTGGACTTTTAACTGGAACAGATTCAAACATGTGGCGGCAGCCATCTTAAATTGTCCAGTAGTGTTTTGCCGTTGAGTGTATGGAACTGTTTTGGGCATGGGACCATGTGCACGGTGGGGCAAAAATAAGACTTCCAGGAAATTCCTGAACCCCTGAACCGATCTGGGTGATTTTTGTATATGTTGTTCACAAAGATCGGGGCTATCAAGGGATGTGACATTTGTGGGGATATGTTGTATTTTGGGGTACTTTTTTGTGTTTGTAAAAATTTATGTTTTTTTCTGCTTAGAGTTAATTGAGTTAGTCCGTTGTCTTAGTTAATTGTATTACAGGCAGAGGGGTGGGCTTATGTGCTGTATGTGGGTGTGTTGGACATTGTTGAATTGTTCTGATTGGTTTGTGTGCCTGTGTTCCATCAGGCCCAGGGGGAGTGCCTCTGCCCTGAGGAAATGTATAAACTGTGAGGGCTGGCTTGCATTAAACAGACCTGTTCTACCCTTCATAAAGTCTTGGCTCACGTTTGGGGAATTGGAGAACTACACTCTGGGGATTGCTATAATTACTATACTCCCCAGTATAGTAATCACTAACTCTTGTAAGAGCTGTTCCTGTTCCTGTTCCTGTTTCGCTTTCTGGACTAAGGAGAAGTTCACCCACTGGAGGCTGGAGCTCGGTCTTGGGTCCAGGGTGGGTGTAGGATGGCGAAACCCCAACCAAGCTGCAGCAGTTTCGTGTGGTTTGCGGTGTTTATGGTGTCGAGTGCGGTGCTGATGGTCCTTGGCGTGCACTACGAGCATCGTTCGACGGAGGCATCCAGTCGGGGTGGCAGGCGGTCCGTCACAGATCCAAACCCACATCAGGTGAACCCCATCACCCTTAAAGTACATAGCTGCCTCCCGTTCAAACACCTGATGCTGCACAGTAAAACCCCCAACTCCCAACACAAACGTAGAACATTAATTTTTGTATGCATATGATTGCATCCTAAAATTCTGATTTTTTGTATTTGTTTACTAAAACGTAAACGAAAGCCTTATATACAAAATATAAATGAAACGAAAGGGCAAATGCCAAATGCATTACCTTTTCATTTTGTTTAGTTTGTTTAACCCCTTAAGGACACGACATGTGTGACATGTCATGATTCCCTTTAATTCCAGAAGTTTGGTCCTTACGGGGTTAATAGACTCCATGCTGCAGGGGAATTAATCCAACAGCACAGAGAAAATAACACTGCACATGCGCAAAAATAATCAAAAAACAAGGAGGGAGTAGGCAGTGCTACCAGCTCTCTCCTAGAAATATTATCAATTCCTACCCCTCCCCATTAAAACCTATGACCCACATATTAATAAAAGGAAGCTTAAATCCTCCCGCATGCCACTACATACCATGAGTAGGGGCATGTTGACAAAACCACGAGCAGTGGTAATATAAATCAGTATGACCCACATATTGATAACAGGGAGGTTAAATCCTCCTGCATGCAGGGGCATGTCGCCTAAACAAATTTAAAAGTACTTGTGACTGGGCAGCTGTGCCAGGTCCCCTCTTTTTGCACTAGCACTTGCACTGCCCAGTCACTAGTACATCTACATTTGTTTAGTCAACATGCCCCTAATCGACTGGCTGCTCACTGTCATTTAAAACTGGATATAAATGTATCTTGTATAGAAGTGTAGAGAGTATGCGTAAAAAGTAGCTATTTAGATCAGTAGCACAGCCTTATTGTGTTACTGATTACTGATTACTGATTACTATATAGCTTCTTTATCATATTGCAACATTGTTATAGATTTTGCTATAACTTTTGGTTACACGTACTCTTACCGTAGCTCCCTATCACATCTATATAAGATACTGATTTTTATATCCAGTTTTAAATGACAGCTGGTAGCCAATGGCTGCTCACTGTTTAGGCGACATACCCTTACTACATGGGGGGATCTGGCACAGGTAGGGGCTTGCGGGAGGATTTAACCTGTGCCAGGTCCCCCCTTATTGTACTAGCGACTGGGCAGCAATAGCTGACCAGTCACTTGTACTTTTAAATTTGTTTAGGCGACATGTCATAATGACCCCCGGACTGATTTCGATTTAGTTTTAAATGCCAGTGGCTGCTCGCTGTTTAGGCGAAATGACCCTACTCGCTTCATGCTGCGAATAGTGGTATTCAAGAGGATTTAACCTCCCTTTTATTAATATGGGGGTCATAGTGACCCCCATATGTTTTAAAGCAGGGTGGGGGGGGGGGTAGGAATTTTTATTTATCACAAGGACAGAGCTGTTAGCTCTGCCGGCTCCATCCTTGCTTGCTTTTTTTTTTTTGCGCATTCACTGTGCTGTTTTTTTAACTAATTTCATTCGAAAAGGAATGGTTTGCGGACGAAGTTCGGGATTGACTAATTACATTTTCATTTAGTACAAAATCATTTCACTGGTGCACATGTCTACTAGAAACCTGCCTATTATGCTTCACCCGACACTGATCCATGGCCCTCTAAACCCTGGTGAACCTCCAATAGTTACAGGACACAAACTCAGACCAAACCAGAGAGAGATCAGGGAACAAAATATAAATACTGGCCAAATCATGTAATATTAAATCAGAAAATTCCCTCATGGGTATCGTGCCCAGATCATTGCCCTCAAGATGGATTATCAGCATGTCAGGAACCCCCAGGAAACGGGACAGATGGACAAGCTTCAGAACTTGCTGCACCCACCACAAACGCCGGGCCCCAAACCATCACACCTCCGCTGTTGCCAGGGACAGACCAAGTTGACATCCCCTGGGGCAGACCTGGCCCTTTGCTGGGCCCAGTAGATGTACAAGTGTATGATCACCCACATGTTCTGAGCCGGACCTACATAGACACAACAGAGGGAAATGCAATCAGACCACAGGGCAGAATACAACTCCTGAACCACCGGATTCCCAGTGTTCTATTCTGTGAATAGCTTGCACAGAAAATCCAAGGCGTGACGCCAATGCAGAATGAATGCCCCTTGAACTCGGGATACCCAGAGCTGGATGCTCTAGATGTGCCAAGGCAAAACACCCTAATAATGTATAAACAAAAAAAGAGTATACACACTAAAATGTGATAAAAATGTATAACTGAAAGTGTTCCCAGGTGTACCTCACAAACACCTAAAGACAATATACAACCAAGTAGAAAAGTGGAAAACACCCAGAAAACGTTGAACATATATACAAAATATGAAACAACCTGGAATCGGATACAATCCGTGAATATGATCTGTATAAGAATCAGAAAACTGACATAGCGTAATACAGTATAGAATAGAGTGTATGTATAAGTGTTACAATAGATACACTCACAAACAAACGTGAAGTCAGGCTTCTTACCCTCTCAGGGGTAGTATGATGTATGATGAATATGCTTGAATATCATCCCATGGAGTATATGTGGATAAAGCAAATCAGAGATAGTGAAGTTCGTTAAAAAAGTACAAAATCACATTTATTGGTCGCACTTACATATATGAATTTCAAAAGACCGTGTCTCCATATAACATGGAACTCCGAACAGTGTGGTCACAAATCCAATAGGAAACTCAGGAGCAGGTATATGCAGACAGCCAAATACATATGGATAATAAAATACAAAATAAAATACAAATCAAAAGTCCATAAAGAGAGAATCCAGCGTGTTTCGTCCGATAAGATGTAGGAAGTCCTGTATTTTATAAAATACAAATCAAAAGTCCATAAAGAGAGAATCTAACGCGTTTCGTCCGATAGAGAGGGTGAGAAGCCTGATTTCACGTTTGTGAGTGTATCTATTGTAACACTTATACATACACTCTATTCTATACTGTACAGGGAGTGCAGAATTATTAGGCAAGTTGTATTTTTGAGGATTAATTTTATTATTGAACAACAACCATGTTCTCAATGAACCCAAAAAACTCATTAATATCAAAGCTGAATATTTTTGGAAGTAGTTTTTAGTTTGTTTTTAGTTTTAGCTATTTTAGGGGGATATCTGTGTGTGCAGGTGACTATTACTGTGCATAATTATTAGGCAACTTAACAAAAAACAAATATATACCCATTTCAATTATTTATTTTTACCAGTGAAACCAATATAACATCTCAACATTCACAAATATACATTTCTGACATTCAAAAACAAAACAAAAACAAATCAGTGACCAATATAGCCACCTTTCTTTGCAAGGACACTCAAAAGCCTGCCATCCATGGATTCCGTCAGTGTTTTGATCTGTTCACCATCAACATTGCGTGCAGAAGCAACCACAGCCTCCCAGACACTGTTCAGAGAGGTGTACTGTTTTCCCTCCTTGTAAATCTCACATTTGATGATGGACCACAGGTTCTCAATGGGGTTCAGATCAGGTGAACAAGGAGGACATGTCATTAGATTTTCTTCTTTTATACCCTTTCTTGCCAGCCACGCTGTGGAGTACTTGGACGCGTGTGATGGAGCATTGTCCTGCATGAAAATCATGTTTTTCTTGAAGGATGCAGACTTCTTCCTGTACCACTGCTTGAAGAAGGTGTCTTCCAGAAACTGGCAGTAGGACTGGGAGTTGAGCTTGACTCCATCCTCAACCCGAAAAGGCCCCACAAGCTCATCTTTGATTATACCAGCCCAAACCAGTACTCCACCTCCACCTTGCTGGCGTCTGAGTCGGACTGGAGCTCTCTGCCCTTTACCAATCCAGCCACGGGCCCATCCATCTGGCCCATCAAGACTCACTCTCATTTCATCAGTCCATAAAACCAATAAAAATCAGTCTTGAGATATTTCTTGGCCCAGTCTTGACGTTTCAGCTTGTGTGTCTTGTTCAGTGGTGGTCATCTTACAGCCTTTCTTACCTTGGCCATGTCTCTGAGTATTGTACACCTTGTGCTTTTGGGCACTCCAGTGATGTTGCAGCTCTGAAATATGGCCAAACTGGTGGCAAGTGGCATCTTGGCAGCTGCACGCTTGACTTTTCTCAGTTCATGGGCAGTTATTTTGCGCCTTGGTTTTTCCACACGCTTCTTGCGACCCTGTTGACTATTTTGAATGAAACGCTTGATTGTTCGATGATCACGCGTCAGAAGCTTTGCAATTTTAAGAGTGCTGCATCCCTCTGCAAGATATCTCACTATTTTTGACTTGTCTGAGCCTGTCAAGTCCTTCTTTTGACCCATTTTGCCAAAGGAAAGGAAGTTGCCTAATAATTATGCACACCTGATATAGGGTGTTGATGTCATTAGACCACACCCCTTCATTACAGAGATGCACATTACCTAATATGCTTAATTGGTAGTAGGCTTTCGAGCCTATACAGCTTGGAGTAAGACAACATGCATAAAGAGGATGATGTGGTCAAAATACTCATTTGCCTAATAATTCTGTACTCCCTGTATTACGCTATGTCAGTTTTCTGATTCTTATACAGATCATATTCACGGATCGTATCCGATTCCAGGTTGTTTTATATTTTGTATATATATTCAACGTATTCTGGGTGTTTTCCACTTTTCTACTTGGTTGTGTAAAACACCCTAATAAACTGAAACCGGGATAGAAAGCCAGCCTCCTGGTGCACCACATGAGAGGAGGAGGACTTGAAACTGGCAAAAACGTATCACCAGGCTGACCACGAACCCACACTCCATGCCCAAACACATCCGTCTTAGAACGGCAGAGGAAAAAATTAACCAATGCAGCCTTGCAATAGACATCTGGGTAACAAACACACCCTGGAACCCTCTTACCCGCTCCCCAACCCAAAGCGCCCCAAAAAAGGCAAGAGTAAAGGCGAGTCAAGAGAGTGCCACCTTGATATCGGAAAAATACACCAGGAACCCTGGATTGCTTGAACCAGAAATTAAGCCCTGATAGTTTAGCCGAAACCGATGACAGGGAGCACTCCAAAGCGTCCCAAAACCAGAGGAGCTGCAGCAACGCAGAGAGATGATGATCGGCAGTATGAAAACCACCCTGGGACTGTTTCAACGCCAACCATTACCCCCAAGCCTTACCATATCAAGTATGGATCAAGTAGGCTCTGAAAAAGATGCCTGAAACCAAGCTGCTACTTAGTCTGCCCAAGTGACCACAGTCCTGCTGGGCAGGTGAACCCATCTGCATCTGCCTAGGCCACAAGAAAACTCAGACCACTGCAAAGCAGCCGCACAAAACTCCCAGCACTACAAACAGAGAGGGCATCCACTGGAAAAATTTTGACCCCAAACAGCACAACACAAGTCGATAAAGCAGCCAAACCACCGAAGACGTTGATAGGCTGTTAATGGCTAGCACCACCCCCATTTTTTCGCAATGAAAAACAACTCTGCAGACCCGCAACAACCCCCACAGTTCCAAGGCCACCACTATGGGGAACAATTAAAAAAAAGCCAAATTATTTTTTAGGCCTGACACATGCCAGGATTCTGGCCACATATCCCCACACCAGTGGGTGCCCAAGATGGCGCCAAAACCCACGATCCTGTCCTGTGAGTGTACAAGTACAGCTTGGCATTACATGCTTCCGGTACCTACCAAAAGGACCAGGTGTTAAAAGACACAAGGAAGTTATCCCAGACAGCCAGATCCTCCTTCAAGGTGCATGTCAAGCGCACAAAATGGTGAGGCCTAGAAATGCCGGACATAGCAGCAGCAGCCAGGCCAATTTTGATACCAAGAAAATTCAAACAAGTTGTTGGACCCACTGTTTTGTCAGGGGCCAATGGAACTCCAAAGACTTTGCCACCAACTGTACCGAGAACAGAAGCCGCGCACACCACTCTGAAATCCACGGACCCACTCATAAGAAATTGGCCAAATAATGCAGAACGGAGTTGCAGCCCACCTCTGTATGCACTAGCCATTTGAAGAAGGAGCTAAAACACTCAAAAAAGAAGCAAGAGATCAAGCATCCCATGGGAAGGCACAGATCCACAAACTATTGACCTTTAAAACAACACCCCAAGAGATGATGGCATTGTGGAGAGACCAGAAGGGATCAAAAGGTGACTTCAATGTCCATCTTGGCCACGAGGGCCCCCGGTCCTGCACCCTGCACCACCTGGCCGCCTCGTGAAAAGACAAGTAGGACACCCTACAAAGCTCCTCCGAGATTTTATCATTCACGGATTCCCGTAGGGGTGCGAAAGGTGGTGAATCAGTCAAAATGTACCTGCCTCCTTCTTGGGGACCACCCTTAGGGGTGAGACCCGGAGGTGCGGAAATTAAGGTGTCCAACAGGGGCCCGGCATATGCCCTTGTCCCGGACCACTTCAGGATGATCCCTGACCGAGCAAAGGTTCTGACACTCCGCCAAGGATCCACGGCCCCAGTGGGAAATCCAAAACCCATCCTGAAATCCTGCCAGTAACAGTGCCGTAGCTTCGCAAATTCCATACCTATTTAACCATTGGAACATCGCAACGATGTCCACTGTTGTCGTCGCCCTTTGGTTGCAAGACGTCATGCTTCTCCCTGCCTTTCCACGCTTGAAGCACTGTGAAGTGGGGTAGGATCCCCCACAGACTGAGCATTCATGCTTGAACTTACAACTTTCTCCCCATTTGCACTGCCTCTTCTTGAACTGCCAGCAACAACTGAGGCGATGGAATTGGCCGACGCACACTGTGTTCCTGCCAATGCTGGCCCCAGCAAAAAAGTACGATAAGCCCCCTTGGTGCACCCCGGGCAGGTCATAATCGCCAGCTACAGCCCAATATCTATATCTCTCTATCTCTCTCTCTCTCTCTCTCTCTCTCTCTCTCTCTCTCTCTATATATATATATATATATATATATATATATATATATATATATATATATATATACACGACACGCATTCAAAATCATATCCTGGTAGCACAAGAGGGTCAAGCATTTGGCAGGATATGATGCTGGCAGCATTTGGCAGGATATGACGCTGGCCAGGATAGAAAAGGCCCAAATCCAGTTACCAAATGTCTTCAGAATCTTCCGAAAATGAAGCCGTTCTTTCTCTTTCACCGTTCGGAATCAGAACCCTGGCCGCCCGGCCCAATGGTGGTAGGTGTTCCCTGCAGCACGCCACCTGTGAGGTGTCAGAGGGACTATACTGGGATGCAGGCCTTGCCTTGCCCAAACCACATGGAGAAGGGGCAAGAGCCATGGCAGCTGCCTGCAGGTGGGCAAGTTGTGCCTGAAGGTGCCTGCCACTGTCAAGAAGAGCCTCAGCCCTAAGAGCAGCTAGCACCACATGGAAGATATTTAGGAAAGTAAGAGAACAATTCCTAGCCAATTATAAAATAACAGGGGGAAGGACAGAACATGTATCCTATAATACAACCCACCCTGTCAATCACTCACTGCTGACTACACCAAGCCCCACCCTATCACTCTCTCCTACACACACCCCACACTTGCATCTGATCTGGCTAGCTTTGCCTGCCTCCTCAGGTTCGGAGTCTGTAATGTGTTAATTGTATCATTACTATTAAATGTAATGACTACACATGCAAGAATGTTTTATTTAAATTTTTATTTTTCCTGATTTTCAAATTTCATTAACTAAGAACAATATAATTTCATTATTCTCAAATCCATCAGCTAAAATACAAGGGCCTGAATTCGAATCATCTTTGCTTACTATTACTAATGGGACTCATCAAGGAAAAACTATGCCATTTTATCATTTACAAAAGAAATTTGAACTCTCAAGTAAAGATATTTTCCCCTATTTACGAATGTAAAATTATTTGAATAATACATATATATCACATCATTGGGTTGATGATCTGTTACACTTCTTGATATCTCAAAAAAAAAATAATTATCCAAAATATTGAATTATTTTTCATACAATATTCAAAATACAGTTATAGAAGGGAATAAACCTCTTTCAAGAAATGAATGGGAATTAGAGCTGGGCATATAATTTCCCATGGAATATGGCTTAAAGGAATTAACCCCTTAAGGACACATGACATGTGTGACATGTCATAATTCCCTTTTATTCCAGAAGTTTGGTCCTTAAGGGGTTAAACAAGTATCACAAATCATACATTGCAACTCTATGTTAGAATTACATTATAAACAAATCTATAGGTGGTACTTAGTACCCACAAAACTGAAAGAAGTCTCAAGAAACAACTTGGATATTTGTTGTAGATGCCTCTCAAATATGGGAAATCCATATCACACTCGGTGGGACTGCCCAGCTCTAGATGTAATGAAATCTCAAATTAAATATTGTCTGCATAAAATGTTTAAAGGAGCACTATAGGGTCAGGAACACAAACATGTATTCCTGACCCTATAGGGTTAAAACCACCATCTAGCCACCCTGGTCCCCTCATGCCTCCCTAAATATAGTAAATCGTACTTGTATTCAAGTCTGCAGCTGCATGCTTTGTGTCTGTTTCCTTTAGACCTGCCCACTGCCTGCTGACATCAGCAGAAGTGGTAGCCTGATCCAATCACAATACTTCCCCATAGGATTGGCTAAGACTGACAAAGAGGCAGATCAGGAGCAGAGTCAGCACCATTCAAACACAGCCCTGGCCAATCAGAATCTCCTCATAGAGATGAATTTAATCATTGAATCTTTATGAGGAAAGTTCAGTGTCTGCATGCAGAGGGTGAAGACACTGAATGTTTGGATGCATTTTAGGCAGCCATGACCCAGGAAGGACAGGCATCTGAGGAGTGGCCAGTGAAGTTAGGCTGTAATGTAAACACTGCATTTTCTCTGAAAATACAGTGTTTACAGCAAAAAGCCTGAAGGTAATGATTCCACTCACCAGAACAAATTCAATAAGCTGTAGTTGTTCTGGTGACTATAGTGTCCCTTTAATATTGTAACGGAGCTCCCTGTATCCCTACTGGGTACCTCAGCCAAAGGACCGCTTCCTAGCTGGAACAGGGGAAAAAACGCAGCACTTCTGCCCACAGTCGCCGTGTCTTGACTGGGGCCCTGGAACAGCTCCTCCCTGAAGCCGAATGGGGAATTAGCTCTAGTATTGAATCCCCTGCAAGATGGAACATCAGACACAGGAGTAAATCTTCTTTCCCTCCAATAACAGGATGATACACAGTTTTGGAGTGTAAGCTGAAATAGAATTTACTGGAGGCACACTGGCCTTTTATGCAAGTTTCCCAACAAGGGCGACACCCAGGTGGACCTTGTTGGGCACAGGGACACAAAGTGAACAAACCAATAAAAACAGAGTCATCCAGTTAGACACTCCCATACACAAACAATATAATCCCTCCTCTGTGCTTGAGAGATAATTGAACAAGGAACTGTACTAATCTAACCTAATTATCTCCAAGCACAGAAAAAACATACAATTTTATGAAACCCCAAAAAGTACCTTAAGAACACACAAAAACCCCTGTTATCTGGGTGAACAACATATCCAAAAATCACCCATATCGGTTCAGGGTTCAGGAATTTCCTGGAAATTCTATGGTCCTATGCCCAAAACAGTTTCAGGGAAACCAGTGCTAACAGTCGGTCAAGTTTGGTAGTCTTTTACAGGTTTCCCTGCAGGGCGCATAGTCTGTGGGCAGGAGGCTGGCAAGCAGGCTCCTCCAGGAGTTGTGACAAACTCACTTGGAGAGGGGAGTTTGTCACAAATATGGATAAGCTTAGTCCCTCCATGTTTCTTTGAAATATGGATTTTCCAATTAGTAATAAAGATCAAAAATAGTTAAAGGAACACTATAGTCACCTAAATTACTTTAGCTAAATAAAGCAGTTTTAGTGTATAGATCATTCCCATGCAATTTCACTGCTCAATTCACTGTCATTTAGGAGTTAAATCACTTTGTTTCTGTTTATGCAGCCCTAGCCACACCTCCCCTGGCTATGATTGACAGAGCCTGCATGGAAAAAAAAACTGGTTTCACTTTCAAACAGATGTAATTTACCGTAAATAATTGTATCTCAATCTCTAAATTAAACTTTAATCACATACAGGAGGCTCTTGCAGGGTCTAGCAAGCTATTAACATAGCAGGGGATAAGAAAATCCTAATTAAACAGAACTTGCAATAAAGAAAGCCTAAATAGGGCTCTCTTTACAGGAAGTGTTTATGGAAGGCTGTGCAAGTCACATGCAGGGATGTGTGACTAGGGTTCAAAAACAAAGGGATTTAACTCCTAAATGGCAGAGGATTGAGCAGTGAGGCTGCAGGGGCATGTTCTATGCACCAAAACTGCTTCATTAAGCTAAAGTTGTTCAGGTGACTATAGTGTCCCTTTAACAACTCATATCTTGTTTTCTTCCAAAATGGTTATAGCTCGTAACTGGAAATCTCCTGAATTAAAGCAGAGCTCTTTTACATCAATATATCAATATAGAATGGAACGTAGTTTTTATACTGAGAGAGATACGGTGGAAAAATTTTAAATCAAGTGTCTACCATGGAAGAAATATATAGAATTATAGAGTTGTGCATAAGCTACTTAGCTATTAATAAATAATCAGTTAATAGTGCTTAGCTCATCTCTCCTTTTTAGTTTGACACAATACAATAAAACTTACTATTATAAACTTTTTTTATCTATTCTTCATAGGGACCCAATTTTTAAGCATGAATGAGTAGTTGAATGAAATTACTTAATAGTTTAAGTAATTTACTGTAATTGTATGGTCTACTTTTCTTACCTTTTCCTTTTTTTTATTCTTTCAAGTAACAGAACAAAACATTTTGACATATAATTTAAAAAATAAATGTTATGGTATAAAGCATGAATTGTATTAACTAATATATCTTGTGTTACAACATGTTTAAATTTTGTAAACTATACTATTAAATATAGATACTTATTCTCAAATAAAAACAATAAACAAAATAAAAAAACTATGTAACCTGCTATTCATTGGCAGGACACAGAAGGCATGAATAGGGAGGAGGTAGTGCACTGCCGACTGAGAGCCTAGAGAGGCTCAGACTCCCATGAGTCACAGCGAGCTCAGGAAGTCACCCTCCTGCACCCAAAAGATATGGAAGCGGGGGGTGGCTAAAAATATGTAAAATATGTAAATTGAGACTTGTATGTGTCAGTGTGTATGTGTATCTGTGTGTATTTGTGTCCGTGTGAGTATATGTGTGTGTCAGTGTGTATTTGTATCTGTGCGTGTGTGTCAGTGTGGTTATATGTATGTGTGTCAGTGTGAGGATATGTGTATGCTAGTGTGCATCTGTATTACAGTGTGTGTGTGTCTGCATATGTGTATGTGTGTCTGGATCTTAAACTTCACATTAAAACATCAATGCTACATACAAGCACACCTCTCTAATCAAACACCAAAACTCCATGTCAAATGCCAACACTACATACAGACACACTGTTAATCAAATACCAACAGTACATACATACATACATACATATTAAAAAGCCAACATTATATACAAACACACCCCTGCATTCAAACTCTAAAACACACAAATACAACCCTTTATTCAAAACACAAAACACTGCATACAAACACACTCCTGCATTCAAACACACTACACACACAACTACACCACTGCTTTCAAGTGGCAACAGTATTTTCAAAAACAACTGTATTCAACACAATAGACCCATATGTTCATACATACACATAAATTATAAAAACATGCTTACATTCAGACATACAAACACTGCCCAAAAAATAAAACCCTGCAAGGATAGGAACATGTATATTATGTATTGTGGTAGATATTCAACAGAAGTGAATCTACCTTGTGTACACTTTGGCATCAGGGCCCTTTCTATCTTAGTTCCTAGACTGGTGCTGATGTTAATTAAAACAGGGTTGGTATTAACTTGTATTTTAATTTACAATATTTAGCAAAACACAAATGAAAAAAAATAAAAAAATAAACCAATATTCTTAACTTTCCTACATGTTCCTGCTCAGCAGCTTATGTGGATAATTTTGTTTTATTTTTTTTTAGGTTTTATCTAGAGACTCCCTCTGACCCATGCAGAGGTTCTATGGTATTGATATAAACCCCTTCCTTCTAATGTACATGAGTCTAGAAATGTTGTTAAAGCACGAGCCTGGGAGAAACAACAGCAACACTGTCAAGGGAGCCTTCATTTCATATACAGTATCCCAATATGGTCTTGAATTGATATTGTTGGATAAGCTTCTTAAATTATTTAATATTTTGGATACATTTTTAAATGACTTAATATAAAAAAAAATAATTTGGTAATTTTATTTATTTAGTTTATTTTCTAAATTGTAATATGTTGAAAATAACATTTACAAAGTTTATCCAAAGATATTAAATAATTTGGGAAGCTTATTAAACAATATTACATTGAGTCCTATATCAGTGGATATTACCAGCAGCCTTTAGTGTTGCTTACAGCAAAGATTTGAAGTTCTGAAATATATTTTTACTTGTTATATCATATTTTTTAGTGTCTGCTAACTTTTGGGAATCTGCACTCTAAAACATACCAGAAAATTATATATGAATACAGAAGAGCATGGTATTTGAGACAATTTTGGATATTTCTACTGTCACTGCTATATGTTCAAAGACTGATATTGTTTCCTCTGCATGAATGATTTGGAATCAGTTAAAGTGAGAAAACAGACATCACATGTGCTATAACAATTTATACTTTCAATAATTGTGTAAAGAATACATCAACAAATTTAAATTTGGCAAATGTGCACAATTTATTGTTATTAGGTACCGGAGGAGTTAGGAGGGAATTATCTACTAAACTGCTGAGAGATGAAAATGAATAAAACCCTTGTTCTTAATTTAGATTTTTCAATTATTTAGTAGATGACTTCCTAATTTGCTATCCTTACATGGGATTACTATAATTAAGTATACCAAATTAGGGAGCCATTTAGCCCCTCCTGTATCTCTTTACTTATCTGTAGGTATGCCCCTTCTCAGTCTCTCCGGGAATGACCACTACCTGTCTGCTGCTCGCACCTGTATGGCCAACTCACGCTTGCAGGACTTCTCACAGGCAGCTCCTTTTCTTTGGAATAGTTTAACCTCCCAGTAAAATCCGGCCATCCGTGAGTTTCCTGATGATCGCTACAATCCCTGTATGTGGTATAGTTTCTCTACCGAACGGCAGCACAGTCGGTAGTTCCAGCACGAATTTACGGTGTTATGGAGGTCTCAGCAAAGCATCAAGGGAGTTGTAGTTCTACAACATCTGGGAATCTACCTGTTGGGCACCCCTGCCTTATAAGATGTGGATATTTGACTTCTACATCCAATAACTAACTACTCTGTCTTTAACAAATTGTTCCAGGGCTTGATGGGTGTGAGGATATAACTAAAATCATGAAATTGTATGACTTTGTCAAGTCCTTAATATCCCTTGTTTATCCTGCCATATTAATTCTTAGAGTTCTTGTTTCAACTACATGTGCATGCCTTTACCATTGTATGTCCAGCATTTTGTCATTATGCAGAAAGAATACATGCTTGGACAATATTATTTCTGAAGCAAGAGAGTTTTTAGCATGCAATACGCCTTTAACAGCTGTCATTGAATCATAGTGCAGCTATCTCCAACACTTTTTTTTTGCTGATATAGAGTTAGTTTCCTTATTGTCAATTCATCAAGTGCTTATGGTTTAACTGGATTATGCTGACAATGAAAAAAGCTATTCCAAGAATGTGTATGATTATTAGTCAATAATCACATATAACAAATGTCTTAAATACTCTTTGTAAAAACCAATAGAAAGTATGCTCTGAAACATGTTATCCAATCATCTTTCCCTCGGGCTAAAGAGTTTCAAATATTATTCTCTTTTCAAACTGTACCCAAGGTGATTTTGGTCGCCAATTTGCTTTTTAAAGGCGTAGATACATTTCCTTATAAACTGGTCAAATTATGGGAAAAATAACTTAATTTAGTGATTTCCCCCAATGATTGGTTTTCCTCTATAATTCTTGTAAACAAATCTGTCCATGGTCTAAACTTGACTGAGTGCCATTTTAAGTTACTCTACAGATGGTACTACACTCCGACAAGATTGGCTAAAATGTATACTTCCCAAGACCCTACTTGCTGGAGATGCGGTACTTATTCTGGTACATATATTCACATATGGTGGTCTTGCCCATCTCTTAAACCATTATGGACCTGGACTTTCAATATTTTTTCTGAAATATCCTTGAATGAGGTAGCATTTAAAGATACAAATAAAAATCCAGCCTTGGCCCTTCTTCACTTGAACTGGCCTTTTAAATCAAGTAAACATATTTGTTTAGCTATCCACTGCTTTATCGCAACTAAAATTATCATAGCGAGACAGTGGAAATCTTCTGTCCCTTTTCAAAAAATCTCTTTAATTAACCAAATTAAGTTCCAACTGACAATGGAAAATGACATCGTTAAAAATTGGTCAGTGGCCTAAAAAAAAAAGAGATTGGTATTCAGTTTGGTTAAAAAACTGTTCTATACTTTATGGTAATTCATAAATTACATAGGGGAAGGGGTTTCGGAAGTTGTAATTTAATTTGGATACTGATCTTTATCCCATGGACTACATGTATCTTAATTTGTGTTAACTTCTACTAAAATATACCCTATTATTTTCTTACAGATTTCTGTTTAAGATATACTAATGACTTCCTGTTTTATGTTATCTCCTTTTTCTTTTCTTTAACATATCCGGTTGACTGAATGTTATATTTCAATGAATTTATTCATCTTATACAGAATGACTTATTTATATCAATCGGATGTACTCTGTATGATTGTATGCATGTATTCTCTGAACTGTTTTGTAATTTAAAAACAAAAATTCTTGAATAAAAAGTATTTGGAAAAAAAAAGAAAGTATGCTCTGCTTACCTATTATGTGACTAATGGACACTATAATTGAAACAGCTTTTAAGACGCAGACCATTGTAACTTGTATCAATTAAATTAGTAATTCAATAAAAGCAAGAATGATCACTGCTAAGGAAGATTCTTTTAACTCTAATGTGGTTATTTACAAAACTGCAATGTGAGTAGGACTGTCACGGCTCCCGGCATATCTGACCGTGTGGCTGCACTCAAACAGAGCATCCACGCCATCAGAGATACTTTAAATTTACCTTGGGCTCGGCGGGTAGCTTTCCGGTCTCCCTCCTTTCCGGTCTCCAGCATGTGCAACATCCCAAGGAGCGCAGGCCGCTGCGAACCGGGCTTTTATAAGAAACCTACCATCGCCTACGTCAAGGACGGCGCCGGCGTGCGTGCGGTGTCACATCATAGATGCACACGCACGTTTTGGGGTCAGAGGTCAGAAACAGCCAAGGAGTAGTGATGACCCGAACGGTTCACTGGCGAATAGTTCCCTGTGAACATCGCGTGTTTGCGTTCCCCACGGACGGCGAACATATGCGATGTTCGGTCCGCCCCCTATTACTGTTAAAAAAAAAAAGGGTCTCCCCTCCCTGAGCGGGTGGGGGCCCTAAAGTAAAAAAGGGGTCCCCCCACCCTGAGCGGCGGGTGGGGGCACTAAATACCAATAGGGGAGGACCTATTGTCCTCCCCCTCGGCCCCCACCTCTGAGCGGCGGGTGGGGGCCCTAAAAAAAGTTCCCCCCCAGTTGACTAGGGGTCCCCAAACCCCAAGTCACCCCCTTCCCCCCCAAAAAAAATGATCCCCCTACCTACCCCCCTCACCCTAAAAAGAATGAGGGGGGACATTTAACTAAGAACCTGTTAAAAAAAAAATAACTTACCATTCAATGTTTTCTTTCTTCTAAAATCTTATTTTTCAGCCCAAGAAAAGGCCAAATAAATATCCATAATAATCGACGCAATAAAAAACAAAACAAAACGAGCACAAAAAAAAAAAATCCATCTTCACCCGGCGAGGGCTCCGCGCAGACTGAGCTCTGCAGGGCAGGGGAAGGCTTATAAAGCCTTGCCCCGCCTTGCAATTAGGCTCAGAGCACTCTGATTGGTGGGTTTAAGCCATCCAATCAGAATGCTCTGACAGGTAAATGAAGAGACTGACAGGTAAGTCTCTACATTTACCTGTTACAGCACTCTGATTGGTTGGTTTGACATCCACCAATCAGAGTGCTCTGTGTCATTTACACAGCGTGGGAAAGTTCTGTGGAATTTTCCCACACTGTGTAATTTGACTCATAACACTCTGATTGGTGGATTAAGTACAGGGGAATATTCACTAAATACCAAACATTGTTATATAGGGGAATATTCACTAAATGCCAAACATTGTTATATCGGGGAATATTCACTAAATGCCAAACATTGTTATATCGGGGAATATTCACTAAATGCCAAACATTGTTATACAGAGGAATATTCACTAAATGCCAAACATTGTTATACAGGGGAATATTCACTAAATACCAAACATTGTTATACAGGGGAATATTCACTAAATTCCAAACATTGTTATATAGGGGAATATTCACTAAATACCAAACATGGTTACATAGGAGAATATTCACTAAATACCAATCAGTGTTATATAGGGGAATACTCACTAAATACCAAACATTGTTATATTGGGTAATATTCACTAAATACCAAACATTGTTATATAGGTGTCAGGATCGGGACAGGGATCCAACACGCAGAGTACAAACAGGTACAGGGTACGTATACCGGACCTTAGAATGGCCGGACTAACGTAAGAGTAGTAAAGAATGGTCTAGAGACAAGCCGAGGTTGAGGGAACGAGAGAGCAGGTAAACGAGAGACAAGCCGAGTCAAAGGGTAATAGAGGTAAACGAGGTAGAACAGACAAGCCGGGTCAAAACCAAAGAAACTAACAGAATACAAGAGCACTGAGTGACTAGACAAGCTAGAACCACGACAGGGCAATGAACAAACGTAGAAAGCCCTCTTTTATATCCTGATTCTAAACAGGTAATCACGCCCCTGACAAATCCTCATTCGTGCTTGGGGCTTGATTGACAGATCGGGTTGGGTTGTCGTTATGACGTCGGCTACTGAACGCCGCGTCATAAAAGGAAGTGGATCCCTCGCGGACGGCGTTTAAACGACCGAGGGAACCGCGAGGAACGAGTGATTCAACCCTTTTGCAAGGAAGAACGTCCAAGTGTCTCACCTCCACAGAGGTAGAGACAGCAGGTACCCTGACAATAGGGGAATATTCACTAAATACCAAACATTGTTATATAGGGGAATATTCACTAAATGCCAAACAGTGTTATATAGGGGAATATTCACTAAATGCCAAACATTGTTACATAGGAGAATATTCACTAAATTCCAAACATTGATATACAGGGGAATATTCACTAAATACCAAACATTGTTATACAGGGGAATATATAGGGGAATATTCACTAAATACCAAATATTGTTATACAATTGTTATACAATGGCTTTGTCATTTTACACAGCGTGGGAAAATTCCAAAGAACTTTCCCACGCTGTGTAAAATGACACAGAGCACTGTGATTGGATGGCTTGAAATCCATCCAATCACAGTGCTCTATGTCATTTTACACAGCGTGGGAAAATTCCAAAGAACTTTCCCACGCTGTGTAAAATGACAAAGAGCACTCTGATTGGCTTAAACCCACCAATCAGAGTGTTCTTAGCCTAATTGCATGGCGGAGCAAGACTTTATAAGCCTTCCCCCGCCCTGCGTAGCTCAGTCTGTGTGGAGCCGTCCATGGGTGAAGATGGATTATTTTTTTTTGCTCTCTGGTTTTTTCTTTTTCGTCTGTTTTTTTTTTGTGCTCGGGTTTTTTATTTTAGTTTAAGTTCGTCGGGTATGATGGCTTTTTATTTGGCCTTTTTTGGGGCTGAAAAATGAAGATTTTAGAAAAAAGAAGACGTCAAATGGTAAGTTTCTTTTTTTTTACAGGTTAGTTATTTTATTTCACTATTTTTAGGGTGAGGGGGGTAGGTAGGGGATAGCTTGATTTGGGTGGGGGGAGGGTGAATAGGGGCTTGGGACCCCTAGTCACCTTGATTGGGGGGGGATTTTCATTTAGGGCCCCCACCCGCCGCTCAGGGGTGGCGGTCGGGGGGACAGTAGGTCCCCCCCTTATTGTTTTTTTAGGGCCCCCACCGACCGCTCAGGGGTGGGGGCCGGGGGGAGGATGGTAGGTCCCAGGCCCCACCATTATTATCTAGGGACCCCACCCACTGCTCAGGTGTGGGGGCCGGGGGAGGACAGTAGGTCCCCCCCTCTCTTTATTTCGGGCCCCCACCCATCGCTCACAGGTGGGGGCCGGGGGGGACAGTAGGTCCCCCTTATTGTTTTTTTAGGGCCCCCACCCACCGCTTAGGGGTGGGGGCCAGGGGGGAGGACGGTAGGTCCCCCCAACCATTATTTTATCTAGGGCCCCCACCCACTGTTTAGGGGTGGGGGCCGGGGGGAGGACAGTAGGTCCCCCCACCAATATTATCTAGGGCCCCCACCCACTTCTCAGGGGTGGGGGCCAGGGGGAGGACAGTGGGTCCCCCCTCTCTTTATTTCGGGCCCCCACCCACTGCTCAGGGGTGGGGGCCAGGGGGGACAGTAGGTCCACCCCCTTATTGTTTTTTTAGGGCCCCCACCCACCGCTCAGGGGTGGGGGCTGGGGGGGACAGTAGGTCCCCCACTTATTGTTTTTTTAGGGCCCCCACCCACAGCTCAGGGGTGGGGGATGTGGGGGAGGATGGTAGGTCCCCCCCACTATTATTATCTCGGGCCCCCACCCACTGCTCAGGGGTGGGGGCCGGGGGAGGACAGTAGGTCCCCCCTCTCTTTATTTGGGGCCCCCACCCACCGCTCAGGGGTGGGTGCCGGGGGGGGCGGTCCCCCCTTATTGTTTTTTTAGGGCCCCCACCCACCGCTCAGGGGTGGGGGCCAGGGGGGACAGTAGGTCCCCCCCCTTATTGTTTTTTTAGGGCCCCCACCCACCGCTCAGGGGTGGGGGCCGGGGGGGAGGATGGTAGGTCCCCCCACCATTATTATCTAGTGCCCCCACCCACTGCTCAGGGGTGGGGGCCGGGGGGAGGACAGTAGGTTCCCCCTCTCTTCATTTGGGGCCCCCACCCACCGCTCAGGGGTGGGGGCTGGGGGGGAGTATGGTAGGTCCCCGCCCACCATTATTATATAGGGCCCCCACCCACTGCTCAGGTGTGGGGGCCGGGAGGAGGACAGTAGGTCCCCCCCTCTCTTTATTTAGGACCCCCACCCACCGCTCAGGGGTGGGGGCCGGGGGGAGGACAGTAGTTCCCCCCCTTATTGTTTGATTAGGGCTTTTTTGTGGGTTTTAAAATTTGTCTATGGCGGTTCGCCCGTTCGCCAACATTTGCGGAAGTTCGCGTTCGCCGTTCGCAAACCAAAAATTTTATGTTCGTGACATCACTACCAAGGAGAGTTATTTCAACTCAAAATAGAATTTGGCCAGTGCCCTGTCGTGGTTTCCCTTAGATGGTTATCCGAGAGTGTGTTCCTGATCGTGTATTTCTGTTTTTTGACTTTGACTTCGTGTTGACTTCCCTGATTTCTGGTATTCCTGACAATCGGCTTTTCGTTATCGCTGTGTCTCATTCTGTGTCCCTGACCTCGGCTAGTATATTGACTATTCTCGGGTACATTAAGTCTAGCCATTGTAATCTCCTGTTAGACGTTACCTTTAGTCCTATGGGTGATACTATTCTGCGTACTGGATCATCTGTAATCCTGATAGACTGACATTACAGATGTCAGCAAAGCTGAAAAAAAGAGATGATTGATGATTAGAATAGAGCCATTCATTTTAGATTTTATTCACAGATCAAGTGAAAAGTGACCAACAGAGGGAAAAAATGTGTAGTAGTAAAATAATTTATATTTATTTTTTATATATTTTATAAATGTATAAATGTATAAATATATATTTTTATTATTCCTCCTCTTTTTCCTTATAGTTGCCACTTTATCTGTGAATCAAATGGTAGGAAAATACACCTATCAGTGTACTGCAATATTCATAATTATATTATACTATTTGTATATTTTACAGTACACTGTTGGCACATTTTTGCATCCTTTTGGTTAGTCTGATTTGTTTCCCCAAATCTTTTTTCATTAACAAAATTTGGAGGAGCCATAATGCCATATAGCCGAAATTTAGACAAATAATAATTATTTTTTTGGACAAAATGGTTTGGCAACAACAATTCTTTTTCACCGAGCACAAATCTAGACTGCACAGGAGAGGATGAACAAAGTTCATTGAAAAATTACTCTGTTATGCTATAGAATCCTTATTTGGGGCTTGGATGCTTTTGTGCATAAACAGAATATTCAATTATATAATTGATATTTATGTAAACAGGTTGTTGATCCAAGGAGAAATCTGATTGCCATTACGGAGTCTAGAAGGATTTTTTCTTCCCTTTTTGTGACATAAATGGAAATGGCTAGAATTGTTTTTTTTTTTCCTTCTTTTGGATCAACAGCATAAAAGAGTAGGCTCCACGTTTCACAGTTGAACTTGATGGGCAACTATCCTTCAATTTATGTGATCAAATGTGATTATGTCACGTATTCATCTGCTTATAAAAATGTGATTAATGGACTTTACTGTTTAGACAGGAAAAGTTGTTCTGAACAATATTACTGTCCTGACAGGAAAAGTTGTGCAAGCAGCAATCAAACCCACAGCAGGGTTTGTGCTGAGCAGCAATTATGCAAATGGGAACCTGGCAACTGCCTTTGTGTCAAAGGCCGGTTACAGCCTATCAGATCCAGAGGAGGGGTATTTAGGCCCAGTTCTCATCCTGCTCAGTGCCCTGTCGTGGTTTCCCTTGTGGTTGTCTGAGAGCGCGTTATTGATTCTGGTAATTCTGGTTATTTGACTTTGGCATCGTTTTTGACTTCCCCGTTTTCTGGAATCCCTGACCCCTGGCTTTTCCTTATCGTTGTGTCTCTTTCTGTATCCCTTGACCTCGGCTATTCCTGACTATTCTTTGGTACGTTATTCCGGCCATTCTAAGGTCCGGTATTCGTTACCTATCAGTCCTCTGTGTTACACAATTCTACGTGCTGGATCATACTGTAATCCTGACAGATTAAAATTTAATCTGAAACCAGTGATAGCTATCCTTTATCATATTTCCGGTTTGGTACATTAGCATACATTTAAATAATATTATGCTTTTACCAGTTACCTAAAATAATATAAAGGTTGCTATCTGTCTGCCAATCTGTCACTTCATTTCCTGGGTTCATATTTACAGGTGGCTGCTGTTCCCAGAAAATTATTATTATTATCCCCCCTTTAGGAGCTATTGTGTTAGAATTGAAATCTTTCAATATATTGTTCAAGATGAAGCAAATTATTATTATCCCCTTTTATGGCTTATTGTGTGGGAGTAAGGTTGCAGTGCTTTGCCCGGTACAACAATCAGGGCCGGTGCAAGGATTTTTTCCGCCCTAGGCAAAAAAAGCATTGCTGCATGATTCATTCCATTCACTCATGCAGACTGACACACACACTGACTCAAACAGACACACACTGATCTAAGAAGACTGACGGACACACACACATACACTGACCCATGCTGACCGATGCCCAAACTGAGCTATGCAGATACACACATTGACCCATAGAAATGTCCAGATACACCAGAGCGTGGAAAAGAAAAGACACACACTTAGTGGGCAAATAGATAGAGAAAAACTCTAAAAACAATTACCCTTGTACTGAAGTATTGTAGATAAGGACTCCTCACAGTCCTCAGGTTAATATGGAAAATAGAAAATCTACAATACAATAACAACAGAAAAACATAGTGCAATAATGCTATAACAATTTAAAATGGTGAGTAAATGCAAAATTGTCACACTCACAAACCAAAATTGATTGTAGGCGTTATCATAAACCTCAGGACTTGTGGAGCATCATGGCAGATATAAAGGAGAGAAAATATAAAAATAATAGTGCAGAGTATCTTGATAAAAGTGAACACTTTAATATACAAACACACTTACAAAAATGAAGTGGAAAACAGGCACATCAATAAATCCAATCTCGGGATCCCTGGAATCAGGAACACCAAAATGACCAATATCCAGAATATAAAAAGATGTGAAAGTAAAAATAAAAATACAAAATAAATAAAACCAAAGTCAAAAGTTCTGCACTAAAATAGAATAGGGCTTTCTATTTTAGTGCAGAACTTTTGACTTTGGTTTTATTTATTTTGTATTTTTATTTTTACTTTCACATCTTTTTCCCATGCTGACTGATGCCCACACTGACCCATGCAGACTGACACACACACACACACACACACACACACACACTGACCCATGAAGACACACACACACTGACCATGTGCAGACTGACACACACACACACACAGTAACTTATGCAGGTTGACAAACACACACTTTACCACGCAAACAAACACACACACACTGACCCATGCAGACTGACACACACACACTGACTCATTACAGACTGACACACACACACACACACACATACTGACCCATTACAGACAAACTTACACACTATAGACACACACTCACTGACCCATTAAAGACACACACTGACCAATTACAGACTGACACCCACATACACACACTGACCCATAACAGACACACACACTGACCCATTACAGACACACACACACACACACACACACACTGACCCATTACAGACACACACACACACACATAAACTGACCCCTCTACAGACACACACACAGACCCATGCAGACTGAAACACACATGCACACACACTGGCACATACAGACTGATACACACATACTGACCCATTAAAGACTGACACACACACACTGACCCATGCAGACTGATACACACACACTTACCCATTAAAGACTGACACACACACTCCACACTCCATTTCATGTATTAGTTGGTTGTTAATGCATTCCAGGAATCGTGATTGAGCCTGGCTGCCCGGCTACCCACCACTGCCTGACACATCTGACATTTCTGCAATGCTCAATCCTGCCCACTTGTGCCCACGTACAGGGCAGGTGGCACGAGCAAGCAAATAACGCACCCTTGTGCTGCCGAAGTCTGTGAGGGGGGGGGGGGCCTGGCTGAGGGCTGAAGTTGATGCCGGGCACAAGTAAGCATAAATGCTTCCTAGCATCTGATAACATAGCCAGTGCTTCTTAATCTCACTTGATAGAGGGGGCTCCCAAGCGAGCTGTAAAGCCGAGCCTTCGTCCCTCCCCCCCTATAAAGTGCCCTAGGCGGCTGCCTACTTGGCCTATAGGAAGTGCCAGCCCTTGATGGTTTTTTTATTTACTATTTTTAAAGGGACCTAGTAAACGTTGGTAACTGCATGGCCATCTCTCTGTACTGCTGCTGGACCACTGCTGTCCCGAGGCTCATTTGCAAAAGCTGCTGATGCAGTAAAATTTTCTAATTAATTCAAATTCAAAAAGTGCTTCACCATGTAAAGTACTGCAGTGTTTTGTTAACTTTTTGTTGCGACTTTTGTACATTTAAAGTGAATGGCCAAACGTCTGAAATTCTATCTTCAAATTTCAAATTCAAATAACCCCCTTTAGGGGTTATTAGCCTAATTATCTTCCAGTCTTGGTGAAAGCAATTAATGGACAGTAGAGGTTCAAAGAAACTGGCCTCTCTGTCCAAAAACTGCAACACCAGTTAGACACTCCAGTGGTGTCTTGGGGCCTAACCACTATGAGATAGAACAAATATAAATGACACTCTACCTTATGGAATAAGAAATTCCTGTGGGTGAGTGTCTGCTGGAAATAATCACTTAAAAATTATAATTATAATAATTATTTACAAATTGTTGTATGCTTATCAAACAAGCCCCATATTATAACCAAAAAGTGACAGTCAAAAGAAAAAGTAACAAAAGTCAAATGGCTAATCCTCCAATTACTCTGCTTAAAATATTACTCAGACTTCAGACTTTAATGATTTGGTCAATGTCTATTGTGAGATCATAGTATATATATATATATATATATATATATATATATATATATATATATATATATATATATATATATATATATATATATATATATATATATTTATTTATATATATGTGAGTAAAAAGCATCTAGACGTTACAAAACTGAATAGAATTCTCTCTATAGAGTGCTATAAGAGAAAAGACTGAGATTTGGAAAAAGCTATGCTTAGTCCAAATAGAGATCTCCATACATATTAGAGGAGGATATTAACATTGTTTGGATATATAGTATCAAAGCCACACAGTGAAAGTGTATCTAGACCAGTGATGGCGAACCTAAGGCACGCGTGCCACAGGTGGCACGCCGGGCCCTTTCTGTGGGCACGCGGCCATAGGTTCGCCATTAATGCAGAGTAGGCACCTGCCTGCCCGAAACGGCAGCACCTACTCTGCTTCCGGGTCGGGAGGCAGGGGAGGGATCTTTGAAGCAGCTTCCCTGTCCTCCCGCGAGCAATCAGTGTGGAGCGTTGTCGCACGTTACCATGGCAACGCTCCACACAGCATCGCGCAGGAGGACAGGGGAGCTGCTTCAAAGATCCCTCCCCTGCCTCCCGAACCGGAAGCAGTACTTGCCACCACCGGACCACCAAGGATGACTGTGTCCCCCCCCTCCTTCATTAAAGGTAAGAAGATAAAGATTTACCATACTTTTTTTTTTTAAACGTTTACCCCCCATCCCCACACACACAGCACCCCTACCCCCCAGCAGTACCCCTACCCCCCACACACAGCACCCCTACCCCCCAGCAGTAGCCCTACCCCCACACACAGCACCCCTACCCCCCAGCAGTACCCCTACCCTCCCACACACAGCATCCCTACACCCCAGCAGTACCCCTACCCTCCCCACACACAGCACCCCTACCCCCCAGCAGTACCCCTACCCCCCCACACACAGCACCCCTACCCCCCCACAGCACCCCTATCCCCAGCAGTACCCCTACCCCCCACACACATCACCCCTACCCCCCAGCAGTACCCATACCTCCCACACAGCACCTCTACCCCCCAAACAGCACCCCTACCCCCCACACAGCACCCCCCCAACACAGCACCCCTACCCCCCCAAACACTGTACCCCTACCCCCCACACACAGCACCCTTACCCCCGCCCAGCACCACCTACCCCCCACACAGCACAGCACCTCTCTCACACACACAGCACCCCTCATACACACACATACAGCACCCCTCATACACACACACACACACACATACAGAACCCCTCACACACACATACAGCACCCCTCACACACACAACACCCCTCACACACACAACACCCCTCACACACACAACACCCCTCACACACACACCACCCCTCACACACACAGTACCCCTATCCCCACACACAGCAGCCCTACCCCCCACACAGCACCCCCACAACACGCCCAGAACCCCCACCCCCACACAGAACCCTACCTCCCCACACAGCACATCACCCCTCATACACACACACACACACAGCACCCCTCATACACAAACACACATACAGCACCCCTCATACACACACACACACCACCACTCCTCACACACACACCACCCCTCACACACACCACCCCTCACACACACACACACACACACAGCACCCCTCATACACTTACACAGCACTCCTCATACACACACACAGCACCCCTCACACACACACACACACAGCACCCCACACACCCCTCACACACACACACACCCCTCACACACAGCACCCCTCACACACACAACACCCCACACACAGCAACCCTCTCACACACACACAGCAACCCTCACACACAGCACCTCACACAAACACATACACTACACCCCTCAATGCAGTATGTGTGTATTCAGCAGTCTGTGTGTGTGCGTGTACTCAGCAGTCTCTGTGTGTGTACTCAGCAGTCTGTGTGTGTGTACTCAGCAGTCTGTGTGTGTGTACTCAGCAGTCTGTGTGTGTGTACTCAGCAGTCTGTCTGTATGTGTATTCATCAGTCTCTATATTCAGCAGTCTTGTGTGTGTGTGTGTGTATTCAGCAGACTGTGTGAATGTATTCAGCAGTCTGTGTGTGTATGTATTGCATTTTTTGGAGATACTAATAAATATAAGCTTAATTTTATCTATTTATATAATTATTTAAAATTTGTATCACTGAACTCTCTGTTGTTGTGTTCTTTTAAAACAAAAGTTGTTAATTAGTTTGGACAACAGTACGAGTTGTTTTTTCTAAACTTAAACCTCAATACTCAGGTTTAATTGCCGTGTTGGCACTTTAAGGAAAAAAAATTGGCATGTATTGCGGTTTGGGCACTCGGGCTCAAAAAGGTTTGCCATCACTGATCTAGACACTGCTGATAAAGCTGTCAAACAAAGTAGCAAAACATATCTGCAGTCTCAATTATACTAAGTGTGGATTAGCCTTGTGAAAAAAGGGGCTATGATTCAAAACTTAAATCAGGACGGAGTCTAGATATCCCCTTCTAAACAAATGAACTCACAAGGTGGTGAGGGCATTGCCTTACTAGTCTAGATAGCCTAGAAGGAAGAAGAAAAATAGATTAAATTAGGTGCTAAAGTGCAGAACTATGCTTAGAATGCTGGTTGTCTGCACTTGTGTGATATAGTGCCCTGTGAAAAAGAAAGAAGCCTGACGTGCGTTTTGGTGCCCTAAGATGTGCACCTTCGTCAGTGATAGAAACAATAATGACCAGAGAGTCTCTTAAATAAATGAATGTCTTGCTGAATTTCAGTTAGGGCCAATCCCCGGTTGATACGTGTATGATCTTTGGCACCAAAATACACTTTTATGTAAATTAGGATCTCAAATTGGTCCAATCAGAAAGTAAGCCCTCGTCAAAAAACAATCAGCAGTTAACTCTATCATCGCTTGAAAGGTTATTGTCATGAACCATTTAAATAGAACCATTTAAAAAGAACCATTTTAAAAAAAAAGAAATCTAGGGGGCGTGGCCTGGCAGCTCGCAGACATGGACGCGTGAGCCGTCAGCTCCTGTGAGGGTGACCCAAAACACAGCGATTAGCAGAGCATAAGTTACCCCAAAATACTGGGCAAATCATCCCCAGATTAAGGGAAGCCACCATGTCACAGCGGACTGGCAAAAAAAAAAAAAAAACCTGCGACTTGCAGCACTTCAAAGCCTTAACATCTCCACGCGCTCGAATCCAAGATGGCGCCGATGGGCCCACACCGCCAACGGCCTGCTCTGACAGGAGCGACAGCACCACTATCTCGACAACAAATAGAGCCCCAGCCTCAGAAACAGCACTGCAGAGAATGCTACAAGAACTACAGCATACCTTACAGTCAGAGTTTGTTAAGCTGGTGAGGAATGTACGTGCCAACATCAAAGCCATCGGCGAGCACACCATGCAACTAGAAGATAAAACTGAGGAGATCATTGAGGCTCACAATAATTTGGCCGAAGCCTCTGAATCCTTTCAGGCTAGATTATCTTAACTCTCAGTGAAAGTGTTGGACCAAGAGGATCGTGACAGGCGCAATAATATCCGCCTGCACGGCATACCGGAAGAAATCAAACCCTCTGAACTGAAGGACTATACAGTAGCCTCACTGACCCAGACCTGCACCTAGACCAAATCCACCGCTTGCCAAGGCATAGATTCCTTGTGCCCTCAACTACCAGGGATGTGCTCACGCTTATCCACTACTTCATGTCAAAAAAACACACCATGAGAGCAGCCAGAAATCCTGATGCGATGCCTACCCAGTTTGCAGGAATGAAGTTGTTCATGGATCTATATTCAGCAATGTTGTCGAAACACAAAGAACTGGCACTATTGACCAAATCATACAAATGGGGATATCCCACCCGCCTCATTATCAAGAAAAATTAACGGAACACCTGATCCATACAACGGCGGAGGGGGTCCAACTACTCAAAGACTGGAACGTATCCATCGTTTTGCCAAAACCATCAGGCTCAACAAATAGCAGGTGCAAGTCACCCACCAAGATTGCCAGATACTGGCTTATTTTGCCTGGACACAAATGAAAGATTGTCACAGAGATAACTCACAGATATTGTCTAATATCACAGCTGTCGCTTGATGCACCGATATGTGAGCATGATATAGTTGACATGTTACATTGTTAAGGTTATCAGAGATATGGTTGTTTTGTTAGAACCTATGACCTATTTAACTCAGGGTCAATACTACCTTTCCTAGAACTACAATCCACATATGGTTTACCCCCTTCCTTTATCTTCCCATATTTACAGCTGAATAGTATTGTCACAGACCAAGTGATACATTCCACTAGTGAAGAACCTGGCTCGGCTCAAAAGCTTGCTCGCCCTGTATGACCGATGGTGCAAAACCCCAATGAAACCTAAGACACTATCATTATGCTATACAACCTTGACATTATGCTATTCCTCCCAAAAGTTCACGTATAAAACCCAATGGGAAAAGGAATGTCCACAAGCCTCTACGGACAAACAATGGCTAGATTCACACCTTGCCCTGAAGGTTCTCACATCCTTTTATTCCCATGTTTAAGCCCTCACACCTGACAAACTGCATAAAATATACCTGCCCTCCCCAGATCTGTGTTGGAGATGTGAGCAAGCTAAAGGTACCAGGTCCAGATATCAAACCACTATGGACAACAGTTCAGAAACAATACATTGAACTGGGCCTTCAATCCACACTACTCATGCCCAAGTTGAGCCTATCCCTCTTACTCCCTAAAGCATTCCCTCTATCAGACAGGCAATCAATGGGACTTATAATCCTTGCCGCGCAAAATTTGATTGCCGGCCATTAGAAACAAAAAATTTTCCCTTCACACACACAGCTATGCCATAAGATATGGCAATACCTCAAATATGAGCTGTAAACAGCTGCAACGCCTTAACAGCTGCAACCACCCACCATAACTGACAAAAATGGCTCACATACACAACTAAAAGTGGGTTACCACAGGTATAATGCGCTTCTCATCTGATGTGTTGGTGTTGGATCTCACAGACTCCCAGGTATTGATGATCCTGTACATGCGGGAGTTCCGACAGGCTTGTCCTACTGTTCAGCAATCCAGACGAGATAATTTAATATAGGTGTCGGATCACTCAGGGAGATAGTCAACCTCCACCTCATTTAACTCCCAGTAGACAGTAGGTGAGGACCCTCCCAACCCACTAGAGAAATAGAAAATGCCTATCCAATATAAACCACCATGCATACATATGGTTTCGAAACACAAGACCACCCAAATAGACCAAGACAGGTACAGGTGACTTAATATGGGGTTCTCTTATTGAATGGGACTTTGGTGAAAACGGGTTTGATGGGCTGACTCAGATGTATAAAACAACAAATACTTAATGTATAAATTGTCAAATACCATATAGTCTCCATTACCATGGATACAAAATACTGTTTGTTTTTGTATGTGCGCCCCCATTTCCCCCTCTTTTCTTCAATATCCCATATACCAAAACTTTTCAATCAACTATGAATTGAAAAAAAAATAATAAAATCTAAAAGTTAAACGAGACAGACAGAGCACTAAATGGTGATAACTAATATTGTACAGGTAATATATAAATGAATAGTGTATCAGTGAATTGACAAATACATAGGTATACATACATCTTGTAGAAGCATTTTTCCAATTGTCACTTTAAAACAGAAACACTTAAATGTATATAGCATGAGTATAATCACGCCTAACATGTTTTCTTTATTATTATGTTATTATTATTATGGTTTTATTTTATATAGCGCCAACAAATTCCACATCACTTTACAGTGGGTGGACGAACAAACATGTAGTTGTAACCAGAGAAGTTGGACACACAGAAACAGAGGAGTTGAGGGCCCTGCTCAATGAGCTTACATGCAAGAGGGAGTGGGGTAAAGCGACACAAAAGGTAAGGATAGTATTAGACTAATGACAGTTGCAAGAGAGGAATCAGTCAGGAGCTATTAACAGTAGTGATGTCCCGAACTGTTCGCTGGCGAATAGTTCCTGGCGAACATCGCTTGTTCGCGTTCGCCACGGATGGCGAACGCATGCGCTTTTCGGTCTGCCCCCTATTCGTCATCATTGAGTAAACTTTGTCCCTGGCCTGTACCTCACAGTCAGCAGACACATTCCAGCCATTCAGCAGCAGACCCTCCCTCCCAGACCCTCCCACCTCCTGGACAGCATCCATTTTACATTAATTGTGAAGCTGCATTCTTAGTGAGAGTAGGGACAGTGTAGCTACTGCTGAATTGATAGGGAAATTGATAGCTAGGCTAGTGTATTCAGTGTCCACTACAGTCCTGAAGGACTCATCTGATCTCTGCTGTAAGGACAGCACCCCAAAAAGCCCTTTTTAGGGCAAGAACATCAGTCTGCTTTTTTTTTTTCTGTGCAATGTAATTGCAGTTGCCTGCCTGCCAGCCAGCCTGTGTGTCAGGCTCACAGCATATACTGTGGCCACTTGCCCAGTGCCACCACTCATATCTGGTGTCACAATAGCTTGCATTTAAAAATAACTAAACTTTTTTGACTGTAATATAATAGCAGTCAGTTTCCTTCACTAGTGTGTGTTTCAGGGCCTGCCCAGTGCCACCACTCACTCACTGGTGTCCCAATAGCTTGCATTTAAAAAAAACCTAAACTTTTTTGACTGTAATATAATAGCAGTCAGTTTCTCTCACTAGTGTGCGTTTCAGGGCCTGCCCAGTGCCACCACTCACTCACTGGTGTCACAATAGCTTGCATTTAAAAAAAACTATATTTTTGGACTGTAATATAATAGCAGTCAGTTTCCTTCATGAGTGTGCGTTTCAGGGCCTGCCAGGGCACAGTGTCACACCAGTGCCACTCATATCTGTTGTCACAGTAGCTTGCACGCATAGTACCGCTAATCGAAAAAAAAAATGACAGGCAGAGGCAGGCCACCCCGCAGGGGCCGTCGTGGTCGAGGTTCTGTGATTCCCTTTGGCCCTAGAATAATGCCCAGTGTTCAGATGCCACGTACCCTGAACTTGAAATGTTCTGAGGACATAGTTGACTGGCTAACACAGGACACCAAATCTTCTACAGCTTCCGCTCGGAACCTCGACGCACCATCCTCCTCCAGCTTAGCTTCGGGCACCTCTCAAGTTACCACTCACCCGCCTGCCGCCTCCACCAACACTAGCACCACAGCCGCTTCACTTGGTATGTCAGAGAAGTTATTTACACATCAGTTGGAAGAAATGAGTGATGCACAACCATTATTGGCAGAGGATGTAGATAACAGGGATATGTCTCAGTCAGGCAGCATTACACACGTACGGTGTGATGATGATGATGATGTTGTACCCACTGCTGGTTCCTTTGCTGAGCTGTCAGATACAAGTGAAGGGGTTGATGATGACGATGCGTCAGTGGATGTCACGTGGGTGCCCGCTAGAAGAGAAGAAGAACAGGGGGAAAGTTCAGATTGGGAGACAGAGAGGAGGAGGAGGAGACGAGTTGGAAGCAGGGGGAGGTTGTCGCAAGGGGCTAGTGGCACAGTCAGACAGCATGCATCGGCACCCGGGGTCAGCTAGACAGCACGCCAATCAACGCATGCTGTTGCCACCACCAGAATGCCGTCATTGCAGAGCTCAGCAGTGTGGCATTTTTTGTGTGTGTCTGCCTCTGACAACAGCGATGCCATTTGCAACCTGTGCCAAAAGAAACTGAGTCGTGGGAAGTCCAACACCCACCTAGGTACAACTGCTTTGCGAAGGCACATGATCGCACATCAAAAATGCCAATGGGAGCAACACATGAGTACAAACGGCACACAAACTCAAAGCCGCCATCCTCCTCCTGGTCCAGCATCTTCAGCCACGTTAACCATTGGTGTCCTCCTTGCCCCCTCTCACCCATCCGCCCCTCCGTCTCTCGCCTTGAGCAGTTCCTGCTCATCTGCCCACAGTCAGGTGTCTGTCATGGACATGTTTGAGCGTAAGAAGCCAATGTCACAAAGTCACCCCCTTGCTCGGTGTCTGACAGCTGGCTTGACTGAACTCTTAGCCTGCCAGCTTTTACCATACAAGCTGGTGGAGTCTGAGGCGTTCAAAAATTTGTAGCTATTGGGACACCGCAGTGGAAGGTGCCCGGCCGGAATTTCTTTTCACAAAAGGCAATCCCCAACCTGTACTCTATTGTGCAAAAGGAAGTAATGGCATGTCTGGCACACAGTGTTGGGGCAAGGGTCCATCTGACCACTGATACCTGGTCTGAAAAGCATGGTTAGGGCAGGTATATCACCTACACTGCGCATTGGGTAAACCTGCTGACGGCTGCCAAGCATGGAATGAGTGGCTCTGCAGAGGAGTTGGTGACACCGCCACGACTTGCAGGCAGGCCTGCTGCCACCTCCTCTACTCTTCCTACTCCATCCTATTCCATAACCTCCTCGGCTGAGTCCTCTTCAGCTGCTGCGTCTTGATCCACATCAACGGCACCCCAGCTCCCCAGGTACTGTTCCACATCCCGGATACGGCAGTGTCACGCCGTCTTGCGGTTGACTTGCCTGAAAGCAGAGAGTCACACCGGACAAGCACTCCTGTCCGCCCTGTATGCACAGGTGGGTCAGTGGCTGACTCCGCACCAACTGGAGATCGGCAAAGTGGTTTGTGACAACGGAAGAAATTTGTTGGCGGCATTGCATTTGGGCAAGTTGACACATGTGTCGTGCATGGCACATGTGTGTAATCTGATCGTACAATGCTTTGTGCATAAGTACCCAGGCTTACAAGACGTCCTTAAGCAGGCCAGGAAGGTGTGTGGCCATTTCAGGCGTTCCTACACGGCCATGGCACACTTTTCCGATATCCAGCGGTGAAACAACATGCCAGTGAGGCGCTTGATTTTTGACAGCCCGACACGTTGGAATTCAACACTCCTAATGTTCGACCGCCTGCTCCAACAAGAAAAACCCGTTAACGAGTATTTGTATGACCGGGGTGCTAGGACAGCCTCTGCGGAGCTGGGAATTTTTTTGCCATGTTACTGGACGCTCATGCGTAATGCCTGTAGGCTCATGCGTCCTTTTGAGGAGGTGACAAACCTAGTCAGACGCACCGAAGGCACCATCAGTGCCATCATACCATTTGTTTTCTTCCTGGAGCATGCCCTGCAAAGAGTTCTGGATCAGGCCATAGATGAGTGTGAAGAGGAAGAGTTGTTGTCAACATCACCACCAGAAACAGCCTTATCAGCATTGCTTGCTGGACCTGCAGCAACGCTGGAAGAGGATTGTGAGGAAGAGGAGTCAGAGGAGGAATGTGGCTTTGAGGAGGAGGAGGAAGACCAACCACAACAGGCATCCCAGGGTGCTCGTTGTCACATATCTGGTACCTGTGGTGTTGTACGTGGCTGGGGGGAAGAACATACATTCAGTGAGATCACTGAGGACGAGGAAAGAGACATGAGTAGCTTGGCATCCAACCTTGTGCAAATGGGGTATTTCATGCTGTTGTGCCTCTTGAGGGACCCTCGTATAAAAAGGCTGAAGGAGAACGACTTGTACTGGGTGTCCATGCTACTAGACCCCCGGTATAAGCAGAAAGTGCCTGAAATGTTACCGAATTACCGCAAGTCGGAAAGGATGCAGCAGTTCCAAAATAAATTAAAAAGTATGCTTTACACAGCATATAAGGGTGATGTCACAGCACAACGGGAATCTAACAGGGGAAGAGGTGAAAGTAATCCTCCCACGACCACGCCGGCAAGGACAGGATGCTTTAAAGACATGTTGTTGATGGAGGACATGCAGAGCTTTTTAAGTCCTACGCATCGTCACAGCCCTTCGGAGTCCACCCTCAGAGAACGGCTCGACCAACAGGTAGCAGACTACCTCGCCTTAACTGCAGATATCAACACTCTGAGGAGCGATGAACCCCTTGACTACTGGGTGTGCAGGTTTGACCTGTGGCCTGAGCTATCCCAATTTGCCATAGAACTTCTGGCCTGCCCCGCTTCAAGTGTCCTGTCAGAAAGGACCTTCAGTGCAGCAGGAGGTATTGTCACTGAGAAGAGAAGTCGCCTAGGTCAAAAAAGTCTAGATTACCTCACCTTTATTAAGATGAATGAGGGATGGATCCCGAAGGGACTGACAGTGGGCGATACATTAGACTAAAAAAGGCCTGATGAGGGGGACTACTTAACACTTAACACCACTCCTATCTAGTGGCACATTAGATTGCACGCGCAGTGCCCCAAATTTGAAGTAGGAGGACCGACCAAACATGTTTTTCCATCTCCCGCTTTCTAAAATCGATGCCTTATATACACGTCCCCTAATAGGGGACGTAACAGGGATTAAACTGATAGGAATAGTACTACTTAACACACCACTCCTATCTGGTGGCACATTAGATTGCACACGCAGTGCCCCAAATTTGAAGTAGGAGGACCGACCAAGCATGTTTTTCCATCTCCCGCTTCCTAAAATCGATGCCTTATATACACGTCCCCTGATAGGGGACGTAACAGGGATTAAACTGATAGGAATAGTACTACTTAACACACCACTCCTATCTGGTGGCACATTAGATTGCACGCACAGTGCCCCAAATTTGAAGTAGGAGGACCGACCAAGCATCTTTTTCCATCTTCCGCTTCCTAAAATCGATGCCTTATATACACGTCCCCTGATAGGGGACGTAACAGGGATTAAACTAATAGGAATAGTACTACTTAACACACTTTATAATAATGCAGAGAGAGGCAACGCAGAGAGAGGAGTCTGAAGAAGAGGAGTCAGAGGAGGAAGGTGGCTTTGAGGAGGTGGAAGACCAAACGCAGCAGGCATCCCAGGGGGCTTGTTGTCACCTTTCGGGGACCCTTGGTGTTGTACGTGGCTGGGTGGAGGAAGAGACCTTCAATGACATCAGTGAGGACAAGGAACGGGACATGGCTAGCTTGGTATCCAACCTTATGCAAATGGGGAGTTTGCGGTTGTGCAAATGGACTGTTTTTGGTTGTTTGCGGTGCGTTAAACGGGGAGTTTGGTCTGTCACTGTGAAGCGGGCGTAACCCTTACACTACCTGATCGATACAACATTTACTTGATGTTTTAAAGCACGATATTCCAAACAATTAGGAATGTTAGGTGATTTATGCCCTTTATGGATTAAAACCAGACTCTGCATCAACTATGTAATTTTCCATGGGAGTTTTGCCATGGATCCCCCTCCAGCATGCCACAGTCCAGGTGTTAGTCCCCTTAAAACATCTTTTCTATCACTATTGTGGCCAGAAAGAGTCCCTGTGGGTTTTAAAATTCGCCTGCCCATTGAAGTCTATGGCGGTTCGCCCGGTTCGCCCGTTCGCGAACATTTGCGGAAGTTCTCGTTTGCCGTTCGCGAACCGAAAATGTTATGTTCGCGACATCACTATTGTTCAGATATTAAGCCCCCTTGGTTGTTGATAAAATCACCAGACATTTACATTGGGCAACTAAAATGCCCCATCTCGGGCATTTCACCCCATTTTATCTCTTCCGTCCTGATTGCCTAGTATTAAAGATTGGCAAGTATGTAAACCTGATCCGAGAACAGCTAAAAAGCAAAATGGCGGCTTCCTCAAGCTATATTTTCTGCCTATTTTACAAATAAGGAAACGGTGCTAAAGGAACGGTGGTAAAGGATATTACAAAACTCTTCAGGAGCCAGCCTGCTTGTGTTTCTCTCACCTCTTGCACTCAAAAGAAAGTCATCAGTGTAAAGTTACATTACAGACATTTCCCAATACCCCTTTCCTGTAGGGCAGCGTAATGAAATACATATTTGGTTTTTAGCTCCATTAAGTATTGTTTTACAAGTGGGATGTATATGCAGGACAAAAAAAGATGCAATGTAGGTAACATATTGTGCATTTAGTTAGAAAATATGGCCATACGTTGCATTCGCCTGATATTGCTCCAAACGCACACTTGCCAACTGGCACTAATTTGGCATGAGAGTCTTGATTTTATCTAATTTGCCTGCCAGTTTAGCTCCCCAGAAAAGGCAGACTTTCTGTGGCTGTCCAATCACAGACTTCTCAATGCAGCTCAATGAGAAGTCTTTGCATGGCATGTGCTGTGGGCAACTACCTGCCCCTTGAGTACCTCCCAACATTTAAAATATAGAATGAGGGGCACTTTAAATTTAAGGGTGTGAGTGGGGGCTGGGCTATTCAG